>NC_088612.1:5748173-6050576 GCF_036013475.1 Columba livia | reverse complement strand
TAAACACATATAAAAGGGTTTCAGATTAGTGGTCCACCTATAGCAGAGGAAGGAGAGGAAGATGCTGAAAGGTATGGAGAATTTAGCACTCCAAAGAATTTTAATTGATTTCTGTTGCTTCCTCAGGCCAAGGGTGCTTCACACAAGGTCGATGCAAGGGCACATCTATTGGCAGGTGGAACATTTGTCTCTCCTCTGATGGTAACCAGAATCTAGCACCGTCAGTTCAGTTGATATTAGACTTGCTGGATCTGTAGATCCATGTGTCATATTGTCAATGGTCATTGACTTGCAATGTCCTGTTGTTGAGTATAAATAAGGGAGGTGGAGCTGCAGGGAGTTATCAGGCCTAGTTGGGATTGACTTAAAATATCCTGCTGCAATTGCCTCAAGTCCGTACACAATAGACTATTAGCTATGGAAACAGAGCTGAAATTACCCCCAGGAACTCAAAGGTTATGTATTTTCACTAATGACAGCATCCTAAATGATTCCCTCTAGCCTCATTATTGGGACTGAGAAGGCTTATGCTGAGCAGGCCTGAACTTGAGTTAATTCAGTCAGGGGGCACCAAAGCCAACTTATCCAGCTGGGTGAAGCAGCAGAGAGGCGGGAGCTACAACTGTGATATAGGATGTGCCTACTGCTTCCTTTCATGGCTGAGCTCTCACAGCTCTCTGTGAGGTGCAGACTAGAAATAAAGTACCCTTCAGGGTGAGAGATGCCTTGGATTGGTGGTACCAGCAGGGAAGTGTTCCTGCAAGAAAGAATAGTAACTGTTAGTATAAAAATAATAATACTATCTGGCTCTTTTAAAAATTCACCCTGCCTCTCCACTGCAGGATGATCCCTAAAGCTGAGCTGAACGCTATTGCATTCCAAAACTGGAAACCATCATGCCTTGAGAAACAGCGAATATCAACAGAGCAAAACCAACTGGGATGGATCATACAGCTAGGACTGTATTTTAAAAATGAGCACTTGCTATAAGGTGTTTTGTTTCATTATTGAAATGTTGGGTGCTTTTACTATTTTGTATGAAAGGGAAGGAGAGCTGTTATATTGCTGGTCAGAGGCACCAGCAATTTTATACCTCACAGTTCTGAAGGAGAACTTGTTTTAGTCCCAGGCCTCCACGGAGATCTCCTCAGCTCTTTTACTCCTCAGTATAAACTTGCATATTTCCAGCCATTCTCATCACAGCCTTTTCATGTAGCTCTGCTAATGCATCCAAGTCTTTGGTTTGTATCTGTTTTCTCCAGTTCTGCTCCTCGAGCAGTTCTCATTTCTACTAAATCCTGGCGTGTGACATTGCCAACTCTTTCAGCCACGAAAACTCCTTTGGGTGAAGAAAATGAATGTACAGGTCTGAAACAAACAGAAATCCACATGGGAATGTCTTGAGACTGGCAAACTTATTCCATCTGGCTACAAGGGTGAAAGAAAGGTGCTTCAGCCTTCTGTCCCACCTGGCCTCTGCTGTGAATGTAATGATATCTAAGGCATATGTGCTCATGTGTCTTGATGCTGTGAGAGCAGCAAAAGGAGGGAAAAGGGGTAGTCTCCCATGTGAACAGTGCTTACTCCTTTTTTCTCTTTCTCCTTATGTCTTTATACGCCAGAAACTGCTTATCCCCCAGGCATCTTGAAGTGCCCACTTCAATAAATAAAAAAATGTGCCAGGCAGTTGGAACGGTGCTAATTGCTGATAACTCTCTATTGATCTGTCCATTTGGCGGCTCTGATTACAGAATGATACTTCTATCTAACCACAGCTGTGGTAGCTAGAAAAAAAGAGGCAGGACTCAAAGCTTTGAAATAGCACAGTGTTCATGAGCTCTCCAGCCATTCTCCTGGGTGAATGCTTTAGTGCATGGAGGGGATTTTGCACTGTGCTATCAGGTTCAGGCTCTTGGGAAGGGAATGCTGGTTTGGTGGGACTCTGCTCATGTGCAGATCAGAAACGGCAATTGTGGAGGCAGTGAGGACAGTCCCACTTGGGCGAAGACTTCCATGAGCTGATGTGAAACCACAGACCTTCGCTGTTCATTTACTTATAAACTCCTCATTGCAGTGGTTAGGCTGATCTGCTAGAGATCAGTTTGCTAAAGACCTGGAAATCCTCTACAAACAGCGCATTGCAGCTACTACACGGCTGCATATTGGAGAAGTTCATTAGATTGCTCCAGCAGAAGATGTGGTAACAGCTGGCACAGAAGATGACATACTGCATTATTTTGAAGGTGTCATAATGAGTTATGGATATTAAAAGTGACTATTGGGCTCATATATAATTGACTGCTTGGGCACTATCTGACACTCAAAGTGTGCTCAAATGTTCCCCTACTGTTCTTTTCCTAGTGCTTTTCTCCACGGCACTGATGGGTCCCTTGGCTTCTGTTGGCCTGAGGTCTGAACAAAGATGTTCTTGTTTCAAACATGGATTATGTTTTGCTTTAGAGGCCTGGAATATGTAAGTAGAGCTGGTTGACCTTAGCTGAATGGGAGAACTTGTGTCAGAAAATGGCCTTTTTAGAAAATGAACATTTTTGTTCAGCTGGAAAAGGTTATTTGCTTTTTTTCAAAATGTTTTGGTTCTTTCATTTTTTTTTGTGGAGATTTTAAGCAATTCACTTCATTTCTTGTCTTTAATTTTTGTTTGCTTTCTACATGTCGCCTTGGAAATTCATCTGTGGTTGGGGTTATTTTTTTGTTTGTCTGTATGTTCTATCATTGGACACTTCTCTTTTTTCCTCCTATGTGTAGAAAACCATGTTGTGGTTGTGTTGATCCTTTTGCTTTTGCCGTTTCTTTTTCATACCATGAAAGCTCTCCCTTTTTTTCCTTTCTGGTTATTTAACATTTCAACCTTTTCATATTGGCTTGGTAGACAGCTGTTGTATTTTTTTCCTTCCTCCTTTGTGTTCAGCCATTGTACTTCACTGTGCTTTGTGTCACACCTTTAGCCGTTTGCCACACATTTCTACTTCTGGTTCTTTGAGTCGCTTTCCTTTCTGAGTGTCTGAGAGTGCTCACCATTCTTTTCTTATTCAAATATTAAACTCCCCCAAGCATCAACTTTATTTTAAAATAATCTGTGATGAAAAAAGGTAATTAAGGTCTTATAAGGGGGAAAACAACAACAAAACAAAACAAAAAATCCCCAAACAAATGAAAAAAAATTGTGGCTATTCACAGCTATGTTCTGAATGCTTACAGCTGTTAAATGTAAACTGCCCCAGGAGATAGAATCCCAAAGCTGACTGAGAAAAATGAAAGGCAAAGACTGAGTGAGCAGAGTTGTTTGAAGTCTCTGCAGAAAATTGAGGAAAAACCCCACAATTTTGAAAATATAACTTTTGTTTATTTACCCTGTTGATCAATAAAGAATCTTCACATGCTTAAACTGTGTTTGACTTAATGAGATGTATGCAGAAGTTACTCTAACTAAATTTAATGATTTCAGGTCTGTTAAATTTTCTGGGTTTCTCAGTGTGTTAGTGGGGTGCATTTTAGACTCAGATTCTCTCACATCTGCTTGCCAGTAACCATTACGTTTTACCTGGATAAAAGGTAAAGGTTAGTGCTGATGGAGCAGTTCCTGTAAGACAAAGGCAGCTGGAGGCAGAAACCCTTCCACTGGCACAGCTGGTTCTGGGAAGGGGTCTCTGTCTTAGGCTTCTGCTTTAGATTTTCTTCCAAATTTAAGGACAGATATTTGTAGGTATAGGTGCCTAGAGACGTGATTTAGGAAGATACTCAAATTACTAACATTCCTTATTACAGTGGTCAGGAAAAAAGGGAAGAGCGAAAAAGAGAAAGGGTATAAAATGCTGAGTGGAAAAAAAAAAGTGAGAGAGTGGTAGGAATTTCACTTCTATCACTCTGTAAATTATTCACACGTGCCAGCTGGTAATTACTTATAATGAACATCTATAAAGCACTTTGATATGCTGAGATGAGCACTACCATAGAAAGTGTGTCCGCTGTTTATATGTAAGGGATAAGACACTAGTAGAAACGCAAGAACTACCCATATAATTATCCTCTTATGGTATGTTGGCTCACTGGTGCTGTACCTAGATGTGTTATTAAAGAACTAGATTACTTTTTCAGAGTGTGAACTTCAGAGGCAATAATCTAATGATGATTCAAGTTAAAGAGTAATGTGGAGCAATGACAATTTCTGGCAGTCTTGCTGAACGTGGGATCTGAGTCCTTTCTTTCCTGATGGGTGATGTCATCTTTATCCTTCAATCCATCTACACTCTCAGCTGTGCATCCCTTGTACCCATCAAGCCAGTGATCAAATGACCTGTAACTTGCATTCACCTTCATGTCTCTATGATGTCAGTTGTAGAATGTGCTTAATTAGATTCTTGATCTATTGATTTGTAACAAGATTCCGTGATGAAGCAATTTTCTAGCAATCTTTGTCAGTAGCATCTTGAGCTGGACCCTCGATTGTTTGATGTTTCCCTCATGTGAAGTGTGTCATGATCCCCTGTGTTATTTGGCTTTGGAATGGAGCCCTATGGAAATTTACTGTGCAATGAAGTTATATCAAGTTCATGGCCATGGCACTTGCAATGTAACAGGTGTTTTTTCTGATTATGGTAACATTTCAGTATAGAACTGCAGGCTGCATTAGAACAGGTGTCATTAAAACCGTTATTTCCTGACCTTTGCAAGCATCCACTTTTCCTTTCCCATTCTGTGTCTTTGGATTTCTGAAGAAGCACCTTCCTCACCTGTGCAGGTGCCATTGGCATCTGTACAGGATCAGTACATCAGTTCAGAAAAGTTGACTGTTGTCCCAGTGAAGGAGAAGAACCTATTACAAGTTAAATTTAGTTAAATTTTTTTGCTGTATCAGATTAAGTGAAAATATGTTGGATTAATGGGGCCTTTGCCAAATTAAGAGTAGTCTTATGTTGTATAATGTATAGCTGCTCCTCTTGCTCTTTTTTTGTGTTACAAATCAAAATCACAGCAGAAATGCAGTGGCAGAATAGAGAAAGAAAAAGAAGGAAAGGAAAGAAAAAAGGGAAGAAGAAATAAATAGATTTGATTAAAATAGAGCTTTTCCTTTTATAGATATGTAAGTTAGGTCTTTTCGCAGCACCGGTTGAAAGCTAGTGACATTTGAGACTTCAAGATAAATGTAACACCAGTAGGAGATTAGCATCAAGGAAGATTTTTATCAAGTGCTCCACAATGGGCCAAAGGTAGGAAGAAAGGTCTTTCCGTCATAAATGCTTATCACTTAAGAAGGAAATAAAACTTTCACGGTTAGTGTGTCTTTATGTTTTATTCTCAAAATGACCTGTGTATTCATTGTATCACAGCTTCAAAGTGGACTCTCTTCTCCAGCAAAGATCCTGGTGGACCTTTCAAGTCCCCATCCTAGGGGCAAAGCTGATTCAAGAAAAGGTTAAAAAAAAAAAAAAAAGAGAGAGAGAACAGTAAAGGAGAGCTGTAGTTTTTCTGTCATCAGAGATTGTCTGATAAACCTCTGTTAGTTAAATACATGTTAAAAATAAATGATAATATAAAAAGTGACACAGAGGTACAGTACATGTGCAGCCATTTGAAAAATATGTGTGACCCATCTCCACATGGAGGAGAGCCACAGTTTCTGTACATCTGTCATTTTTAAAGACTGACAGATTGTGCAGCCCACGGGAGTCATTGCATTGGACTCACTGGGACTGCTGGGGTGAATAAAATATGCAGCAGCTGCATGGCCTGACCCTAAGTGGGCTACATGTACTAAAAACTGTATAGATAAATCACGGTGGGGGGAAGCACCACGTGCTGAGAGACTTTATGCCGTCCAGCCCTGCAAGTGGGAATTCATCCCAAAGGAAAAACCAACTGCTGGGGTAGTGCTGGGCATCAACAAGGTCAGAAAGACCTGCTGGAAGGTGCCAGCTGAGAGCTGGGTCCCTGAAACAGAGGTCACTGTTTGGCTGATGCAAATGATTGTGTTGATCCTGCTAGGGATGCTATTTAGTTAAACTGCTGGTATGCTTAGTGTTGGGACACCTATGTTTGAAAGGGATATAGGAACAGAGCTCCTGTCTCCTTTCCCAGGTGGCTCTTTGAGCTGGGATGCAGTGGGTTCCCATGGTCAGGATGGATGCACGGAACAGTGTTCTGTGCTGTACAACGCTCTTCTCCCTTCTCCTGCATGACCTCCATCAAGTCCCCAAGTCTCTTCATTCACAGTCTGTACAATAGGGAGAAAAACTCTTCTGTACCTTCTCAGGCTATTGTGATGATGAATATGTCACTGATTATAATGAACTCACAGACTGGAACTGTGGGAGCCATATAAGCATCTGAGATAAGTAACAAGAAGCACATAGGAAAGGGCAGTGCACTAAAGCTTCATTGACAGAACTGCATCTTTCACATCCTGCTGAGCTTTGCCTGCTGCTGATCACAATGAACAACTTAGGCCCTGAAGCAAGAGGATTGATATTCTTTGTATTTTATTTTTATCCAAGCTGATGGAACGTGAAATTCTATCTTACCTCTTCTTAGTAGTGTCTAATCCGTCCTGGGCTCTGTCTGAGTTCTTTGTCCATGGAATACCATGTGGGAGTGAGTTCCACAGGTTAATTACATGTTAAATAGTGTTTCATTTTTCTCTGTTTTCAATGGGTGGCCCTTAATTGCGAGTTACCCTCCAGGTCTAGTGTTATGAGAAAGAGTAGAGAGAAAGGGAACAAGTAATTGCCCTTCTAGACATTATCTGCAGTGCTTTCTCATATATCTGCTCTCCCTCTTTTACTTTCTACCCCTCATCATCCTAAAGCTTTTAATTTTCCTTCTAATGGAATACTTTCTTCCCCTGTATAATAACGCAGTCTACTTTTGCTGTCCTCTGCTGTGTCTCTTTCTGCTTGGCCTTTTTAGGGACTAAACCTGAACACATTATTCTGGTAGAGGGTGAAATTTACTTTTACAGAGAATGGCAGAATGTTTTCTCTGTGTTGTCTTTTTTTTCATATTCTTCTATATGGGGTTTTGTTTGGTGTTCCAGTCCTCAGGAGCTGCTGTAAAATGGAAGTGATATTCCAGGAAAGGAGGGAGATATAGTGACATTCTGGAGTATGGTGGGAAAGTGATGCCTGGATCACCAGATGTCATGGGTCTTCAGGAGACACATTTGATAAACTTTCAAGTGACCACAAAGACACTGGAGCTCGTTGGTGATCTTTGTGGCAAGACTGGATTTTCCTGCTCTCCTGTCTCTCTTCTCTACCATGATTTATAGATAAGACAGTGCAATTCTTCATTAGCTTCCCCCAATCCTTAACAAAGCATATGATGAAATTTTGTGAAGATGCATAAAGATATTACCAGATTTGCTGGTGATATATATCAAGACAGTTTGTATCATGTTTGTAGGGCTGTGCTGTTTTATATTGCTGGAATACCTTACCATTTTTTATTCAGACTACTCCAAAGATGGACACTGTTAACACTACTACCTACTCTGCTTTTCTTTGTAGCTGTTAGTAGTAGTGTGCGATTCTCACCCTCCACAGTTTCTGAGAGATATGAAAAACTAGACCAAAATACATATTATGCCATGCCCTGGAGGGATTAGAGAGACAGAGGGAGGAGAGATGTAAGGAACTAAAGCTATATAGTCTATAAAAGAAGAAACTTCAGGGGATGTGACAGAAGTCTTTAAACACCTTCTAGGGAACAACAAATTGTTTGGAGAAGGGAATGGTTTACTCTCTAAATGCAGTAGCACAGGCAGCAACAGCTTGGATGAATGAAGGAATGGTTTGAGTTAGTCTGAAAAGTTTTGCAGTAATGGGAATTAGGGTGTTAACACTATGAAGTGGGTATATGTATGGCATATTGTAACATGGTGTTTGAGGTGTGATATCTGCTGAACGGTACTGCTGACAATCTTGAACCTAGATGAATAAGCTTTGGCATTTCTTTCTCATTTTTAAATACTAAACATAAAGGTTACGTGACTTTCATGCTTAATAAAGAGTTAAAATGTCAGTTGCTGGCTTATCTGTAGGAACACTTGTTCAGAAAGCTTGGCTCTGGTGGAGCTCTATGAGTAGCCAGTAGGCAGCTGGAGGGCTGAGAAATGGCAAGATCATTTGATTTCTGAAGACATAAGTTGATTTCTTCCTGCAATATGAAGGCAGAAAGTTCCATTTCCCTAATGCTAATTCTGCAGGAGAAATTTTTCCCCAACTCATGATTTTTCAAGACATATTTGTTTGATTACATTGAGCAAAAGGTTCAAAATTACAGCCATAGGAAAACCGGTTGGAGAAGCTGACGTGTTGACCTTTAAAACACAAAGAACTTTGATACAATCTCAGCTTCCCCTCATCAAGGCAGTCAGTCTGTGCTCATTTCCGAACCGTGTTTGATGTGTTATAAGCAGAACTCTTGGCCAAAACATCCATCAGGAGCAGTTCAGAGAGTGATGTTTTACAGGAGCCAGGCAGGCATTGGAGCACGACCTCAAAAGAGTAACACTCTGGTCTGGGGAGACATGGGGTCACCTTCAGCAGAAGTGCTGTGCTGTGAAACAAAGCATAAATCAATAAACATGGCCAAGGTCTTGAAAACAAAAGCGAAAGGCAGTGTAAATGTATCCCAGTATGATCTCTGGGGGACCCGAAGGAGTGTTGGAGACTTCAGAAAGACTGGCGAGGTCACCCGGAAAGCAACAGCAGAGTTTGGAGACTCCAAAAATGAATCTTGGCATTGGCTGACTTATAAATTGTTTGGTTTTCCAGGATCCTGAAATAGAGAAGCCAAGAATAATCCAGGGGGCGGAAATGGTCTAGGAGCCCTAGAGATCTGCTTCAGTGCTGATGTTTCATCTTTTAGTGCTCAGTTTATACTCCCCAGCTGTCTTAGAATTATCCTGGTGCTTCTCCAACCTCACAGGTCCCTTTTACTTGTACCCCTTACAATCTGACTATGTGAATAAGTTTCTATCAAGTGAACGGGACAGTGGATTTTCAGCCTGAGTGTGTTCAGGTACTGCCTGTGTGCATCCTCTCATCCTTGATGAACATAAGGTAGCTTGTTCCCACCTACTCTTGTGAAGTCAGAAAAAAATGAAGGCTTGAAATAAGCTTCTGTGCAGGAGGTGAGATCAGATGCATTTTGTGGGATAGGAGGCTGTTGGGAGTTCATTTTGAGAATAATTCGGAGAGCACCTTGAAAATATCACACCTTGCTCAAGGCAACCTGGAGGCAGTGAGTTTTCCACCCAGTAAGATGCTAGGAAGCCTATTTCCAGATGGAAATGAGTGAACCTGTTTTTTTACCTCCCATCTGGTCTTTCGGGAGGCATTGTTGAGTCCAGAGTATGGTAGAGCTAGCAAGCCAATTCATTAAAGGATCACATTAATTTATTGCTATATTTATTCACTCTTAAAGTGAGGTAGTTGGCAGAGTTTCTCAGTATGTCTCCAACAAGTACAAAGGAAGTGAGTTTTGCAATCAGCTCAGACCCTGCTTGTTTGTAATAAGGTACATTTCTGTTTGCTGCAATAATTTGTGAGAGACAGCAAGTCTACCTGTAACCCCCCTCTACAGGACTCAGATCTGAACTGGAGCAGTCTTCTGACTGGAAACACATTTTGGAGGGAAGAATTAATTTGTATGGAGCCAAAGAGAAGGTGAAAATCCACCTTCCCTGTTTCTTCTTCTATCTTCTACTTATATCTTCAACTTCATGCCTTAAGCAAAGACCCAGAACTTGAGAAGGGTCTTGCAGACCATGAGATCTGCAATTCTGTCTTTTCCTTCCCAAAGTTACCAGAGGTCTTTTGCTGTTCAGCACACAACTGCTTAGTTAATATTTCCAGAAACCTTGTTACTGGAGACCCTGAGCACTATCCTGGGTAGCTCAATGGGATCTGGGCTGCAGTCTGAAGGATGGAGCTCATGACTTAAGAGGGGTTTTCTTTGCAGAGCTTCAGTGGTTCTAGAATTAATTAAGCTTTTCTTCTTCAGAGGTCTCCAGGGGAAGAGTCTGTTGGGCGAAGAGAAGCTCACCCTAGTTGACAATTTTCATGTCCCTGATTTGAAGCTTCCTTGTTTGTAAAAGAACCACATGAATTTCTGTCCAGGATGTTCCTTTTCCAGCTTACATTAGGCTTTATTCCTTGAGTCCCTTTTGCTGGCAACACATCTGAACAGAGTCTGGAAATGAGAGAATGTTGCCATATCCATGATTAATGGTTTCCTCCATTGAATTGCAATTACAGGTTTTAATCAGTTCATTATTCCACTTAGTTTTTTGGGTCTTGACAGTTTTGCTGTGGAAACTAATTGAATTGGCTTCACCTCAAGGCTTTCCCGCAAAAAGATCTTGTATTGCCTTTGGGGATTGTGGGGGCTAATTGGCCAACTCAGATTTAATTTCCTATTTTTCCAACCTGGAAAAACAAACAAAAAGTGTGGGGATGTTCTTATTTCCCAATATTTGCCAGCTGAAGATTCCTGTTTTCCATTTAGCTTTCCAAACTCTATTTCCTTTAAAGTGTAAAGTGGGTGTACTGCTAAAAGTTCAACTTCAGATAACATTTACAAACTCATTGTTTCAGTCAGAATTGTTAATACACTTTTCCTCAGAGGCTGAAACTGTTTTTTCCCTGACTACTTTGTCACTTCAGCTGGTCTAATGGGTCCTGTTTATAAGGATAGATCCTATGACCAGCATAATTCTTGTTTTCAGCTTTTAAGTTATCCTTCAATTTTGTTTTTTTGTGTGCTGTATTACTTGAATTCAGAGATTAACAAATAGTAAATTCCCCAAATATGTTATTCTCTCACAAAAGAATTCAAATCAGTGGATACTTTGTGCAGCTGCCAAAAAGCTCACAATTAGACTCCGTCATACAACACAGATGTGATCCAGAAGAAATGTCGGCATCTGGAGTCAGGAGGAGTTGTTAACACGGTGTGAGAAGATGTGTAATCAGTAGCTGCAACAGCCCTCCCAGGCAGAACCAATCTGCCAAGCCTTCAGCCTCATGGAAGTACTGCCATTCACTTTTCCCTTCTTTATTTTACAGTAAGTGTTTAGGTCGCATGAGACAGATTTTCAGAAGCATGCTCTGAGTGTCCACTCCTTTCACTGTATTTGCTTTGGAGACTTATTGAGATCTATTTTATTCACACAACAAACTTCAACTGAAAAAGGTGGGTCACAGAACAGCCATAGTTGAAGCCAAAAAATGTGAAAGAGAGAAGAGCGGCTCCTAGTGATGACAGTCACATACCAAGTGGGATTTTCAGAACACTGAACCTCGCACATTTGGACTGAAGGAGAGAGTTTGTCATTAATCTATGGTTTTACTCGGTGTGCCTGAATTTTAAAGTTCAATATCCCAGCTGGACGTTGCAGCCAATCCTTTCTCTCTCCTATATGCAGTGGTGGATTCCTCTCTGGCAGGGCTTTCAGATTTTTGGGACAATAATCCAGTCCCTGGCTGGGATGCTCTGGAAGGTGGTAAAGTCAGATCACATAAAGTTGAACATGTTTTCCCTCCAGCTACATTTGGAGATGGCGATTTTTAAAGCAGTGAATGTATTAGGGAACCAAAGTCTATTATGTTAGTTTTTTTCATTTCTTAAAAACATTTTTTCTTTAATGAATCAAAGTGTTTCTGAACCTGCTTTTTCATCGCAGCACGAGTCACCAGCCAAAGTACATATCAGAGAAAAGGGCACAGTGGCATCCTAAGTTCCATTTTCCATTGGTTCTTCGCTGTAATTAGAAGTCTTTCTGCCTTGATGAGAAAGCCATAGGCTACGAGGCCAACACAGAAATGGGGTAGAACCATACTATTCACCTCAGATTCAGATTCCTTTTATTAAATAATAAAACCATAAGTTTCCATTTCACAGCAAGAGTTTAAGGCTTCAATCAGAAGTGAAAAGGTGTATCATGCTGGAAAACTGATTAAAAATACATACTGCATATTAACAGAGCACAAATGTAATAATTTTTCTTAAGCCTCTCAGTTATTAAGGTACATCAAAGATACTTGCTTTTTAAATGATTAAAGAACATCCCCTCTTTTTAGTCAAGGTGATTAATGATATTAGTATCAATAATATCAATTAGTATCAGATCCTTTTGGTGTCATTAAGAGGGAATAATGTTCATCTGGCAACACACAGTGCAGTATCCAGAAGGGAGCTTATTAAAATATTACTCTCTTCCCCTTCCCTCACAAACCTTTGGCTTAATTACTTCATTAATAATAGTGCAGGATCCAAGAAATAACTTCCTCCCGGGTGCTTCCAAGATGTGATGTGGAGTTAGAGACATCAGCAAGATTGAGAGATATTTATGTGCCCAGACCTCGCACAGGAAGAGGGGATGTAAAAGTGGGAGCTGTAGGAATGCAGCAGAGTATGGAAAGCACAGCATGGCTTGTGATTGCAACCACATTGAAACACGCTTTGCAAGCACAGAGAGAGCTTTGTGAGCTTAAGAGAAACAAACAATAACAGTTCCTCTAATGTGCAAAAATAAAGAATCTGTTGTTTAAAGAGCACACAACTGTATCTACCACCTCCTGATGCTTTTGACAGGAATCGCAGAAGGAGCAGATTGGATCAGCAAAACTTCACTCAGCCCTGACAGTTTGATTGCACTGCTGTGGAGGAGATGACAGATGTTGGAACAGCATGAGCAACTTAAACAAAATGCATCAAGCACAAAGCTGTGGCTCAACCTTTCCTCCACTTAAAATGATTTGCAATCTCTGAGGGGTCAGAATGTAGGGGCGATGGTTTTACATGTAAGGGGAGGAAAGGAGGAGAAAGGGAAGATAGAGACAAGAGGGAAAAACTGCCTGCAAATGATGAAGCGCCCAGCAATATCAGACAAGTGTGTGGAACTGGAAACACGCTGCTTGCCTTTCATGAAATTATTCAAAAATGAATCATAGCTAGGGCACAGGAGGCTTTGGAGATTCATCGACCAAGCAGAGAACAGATAAACAGGCTTTACAGCATGTGCATATGTAAAAATGAGAAGTAAAATATTCAAAGGAGACAACGGGCTGATGTTTGGCAGCTCATTCCTTCCTCAGATATTTACCTACCTGTGGCATTGTTTTCAAATTTTCTGAGCGCTCCTTGCTATTACTGATTTTACGTACTGTGCTCAGCATTTCTGAGAAGCCAGACGAATTTCAAGGGAAGCATTCAAATCACGTACCAGAGGATCTGATACACACGGTGGGCATGTGCAGTGCTGATGCTTAGGTGACAGCGTTTCAGAACCTTGCATGCCACTGTCAGATGATGAATTTAGCCTATATGCTCAGTGCATTCTAGCAAGCTGCATCAGGCTGCTTTCCACATCATAAGTGAGATATTGATTTGTCTCCTGTGTTTTATGGAAATTTTTTCTGCTTGCTATTATGGGTACATATGTGAGGTCAGCAGTCGTATTTCATACTCACCATTTGTTGTTTATCATTACAGCAGCGCTTATTTTAATCTGGGTGAAACCTAACGAGAAGCTCATAAAGTGATGTAGGTGGTAGAAGCAGATAGATGTAAGGACAATATGTGCTCTGAATGTGTTAACGTCTTCCACAGTATGATGAATGCAGCACCATCCCCACCCAATGCACCTCATCCTATTCCGTTTTCAGGCATGGGCACAAAATGTCCAAGTGGGGTAAGAGAGTTTCTGCCAACAAGCTAGCTAGACTTGTATAAGGAGAGCTTAAAACTAGACTTAGCATGGGAAGTGGCTGAAGTTTTGTACAACAGAGAAAAGCCAGGGACCTCTGATGTATTTGGAACCAACAGGGTTATTACAATCTCGGGGGTTTTTTTAAACAGTGTTTTCCCAAACTTTTTACACCTCCACATTCTAATGGGCTTTCTCTTCTACCAGTAGTAGGAAATATTCCCTAATGCACTACCTGTTCATTTCTCAGATCCCCCTTGTAGATGCATTTCCTTGGATGCCTCTAAGATAAGAATCAAACTAAACAATACAATTTTTATAATATCATAAGCTCCTGCAATGTTTTATATTCTCTTTCAAGTGTATCCCAAACAGGTGGCAGCTTTCTGATTTCATGTATTCACAAAATGAACTAAAAAATCCGGCCCACGCCTTCCACTTAAACTATGTTGATCCCAGGTCTCCTCCTCAAGGACTGTTCAACCTGAACTCTGGATCATGTTCTAATATCCAGATGGGACAACAAATATCCTTTAAGACTGAGCCAGCAAACCACACATCGTGTTTCTTAGCAAGACCGTCACTTGCTAACAGGCTGAGATTTCCAGGATAACACTGTATTGCCACTTAATATATTATCTTGCTGCTTTTATATTCCAGGCTACTCTTATGCAAGCTCTTTGGGGGTTGCTCCCACTTGCAGAGAAAAGCAAGCAAATACCTAAGCAAAACAGAAGTTTTTCTGCTTATCTTTTGTGTGCTCTAGACCATTCCTAGTTCGATGACATATATCCAAAATTCAGGATACAGGATATTTAGAAAGGCTTGGTGCTAAACTTTACAGGAATATGTGGATTTAGTAGTTTAGGCTCATCTCCTTCTGCACTGACCATTTTAATACCCTTTGCCTATCTCTGCTCTAAGGTCTCACTGGGGTGTCCCTTTTCAGCAGCATGATACTTTGCAAAATGTAGCCTTTTGTATGTAAAATTTGGGTGTCTAAACACAGCTGATTTCATACCTTCTTCTGTAGTTCATGAAAAGATTAAGGCACTGCTAAAAAATTATTAATCTATGAACTTTACCTATGGCTACAATGTATCCCTTATCTCCCTCCATTGATTTGAAGTGTAGCTACAAAATTTAGACTAGATGCCTAATTCTAAGCAGCTAAACTACCTGAGACTAATTCCACTCTTTCTTAAAATGGTTTAGTACTTCATTTTGTATATGTCTCCTGGGGTGGAAAGCCACAGTGTTTAGCAAATTGAAGGCCAAGAGCTGGAGTAAGGAAAAAAAAAAAGAAAGGAGAGCTCAGCTAAATTTTCATAACCTTAATTCCCCCAGGAGGAGCTGATTTTGGTTGGAATCTGGGGAGGGGACAGGTGTTTGGGCTTCTTTTTCCTTATGAAAGATTTTGTCCATCCCTAGAAGTCTCATGTAAGCTAGAAATATCACACGTTTTCTGCTGTGCCTGCTTCCTTGGCTACATATGACTAGAGTAACAAGCAGCGTAACAAGTGCATGATGACACAGGGAAAAAGCAGTACACAAATGCACTCTGTGCAAATGAATCCAAATCACAGTCTTGGGCACTCATTGACTCAGCTAGATTTGGCAAGTAGAATAAGGATTTATAAAGATAAGGTTGTACTTTTCAATGCTTTTCAGCTGGTTTTATGCTAAAAGAAACCTGAGGATCAGAGCAATGAGACACGCAACACTAAAGTCTCTGAAATCCCTGCAGGCCTTATTATGTGTATAAGGAGACAGACAGCACGTATTTCAGGGCTGGGGAAGCTATTGCACTTGATTTAAAGGTAATTAAAGCATGTGAGTGACAGCAGAGATGACATGTGATGCATCAGACACCTTTTTGCCATTTCTTTTCCTACTTGGCAGACTCATCTGCATGCTGAATGAAGGATGATGTCTCATACCCTTCTACCTCTACTTTCATAGGCTTTTTGTTCTGTTCTCCCTGTCCCTCCTCACAGCTCTCCTCTACTCCGTGATTTCAGAGAGAATATCTGCATTTTGCAAGTAACTAGATCCTTATTCCTTCCACAGCTAAGTCAACAACAAGACATTTATTCCTATCAATAGGTCATGCTCTATAGCATAAAAATTGCCAGTCTAGTGGGCCATTGAAAAGAAAATATCCCCTGCACTGAAACATTTTTGTTAGCTGCTGTCTGCCACTCCACTGCAAATGAATGCAGAAGGGCGGGGATGCTGTACCCATTGGTATTTTTAACCTGCCCATGGCTCATTTTGATCCCAGTAAGTCAACCAAAGCCAATGTGAGAGTGAGGATTCATTGAGAATATTCAGTTCTGGAAGCGACTGAATCTGCAGTTGTGCACACAGTGCTTGCAACGCACAGCCTGGATCTGATGGCTGGTATATGTGTGATGAACAGGTACAAAAGTCACAAGAAGGGCTTTTCTTACACTAACACAGGTGGTTCCATCCATGCTGCTGGACACTGCATCCCAAGTCCTCAGAAGCTTGTTGCCTAAGCCTCATTTCTGAGAGATCTGTCTTGAGTATCTTGTAAGGAGGTTGAAGTCTATCCATGACTACAAATACGTGTAATCACATTGCAGTAAAAAGAGCGAATGCACACAGAGTTAATAATTGTTCACATTATTCCATCTGCCTAATAGCAGAACAGAATTACCGGCAAACTTGAGTTCACTGCAAGCGAAAACAAAAAGCCTAAGGCACTCACAGAGCCATTAGAGAGAAGGGAAGGTTTAGGCTCTGACCTGTGACAGTCATTTGCCTTCTTTGACTGCACCTCTAAGTTGAGCTAAATCGAACTGAAAGTAATCATGGACGCAATGGTGTGTCTCTGTGGGCAGTAGGTTGCCAAGGGGAGAGAGGGCAGAAGTTCATGTACCTTAAAAAGCTGGCATTTCTTTCACTGATCTCTGATTTAAAAGGATGTGAGCCACAGAGCTGTGTGAGGGAAGCATGGGTGATGGAAGCCTTTGGGGGTTTTCACCCTTTTGATTTAGAAAGTGAGGATTCAAGCTGTGGAAGGGATACTATTTGGATCAGATTGCTTATGAGTGAAAGATGTTGCTGAACTAACGGATAAATAAACAGTGATTCTGGAGTAAGAATATGCAGTGAAAGAAACATCCAGTCCTTCCTCTGATGAATGTCACTCCAGTAGTATCATTTTTGTCTCCTATTTCTGGAAGTAGAACTGAGGTCTGTAGGTTAAAGAAAGATTTGGAAGGAAATCGAGAGTCACAGAGTTGGGATGTATATTCTTTGACATGACAGATCACACCAGATCAGGTTGACTACTGTCACATCAGAAAAATCAAGCTCACAATGCCAGTTCTGTTCTTTTTCACTAATACGTGGCATAAGGACCTTCCTGAGACCAGTTATTCAGGGAGAAAATAGAAATGTCTGAAGTATGAAAGAGAGGGAGTGAGCACAGCTTATAACACAGTAGTCATGGTGAAATTGCCAGTAACCAAATAGATTTGTTTAACCACTTTTGGATAATAAGGATTTTATTATCATTATTATTATTATATGATATTGTGCCTGTATGTACTTCTGGGCACCTCACATGTGTACGTATGGATTCTCTCCTGCTGTTTTATCTTTCGAAGCAACATGTCTAGAGCATCACTAGTACAGTAAGTGTTCAGTCTCTTCTCCATCAGATGCCTTTATTGTCCCAGTGGTGATTTCCCATGATAAAGCCTTCATGGCTTACCTCCCTCGAGTAACAGAAATGTAGTGAGGTTCTTGTCCAAGGTATTTAACAGAGGGCTCAATACTTGTGGTGGCAGGAGGGGTGCTCATACGAAGCTTTAATGACTTGCTGTCAGGGAGATGCATTGTGTCCTTTCAGCAAGTGAACACAAATAGATGAGGGTGATGGTGGTATTTCTCCAGTCCCTTAATTAGGGCTATGTGATAGCAGAGGCACAAACGGAGATGTTTTCCATCATCTCTGGTGAGGAGGGAGGTAGGGCAGAGAAGCTGGTTTGCTTTTGTTAGCCCCAGGCATCCTTTACACTGTGATATGTCTTCACCTCTTCATTTTTATTACTCTCCTTGTAGTGGTTGATTTATTCTTTTGTTTCTCCCTGCATTCCTGTTCCTTCCTTACTACCTTCAGATTCCCAACAAGAACCTAGTTTCCATTTTAAATAACTGGAACCTCCTGTTTTTTCCATAACAGACTTCCATAATCCAATTTTTCAGAACTTTAGTAAACTTTAAAGACCACCTCTAGGGTTGTTATGTGTAGGTAGCTCAGGAAACTGAAACAACGTTAGTAAATATTCCTAAAAAGCTGAAAAAAGAGCTCAAGAATTGTATTCTGAGCTCTGTACTCTTGCCTGTAGGTACTGTGTAGGTAAGCGAGCTCTTTTGCTCCTTGTCATGTACAACAACACACAAGCACAAAAGTGATGCAGTAAACAGAGATCTTGGGCTTTAAAAAAATATACTTGTTGTATCAAAGGAGCTCTGCAGAAGTCAAGAAGAATATCTTCATTTCTAGCCCAAATGTAAATAAATTTTTAAAAGGGGAAATATGTACCTTTTCAAGTCCCTGCAAGAGGAAAAGACCTGTTCACTTTCCTTCATTTGTATCTCTGCCCCTCACAACGTGTTCCTCAGATCTAGTTTATCGCAGCATCAGCTACATCTCTCTCCCCACACACAGCTCCTCGTAGTTGATGACACTGAGGGAGCAGGGCGGGCGTCTCAGACCTTTCCCCCCCACAACATCTCCTCTAGGAAGTCCAAGGAGATGTAAAGTCCCTTGTGCTAAATTCAGAGGTTTTGGCAGGTAGACAGCAACAACAGGAGGTGGAAACAGACAGCTGTGCAGGGGAGGAAATGGTGATATAAATACATGTTTAATTGCAGTTTAATTACAATTACTTACTAGGCAAAGTTTATTTAAATGCAGTGTAATTAGAGTGAGACCTTGATTTAATCACAGTCTTATCAGGCACAGTTACTACTATTTTCCTTCGCTTCCTCCACCTCCTCTCACATTCCCTCTCCTGAACTTGCTCAGGGAAAATAAAAGCCAAGGTTTGAAGTAAGCCGAGGTATCCATCTTGGAAAGTTTTCAGTTGCATGAAAATTCAATTGCCAGGTGGCTACCAGCCCAGAATTTTCTCCCTGGAAATTTTGAAACCCCCACTCTGTCCTGGCAAGCCGTTTTTCTTCCTTAGCAGCTAATGATAATGGATCCTCATTAGCTGGGAACGACTTATCATGAACATAATTCATCACTGATGGCAGACCTCATAACCCATCTGCTCACAATGAGTAAATTATATAGCCCAGTCAGACGAGATGGATTGTTCTTTCTTATCTACCTTTGGAGTTTCTCCACATCCTGTTCCAATCAGTACATACTTTGTCTTCGCTCCATGATCCAGGTGAACATGAGGAGAAACATTTGGGCAAAGCCTCTCGAGCGGCTGACCCTTGTCATGATTCACCATTTTCCCTCTTCCACTGCTGCTTCTTCCTATGCTCCTTGCCATGAGTCTGGGGCACAGCAGTAGCTTACTTCAGGAGACAAGCACTAACATCAGACATCATCTCCTGTGGATCTGTTGGTAGGCTTCTTCCTGCATGAAAACTTTCCCCACTCTAGTTATCATAGCATGCAGCTTTTTAATGGTTGTTGCATGTTTGAGTACTTCCAACCAGAACTGGAAAGGGGAAGGATACATTATTCTTCTGCCTTCTCATCTAAGGGCTGCATTGCCTCTTCTGACTTTATTCCCTAAGGGTTAGTCATCATGTGGCTGAAAGCCACTCCTGAGAGCCAGTTATTTCCATCCTTCATGATAAAGAAACTGAGGCATAGGCTAAACATAGCCAGTAGTCTACATAGATGGGGCAGACTGTGGTGGGATGGGAAATGTGCACAGCAGTTTTCCAAAAACATGTGCCATACTGGTGATCAGGCGGGGATAAAGTCTCTAAAAGAGCAGGGATTCCAATGTTCCTTTTTGGTCTACTGCTGGACTCTCTTTTGCTATTGCTTGTACATTGCTTTTAATGGAAACAAATTTGAGTATTTCCACTTGCCTCTGTGAAATACACATCACATTTCATATCTACATACTGATATCATCCCAAACATTTCTTAGAGAAATCTTACAACTCTCTACAAAGACAGGATAAATTCTTAGGTGTACCAGGTGTTTTTGTGCAGAGGGGTGGAGTCCAGGTCACTGCAGTGCCAGCTCTTGGCAGGCAATTCAAATTTCTACCACCGCCTCAGCTGGCAGCTGCCACTGAGGCAAACGTATTTTTGTTTCCATCTAGGGATATCCCATCTGCTTTCAGACAATTCTGGAGGTCTCCAGAAGTTCTTTCTGAGTGAAAACTGGTTCCCCTCTGAACTCTATAAGCTGTTAGCATGTTTGCTGACTTCAGTGAAAATATCATTTTCTTCTGTGTCAATACCAGTTAAATCACGTTGCTCTTTTTTCTGTCTCAGTCTTTTTTTTTTTTTTCCCAGCAGCTCTAAACAAGGGAAAGAGTTAAATCCATCCATAAAATTGTAAAGCTGTTAATTAATTAATGCATATTTTATTCTGCCATTGAACCATACTGGCCCTGCCTGAAGGAAAATTATGAACTCTTGGAGTCTTTGCTCAGGAAACCAAAACCAGAGACATGGAAGCTTTTTCCTCCCTCCTTTTCTGTCATCATTTGCTCTGCTTTCTTCCTTCTTTCTTTCCTGCTCCCCCCCACCTTTCTTTCAGATGCTCCTGACATTTTAACAGATTCTGATCACTTCCAGGTGACCTGACCATCTTTTGTACTGTTCTTGTCACAATTCATCTGGATGAGAAAAAAGGAGGAAGAAAAAAAGCAAGAAAAGGTTTTAATTTTTATTGTCCTTTCTCCTCTGGCTCTGAGAATGTGTCCCTCTCCACATCATTCAGACTGGTGCTCTTGGCGGAGAGGACACCTCTCCCCATCATATACTGAGTGTCATTGAGTCCTTCATACCCCTGTGAAGTGAGTAAATAGGCTGTGAAACCTATTTAACCTGGTGGGCTGGGCCTTGTGTTGCAGATCACAATAAATCATACAGAGCCAAATGGGTTTTTCCCCCTGCTTTAATATTTATTTGACAGTGAATTTTTAATAGGGAGAGACTTTCTCTTGTCATCCTGAGAAGGCCAAGTAGGCAAAATAAGGGAAGGGACAAACTTAGAGGAATGGATGCAAAGCATTGGGGGAAGGAAGAGAGGAAAGGTGGGAGATGGAGAAAAAGGGAATAGGAAAGGGGGAGGAGAACAGGAAGGCAATATTCACTGAAGCATCTTTGTTTAAAGATTAATTTCTCAGCAGCAGCTCAGTGCAGCTCCTGCCCTCACAGCAGTGAGCAGTTCACACACAGCAGGGAAGCAAACAATCCCAGGAAAGAGTCTTTGACCCAAAGGTACTTGTTTGTACCCTTCCAGAGTTCATTTCTCACATCTAGCCTTTCCATCAAAACAAATAAATTAATCGGCGATTTGTGAGCCCAGTTTGGCAAAAAGAGGAAACTATGATTGTGGTCCAAAATCCTTAATTATATTCTGGTGCTGTGTGTGAAAGAAAGGGATAGAGCCACTACAGACAGGTACCACTGACTAGATAAAGAGATAGTGTGGAGAGATACAGCAAGTGCTTCAGATAGATGACAAGTATTAGATGGAGTGGATATATATTTAAAATTAAAGAGATGGATATTATGAGTACGCATGGGAAGATACCTTGGACAGACATATTGTGAATAGATGTTGCAGGAAGAGGGATATTGTTAGATAGACAGACACTGCCTGGGAGAAATGAGTAAGGCAACAAGTAATACTGCAGCTAGGCACATAAAGATTGATTCTGTTGATAAATAAATTCTATAAATAAATACTACTGAAAGATATTTCAGTAGCTTGCCATCTATGAATATTTGACACACACATCCAAGAAACTGCATAGCACCTCATCCAAAATAAACATAACCAAGCAGCTACTAGGTATGTGTAAGATCACACTGTTTAAATATTTAAGAGATGTTAGCAGCTGCAGCAATTTATCACCTGATTCAAAGCTCATTTCACCCTGATGGACACACTATCGATGACCTGGCAAGAGCATGGCAGAAAAGGCCAGGCCAGCAGGTAGACGATTAAGTGCTGAAACAACGTTGGATAAGTATATGCTGGAGTACAGGGTGTCTGAGGAGTGAATGTACATTCATGCTTTATATCTTTCCACCCTCACTGTGTCTTTCCTGTCTCACGTCAGGCCTCTCCTGAGCCCTACAGAGGGTATCCTTGTTGTGGTCTACACCAAGGTTTTCGATATTCCTACTAAATGGAATTCTGTACCAGCTACTCCTTGGTTCACCTCCATAACCACCTTTCTACCCCATGCTTTGTTTGGCAGGATGTCTCCTTCTGTTGATGGCTCAGCCCCATGCAGGGGATGCTCATTTTGGGGCTGTTTGCCTCTACTTAGTATGTGTTACTACACGGCCCTTGCAGCAGACAAGTTCCTTCTCGGGGTGCTGCATCCTCCAGGCTCTGCTAAGACTGCTTGTCCAGCACAGCCAGCCTGTGCTCTGAGCCCTCTCAGAGTTTATGATGCACCTCAGAGTCAGTCTGGCATACACCAGGCTTGATTTGCCCAGTTCATTTTCTCTGTGACCTGAACATGCAGGTCCACAGTGATGGAAAGACAAACACACTAACTCCAGCTCTTCTCCAACAGCACCTCTTCCCCACTACCATTAATGCTTTAAAACAGTCCTTAACACAAACTGTTTGATTTTAATTCTTGTTATCACAGGCATTGTATTAGGTATATGCTTTGTAAATCATTCAATCTAATGCACACTCATAAAGTCTCACAGAAAGAACTCCACAAACTGGTTTTTTAGCTTGCTAAAAGATGCTGCCTTTAGGGCCTTAATACTAGTTTGTAGGGAGAAGAGGTGATTATATATTTTTTTAGTGGTTTCAAAGACCAAATTAAATTTGGAATTAGCATTGAACTCTACCATACATTTCCAATAATGGTTCTTAATGTTATTTTGAGAGAATCAAGTGCTTTAGATGGTAGGTGTCAATTGAGGCTCATTCAGGAAGTTGTCCACGGGCTCTTGGGTATGACATGCTGGGAAAGTGATTAAAACCCTGTCAGGTTAAGTGAGAATAGTAGTTCCAGTTTTCCCCTCTCTCCTTCATTTCAATCTTTCTTCACAGCCAGTTTCTATCTCCAAGGATATATCTTGTAATAATAATTGCTTGTTATCAGTGGATATTTTCCAGTACAGCAAAGATATCTAAATCCAAAGACTCCAACAGAGGAAATTGATAGGTCTGAGTTTAAGTAGTGTTAGGTTAATCTATCTCAAAGGAGACGCTCAGCAAGAAGTTAAATGTCAGGCATTTCCTGACCACAGGGAGTAGTGTGGGAGAAGGGTTTGCCAGGCTTCTGAGGGGCAGACCTGGAAAGCAGCAAGGGAATAGACAGCTCAGGAAATTTTCTTCTTCCTTGGTTGTCTCCCCATGGACTTCTCTTGCATTGGTAACATCTAGAACAGCATAAGGAGGGGGATGGAAGCATCTCTGTGAAGCTAGAGGTTTACAGTGTTCAGAGATGATTGGGAGCAGCAGCTTTTGGTTCACGGTGTCTGGCTTTGCTCCTCTGTTATCACAGATCTTTGGATGTACAATTCACCTATTTAGCTTAATGAATTCACTCTCAGCACCTTAGGTTAATATGATCCTAATTCTGTGACAACATTTAATTTTGGGCTTTTTCCTCCTCAACTCATAGGAGACAGTCCCAGTAAGTACATGTGTGTCAGAGAAAGGCAGCAAGCAGGATCTGTGCTGTCTTTCACTGAGACCTGTTGCTAGGAGCATGGCTGCGAAAGGCTGCCCGAAGGCTACCCAGATCAATGTGTACAGCCTCTCTGACCTTGCACTGCCACTTCCCAAGCCCTGTGCTTTCCCAAATCTGCACACGTAGGCACCATTCTTCCAGGAGAGCCTGCAGTTTGCACTGTGCTTTGCCATAGTGCCCATCCGTGGAGTTAAGTGTGTAAGGCTAATGTGAAAATCACCACAGTCTCTCATTGTTGCTGTAATTATCATCAAAAGATTGTCATTGCACAGCAATCCTTACTCACTAGCAAACCAAGAAATACTCTGAGTATTAAGAATTAGGGATGTAGACTTTGTACCTTTGCCAAGTTTTGACACAAGACATATTTCTTACATCTTGCATTCCTTAATATTGTTCCACTGGATGTTCACAGAGTTTGGAATTCTTTGTTTTCTTTTCTGAAAATGACAAGATTTAAAGCAACGTTGTTCTCCGCCTCAGAAATGACTGCAAAATTAGCAGTGAATGATGCTGTTCAGGAGTTTAGCTGCTCAGCTGGGACATGCTGGTGTGGCTCCATGCACATTAGCAAACCTTTTCCTGATAAATCATCAGACTGCTTTCCTTGCTCTCAGAAAACAGTGCAGGGTGTTTGAGGCTGCAAAGCTTGTATGTAAAGTGAATGCATTGTTATTTAAAAGTGATTCATATTGTTGGGAAGCCCAGAAAGGTAAGCTAGTTGGTGGGTAAGCAATGGAGTGTAATAGCCCTGAGAAAACTGCTGTGTAATAACAGCTTTGATTCCTTGCAGGATAAAACCGTATAATGTTGCCATCCTTCCTGCACCTTTCATGTGTACAGCACTTCACATACACTAAGTGTATTACTTTGTCGTCTGGATTGATATCTGGTCTGATCCTCCTGGGCTTTGCTAGTCTGCTTGTAAGAAATATGAAGTTTTCAAACAAAGTTCTAGGCTTAAGGTAACATCTAAATTATAGATTTCTGAAATCGCCTTGGCAGTGTTTCTTGATAGGCTGCTTTTTGAGCTAAGCTGATAACCCATCTTGCCTCAGAGATGCTTTTTTTCTCCTCGATACTGAATTGCCTGTATCATGCACCATTAAATCTGACACAGTTTATCTGCAGGTTGGCTGTGCAGAAAAGGCAAAAGTCCAGCATAAGCTTGGCAAACTCGGGATAAAGGCAGCAACAGTCTGACTTGGCTGCAACTGGTCTACCATCCTGTTATCTCCACAATTAGAAGTGCCTGGGTTCTTCAGCAGCACACACTTTCTTTTAAGGGGCTATGTGTTACTGACACTAAAAATGTTATCATGCGGTTACTCATGTAAAGCTGGTACAGGAAAAATGTCTGTAGGGAAAGTGATGTCATTGTGATTTTATAAAGAAGAGGAAAGAAGAGATTCTATCACAGTGCAAAGCAGTCAGGAACCCTGAATGCATTCATTAATATAACCTTCCAAAATGCGTCCCCTCTGTACAGTGCGTATGTGTATTCTAGCGCTTGGATTTGTGCTGTTTGTACTGGCAAATATAATTTTTGTGGGCTTTTTCAATGCCTTGGGGGACAATTCATGAGCCAGAACAACTCACACTCTGGTCTTTCCCTGGCGTTTCAGTTCCTGGAAGACAGAATCCACCATGAGAAGAGCAGATGTCCCTTTATTTTGGTGTAATAAGCAGCTTCCTGAAGCAAAGAGACAAAATGAGGAGCTAGGAAAACATAAACACAAAGGCAAATGCCAGGAAATACAAGATTTTGTGACTAATGAGGTTTTCAGGTCCAGTGGAACCAGCATGCCCGAGTCCTCAGCCTTTCTTTCCTCGGGCTGGCTGGCTGGCTTTTTCTGCTAGACAAGCTAGCTGGAAAGCTTAAAATCAGAGGCCAGACTGGCTACAGAAAATCTGGCAGCTCGCGACAGTTTCTTTCCCATCTGAATAATCTCCCCTTCACTTTTATGCCTTCAGTTGTTTTCAGTACTTCAAGAATTACAATGTTTCTCTTTGAAATATGACCTGGCAGCTAATCCTTGGTATTACTGAGCACCTCTCCCTCCTCCTTATGTCAGCAGGAGTTCTACATCCTCATCATTTCTCCAGCGAAACTCTACATTCCCATCTGGCTGGATCATGAACACTCCTTTCCGTAACGGAGCTCGAAACTTGCTATTTTCTTTACTGAAGTCTTGGTTTGCTCAGAGGAGGTTTTGGACCAGACCCACTGAAGTTATTAAGCACCTATTTTCTCGTACCTTTCAGCAGAGAGAAAGGCACTTACCCAGAAGAGGCAATTAAATAGCCTTGCACCCTCATTCAGACCAGGCAGATGCTGGAGGGCTTCAGGCATACCCCGGCTCTGCCATCATGCCATAAATTTGTCATCTGGTTAAAGTGATGGAGCTTCTGTGTCCATGTTATTGGGGAATTGGGGCAAAGAGAGAAAAACAGTTTACCTAAAGTGGCTGCCAGCCCACTGCGTGTAGAACTCATGTCTTCCAAACCCAAGTGTTTTAACCTCATGATTCAATTTTCCCTTGATGCACAGTCTGACATATCGTTTCAGTCACTTACTCTGCACACAAGAACTGACCTTTTCTCATTTATGATTGTAAATCTGAGGATGACGTTAAAATGCTCAGGGTGGTTCTCTACAAAGTGTTTTTTTCGCTGCTCTGTAAGGTTTACTCTAATTTGCCCCATCCATCTAAATACATGTCTCATTCTGATTAAATGAATATTTTTGTCAGTTTATGTTCCTCCAGCTTTCACTCAGAATATGCACGCTTCTGTGCAGTGAGAGCATTGTTTCAGGAATTTTAGTGGGAGTTTATATATGTATATACAGACAGACATACACATATTCACATGCAGGAAAAGTAATAAAAACTAATTGCAAATTCCAGGTAAAACAGAACATTTTGGCAGGCATCTGAAAATTGATTTTTATAAAATATTCAGGAAATACTCATGTTAACAGAGATTTTAAAAATTGTTCCCTGCTGAGAACTGATAGATGCTACAAGCTACAAAAGGTTTCTTTTGAAAACAGCATCTCACTGTTATGCAGGTGAAACATTATTAAACACCTGTTGTACAACAAAGAGCAATGGCCACTTTTAGCTGTGCTTTACTGCATTCTTTTGGCAAGGCAAAGCCGTCTCCTTAGATCAGAGCAAATGGTTCTTGTTTTTCTTCTTTTCTCTGTTTACCAGCAGTCATATGTCCCTGGCTGGTAGGTGCTTCTGGCAGGAAGAACGCCTTTAAGTTCTGTTTGAGTTCTGAAGTAGGATGAAGGTGGTGCTTCGTGTTTGTGTCAGCCCTCCGTGCCTGTTGTTTATCTTGTGTGCTAAACCACTAAAATTAATCTTTGAAATTCCTGACAAATTTTAGGAGGCAGGGAGAGCATAATGAAATATTTGCTGTTCTTCATGAAACATCTGGCAGGGATTTGGCAAGATCAAGGAATTAGTAAGAGTTGCCACTTGTACGCTGTAGCTGACATTTTTTTGTTGTCCTTAATGGAGTCCAAAGCATATGCAAATCAGCTGCATAATGAGTAAGGTTAAGCAAGGTTTTGGATTTGGTTCCATATGGTGTTAAAAACATAATTGATCAGAATGTTTTGAAATATATTGAAGATGAGTGTTCAGATTTGTTTTATCTGAATCTCATTATGTCTGAGAAAAGATTTAGGATGAAGGCAGAGGCTGAAGTTTTAACCTGGATCTATTATCAGTTATCTGTGATCACACATACTTCATCAGATGTTTCTGCTATAAAGCCCACTTCAATTTGCTTTAAAGGCAAGATAGATTTATTTGACCTTGCCTTTTATTCTTATGGGTACACACATACACAGAGTCTCTCTCTCTTTCCTAATTATGATATTGACTAAACACACTTATCCTGCACAGGAAAGGATGAGAGAACAAAAGTTATGTATTAGTCTCAGAACTTTTTATTCTACAGATAGTTTCTCAGATTAGTTATGATGAACATCCTGGAATGAGATACATAAATTTTAGGGAGATTATGATTTTGCAGGTTCATATTTCATTTATTTCAATAAATCTGTGATAATGTAGGACCTTGTAGAGATAAAGTTACTTTGAGAGGTGGTCATGTTGAGTCATGTCAATCAGCTGGAACCTCTTAGGCTTCAGTGCTTTGTCATCATGTTGACCTTAAATTAATTATCTTCAGTATGCTTCAGAAACTGTTTTCTGTGACCCTTAAGCTGAGATTTGCCTGAAGGGTTTCCTTAAGGAAGAATCCAGTTATAAACCAGCTACTGAACCCTCACATAGTGTCACACCCTCTCCCCTCTCTGGACACTACAGGATCAGAATCAGTCTTTTTACCAGAGCTCAATACTTTTACTCCTGGCCATTGTTTACCGATTTGAAGACACATGATTGCAAATGAAAGAACTGTGCAGAAGGGTTTCAAAACGAGTAATTCCTTACTTTAAAAGGTGCAAGAATGAGTCAGGTTCAAGTGGAATAGGAGTATGTCCATATTTCCCTACTGAGAATCCAAGACCTTAAATTCTGCCACACAGCCTTGTGTTTACTTTCTAGTTTAAGCTCTCCAATAGCTGGTGATAACACTTTTTGTTTCAGACAACCGTTTCTGACTGCCTGTTGACTGTCCTGATTTATCTCAAGTCCTACCCAGATGGTCTAAATCCCGCTTCAGGTGACCTACAGCTTTGTCAACACTCACCTGAAGACTAGAGTCAAAGAACTGGTTTGCCCTGGTCAGTTGCCAGCTCTTTCCCTGAGGTTGCTGCCACTTGCATGCAATAACATCAAGGTTCAGCCATCAGCTGTTGTTATCTCTCAGCTAGCTGTAGGAGCATCCCCTGAGACCTCCTGTGTCTTGTAATGAAAATTGTGCTCTGAATACAGAGCAAACCAGGTATTTGTGTGGGTGTCTGAGGATATACATATATGTGTATCTGTTATTTACCTACCTTTAAGGAAAGACAGATAAGGGATGGTGATCTACTTTGTGTGCTTGTGTAGACATATATACATAAATATACGCATGTAATCTATCACAGATAGAGTCTCTGAAATATCAGAGTGGTTATCAGCCAACAACAGATTTTCCTGAAGAAAAGCTAGCAACAAAGAGTTGCTTTCTCCTCCAAGGGGTATAGTCGTTGGCATTTAGTCATTTACAGCAGTTATTAGTTGTTAGTTAGATGTCTATCTGTCATCTGGTGTGCAAGCAAATATTTGCACGCATAGTTATCTGACTCAAAAAATACTCTGTACATAAAACAGATATGTAACTAAAACACAGTCTAGACATGTCTTGGCCATTTTAAAACATTTTGCTTTCAAAACCCCAAATCCTTTAAGTGGCTCAGAGAGAACTAAGGGATATATACATATGGAACTTGGATTTTGAAATTAAATTTATAGAGCCAATTACAAAACTTGGATGAAGCCAGTGGAATTGCATGAAACAGCACCAAGGGAAACAAGAACCCAGGAGAACTTACATTCTTTTACATTATTTATCCTCCGCAGTACAAATTTTCAGCATAAAAATCAAAATCTTTCCCCGTTTCTTTCCGTCCTGCAGTGCCAATGTCTCAATTACTGGAAGCACCCAAAAGCAATTACAAGGATTCCAATAATCTTCCTGTATTACTGTGGCTGGACTGTTAAGTATCATCAATAACGTGATTATCATTTTGAGAAGAAATTGCTTGAAGTAGAGATACTGTGAGAAAAGCTCCCAAATCATGTTTTCAGCATCTCTTACATTATATTCGGTGTCCTAATGAGTTCCAGTAGTCTTAGTAAATACCTTCCCATATAGTGGGACTTGACTGCTCATATTTCTCAGGAAGCTTAAGCTGTAGAAAGCCAAAATGTTATCTGTTTTGGGAGCTTTTCTTTTGATTTTTGAACTCAGAGTAAAATCCAAGCCACTGACAGTGCTGCCTGGCGGATGGATATTATCTCATCTATTTTATGTCACCTGTCTTATATTTCCTTTGTTTTTGTCACATTTTTAATGAATGTAACAAGATCACAATGGACCAGATTTTAAACCATTTACTGTTAGAAGCTTCATTAGAGATAGCCATAAATTTCTGTTCAGCATAAGACTGCAATATCCAGCTAAACATCGCAAAATATACCCATGAGACATCTCACAGGTACTTGTTGGACAAGATCTTCTACCTGATTTCAACAGCAAACATGGGTTGGGCTGCCTGTGTGCTGGTCCAGAGCTGAGGCTACATGATACTGTTCCCAAGTTTTAGTGTAATATGGATCTAAAAGCAAGACCAGAACTGTGCGTTCACAAGACATTCTAACCCAGGCTTGGGCTCCTAACAGTGCCTTAATATATCACGTGTCTTCTTATGAAGGTCTTCAACTTGCTTAAAACTTGCATTCCAGAGCTTGAACTCTGGTTTCCAGGAATTTGGCCCAAATCTCAGGAACACCATACTGTGCAGATAAAGACAGTCAGGACTCAAATTTTCTTCATTAATGTCTCATGTTGCTGAGGAGTTCAGACAGGAGCCAGGGCTGGGTGGCAGTTTGACGTGAATTAATTGTTTCCCTGCTTGCACAAAGTCACTGAACATGATGTGACTGAAATTTAGCAGACTGCACAGTATGTCTGTGGAGATACAGCTAGACTTTACAATGCTTATGCCCATGCTTAGGTTCATCTTTACTTTCACATTGTAAGTAAGTGGCAACTTCACTCAGTACCCTGATTTAGCTTTACAGAGCTGATGGGGATGCAGCTGCTTTGTTCACATCTGCCTTTCCAAGCAGCAGATTTATGGGATCTTGAGTGTTTTCTCCAAGCCAGGCATTGCATTATGTGGAACAGTGCATCACTACAAACCAAAGTGAATATACAACTTCACAAATCTCTCCTGAAGTACGCTCAGGATGGTGCTTTAATGTGCTGAAATGTAAATGTATTAAAGAAAAAGAGACAAAATCTTTAAAACTGTTGAAGGGCGAGAGAGGGAAAGCTAGTTATCTTTGGAGTCTGTGCCAACTGTCATAGCTCCATTTCGTGGCTGACTTGCATCTGTTCATGTCAGTGGGTTTTATTAATGCTTAACAAGCCTACAGCTATAAGAATGCTAAAGATGCAGTGTTAGCCCTGCACTGATTTATAGATTGGTTCTCCATTAGGAAGAAATTAATGATTGTTCGTAAGACCAAATCCACAGCTTTTGGCTTCTCACCAGCTTTTCCACCCTGCAAGTCTGAGGAACAGCTTGTGTGAATTTTATTGGTTAGCATTAGAAACATGCCTAGTTTTGAAATGAGATATCTGGAATCCAGGATAGCATGTAATGTCAAGATAGGACCCTTCAAATGGGTGAAAAATGCCTGCTTCTCCTCTGTACAAACTTGTCATTCACAGAAAGATCAAAGTTGTACCAATGACACGCTGTAATTCAATTAATTGCAGTTCTTCATATTCATGCAAGGCTGTTCAGTTTCCCAGCCATGTGCAATGAGAGGTGTGTACTCTGCTCTTACAGCAGACATCAGCCATTTTCTCACCCATAAAGGGAATGGAAACACTCATTCTTGAGAAGACTAAGAGAATTTCTGCTAGATGCAAGATAAATGTTGTCCAGGGCTAAATTGTTGCAAGCCTGAATGAACATTAGGGGACAGTATTGTCCAGGAGTCAGCCTGCTTTCTTGCTCTTCATGCTCTGCCTTTATTTACAAGTTGTCTTCCCATCTCTCTGAATTCTAAAGCCCGACTTGCTCCTTACTTATCTAACTGGTGCACCAGACATCCATTTTTAATCTGGTCAAATCAATTAAAAATATTGCAGCGTACAATTACCCTGGGAACTCCTGAAAAACTAATTAGTACGAGTCTTAGCAATGAATTATACCTTTCTCTTGGCTATTTACAGCAGGAAGAAAAACAAAACAAAACAAAACACAAACTACACTCAAAACAAGACCAAACATCTCTCAGCCATAGCAAACAGAATTCAAGGCAGCGCTTAATTGTGTTCATATTGTTAATGAAAGGATGGGCCATAGTGGGCTGAAAGCCAGGGCACCTGGCATTGCCTTCAGTTTAGCATGCATTTTCTCAGGAGATCTTGTAAGATGAAAAAGTCTTTGGCAAAGAATCTTTGGAAAGGGAAATCTCAAGGGAGCCTACAAAGTTCATGTCATTATTGTTTATTGTGTGGCCACAAAGGAGACAAATGCAATAGTTCTTTCAGCTGGAGCCATCTTGCATCGGTCCGTAGCTGCTTCCCTCCCTTGGTGAGGTCAGGGACTCAATGGAGCCTGGTCTGGCTGTTCTCAGGCAGGAGGAGAAGCCAGGCTGCTCTCTGGGGAGCTCCTGGATCGCAGAGATGAAATTGGAAAGTCATTACAAGGTGTGCACCACAGCTTGTAGAAAGTAAATCAAGACACAAAGGCCAGACTGAAGCTCTTCTTTGTTGGCATCTTGTTGCTGTAGTATATTTCTTACAGGTGTAATTACCTAAAAGCATCATAGTTGTTTAGTTTATGTCTTAAAATACTACTTAATGAAGCTAGTAAAGGCAAAATTGTACTCTGGGATAACTGCAAATGCATCTGCTTAAGACTCATTTTAGATTCATTACAAGACTTCAGAAACAGTGTTCCTGTAAAATATTTTTAATAAAACATATGGATTCCTAAAAAGCAAAACTGTGCAAGACTGCACACCCTTTTAGATTTGGTGACATACATGGAATTGTAATGTCAGAAAAAAGACAGGCAAGGCAATCCCAATTTGTTGCAGAGAGAGCAGCGTCTCTTTAAAAGCTGTACGACACTTTACTTACCAGCATGTGTATAACTGTTCATACAATTGATGCGACCTTGTAGAAAAAGAATGAGCTGTTTCCCTTCTGCACAAGTGATAACTGTGGTCAGGGAGCTCAGCGAGTTCTCCAGTCCCTGCTTGAGTGGAGGAAAACTCACCCTTTTTTCAGGTGAATGCTGTTATTGCTGAGAACTTGGCCTGTTTGGGTCAGACATAAATAATTTTTCTTGAAAAATTTCAAGAAAGCCATTTCCTTTTTTTTTTTTTTTTCAGTCTATGAACTGTATCAGAAAGGTGCTTGGCTCCTTACATACAGCCATATCCCTGCATTGGAGAACTTCCAAAGAGTGGGACATCCCATGGTGGAGAGAAGGCTTAGGGAAAGGAGAAAGTGGGGCTACAGACAGGGTGATTATGTATATACTGGGTTGTTATTTTTCACTGAAGAGAGAAGATGAAGACATGTTGGTTTGTTTGTTGATACATTCTTCACGGGGAGTCATTGATGTGTCCATGACCAGCGGTGGTCACCAGACTTAGCGTTTTCCTCCTTTTTGTGTGAAACATTTAAGCACTCCTTAGCTTCACTCTGGCAAGACTGTAGCAAATTTTACAAGAGTGAGAGGAGCAATACGAAGAAAATTTAAAAAAGCAAATGCTCCATTTCTTTCTCTAACACCCTGCAAGGTCTGTCAAGTGAAGGTCAAGCGGTAGCCCTGAACAGTAGTCACAGATACCCTTAGAGGGACAGTCGTCAGTACCTGTTCTTTCCAGCAGAAAAAATAAAACACATTGTATTTTGAGCCATGAGCGAGTGACCTGCCACACAAGCAAAATGTGAGGGAAAAATCTAGTTTTTCTCCATGCCCTGGAAGTGTATGCAGAAGTGAAGGAGGATTACGTATAAGAAGAAAGATCATCAGTCATCCCTTGGCACAACGTGTAGCTATATATTGTCAAACACAACTATACACTGTCTTTTTTTACATGCAGTTCAGCAGGACAGCTGACTTGCAAGGTTCCTGTCCAACTGTGACCTAACAGGTGGGCTGACTTAGAATCAGGGGTTTGCAGGAAGCATCTGAAATAAGTGTTTTCCAGTCATACCAGAAAGCTCCAGTTACAGTGATGTGTAAGGAGGAACTGGGCTCCCTTCTTTTTCTCCTCATGGTAAGTCAGCAAAAAACGAGAATTATTTTACAGGGTACCAAATCTTGTTGGCTTTCCAAAACGAAGCAAACAAACAAACACACCCACATACAAAAGGAGAACTAATTAAGATCAAGTAATATCTCAATAAATATGCAAATTAAAAATCAAACCAAAGGAATTCTATTTATCACATCATAAAGTTGCAAATTGCTCTTGTGGCTCCCGTCGGCTGGAATAGATGGGGGCTACAGGGCTGTAGGTTTTGAATTAGTAGATGAACCAACATGCGTACATGTTTTACTGTGATAGCTGGGGGACTGTTGGCTGAAGATATATTACTAACCTTCCCTCCTCCTCTTCGGTACTGTGTTCACGTTCAGTGGTATTCATAGACTGTATTTGTCTTGGAGTTCTTTAATGTAATGTCATTGGTTTTCCTCATTGTTTACCTTCTGTAAGACAACATCATTATTCTTTGCTAAATCTGTTTCATGTCCCCTGGGGTTTTTCTCTTTTTTATTTTTTTTTCTTTTGGGGGGGCAGAATTATTTTGCAGCTTTTAAAAATCAGTTAAAAAGTAAACAGCCCCTAACAAAAACTCCCACAACCCTTTGTTGGAAAAGCAAGCAAATCACACCTTCTGCAGTGATATGCAATAGTCTAGATGTTGGCATTTGTGCTCATTACCATGTTTCACCATTTGCATTGTCTCCTAAAGGAGCTGGTTCTTTGTGATGAGGAGAAGCAACACGTAATGACTTGGGCAGCAAGTCAACTTTTAAGTCATAGGTGTGATTACAGCCTGTGTTGGCAGTGAGAGGAAGTTGGTACCATCTATTTGCTGTTTGGTTGCTCGTTGTGGGATTTGTGGTGGGGACATCGATCCAGTGGGCGTTGGTCCAAATTGGAGAAACCACTACTAAGGTCACAGCTACTTGGCTTGCTCATTCACTGTCACAGCAAAGGAGCAAAACGCAGAACAAACTAGGAAGAAATTTTCTTCCCTGACCTCATGGTCTAGACAGATTTTTACTTGTGAGGAACCTCCCCCTGCGGTATATCTGCCCAAGTACTGAATTGTCATGGTCTTGATGGCAGCATGACAGCACCCATCTTAGAAGGGAGAACTTTTGAAGTCCATTATAAAGATTTTATGCATAAATAGCTGCTTCATAAAGACTTGCAGTCTTCAATGCAAATAAATGCCATACAGATTTCCCTTCCATAGTAAAGTGCTTTTGTCCTAGAAGTGATTTTCCAATTTTTGTCACAAATCCAGTCCTAAAGTCATTTAAGTTATCAAAAAATTGAGAAGGTCCTCTGTTAGTTGGCGTTTCCCATCTTTAAGTAACAATAGCCATCTTTTTTTCTCTTAAATTGTTTTGCTGTTAACGTAAATGTTTGACATTCAGTTTCTAGGTTGTAAACTGAATCATTCCACCTGTAAAATACTAGTGAGTTGGGTGATAGCTGTGCTGTGTCCCAATGGCATTAGCATCTCCCCCCAAATATACAAGTGCAATATTGAAATTAGATATGCTTTGGTTCTTTTTGAGTGCAAAGCCACAAGAGTAGAGCTTATAAATGAAAAATCTAGTTCCCCTGAGTTTACTCAGCTTTGAACATTATCATAGGTATTTGGTATCGTGATAATTCATGCCATGCCTGCATAGGAAACAAACAAATAAATAAATAAAACCCATTGGTCAGACTGAGCAGAGACCACTGCTTGTTGCTGTTTGTGCTGGGAGGATTGTCCTGGTTTGTTTTGTCTCATGTCACATACCCAGTTTCAGTATGAGTTCTTCCTGACCCAGATTTCTGGGCAGACTGAAGTGAAGCCAGAAACTATAAAAGTGCATAATTATTCTTTTATTTATTTTTAAGCTGTACAGCTCTATTAAGCTTTCAGAGAATCCTTTATACCCAGCCTTTGAAGTAAACTAAGCCAGAGATCAGCCAGAGGAGGAGAAGTGGGTTGACACTGCTTGTTTCTGCCTGCAGAATAGTCTGTATACAGTTAAGATCTGTAGTCTCTAAGCCAGGAAAATCTTACACTTTTTTTGGAGTACAGAAGAGAGAAGGGATCGATACATCCAAAAGCAATACTTTACACCTTTGGTATGTTCTGAAACCTCAGATGCTTGCACTGCTGTGAAACAGCTGAGAGCTGGAAGATTATTCCAGTTACTGACATGTAAATGAGCAGACCACACATTAGAGCTGTGTATGCTCCATCTGCCAAGCTATTCATTCTTCCCAACTTGGGACAAATTAGAAACTCTGGCCCAGTGGCGAAAGATTATTATTCCTTTCCCAGTCCCCCAAAGCAATACATTCCCCTGCTTTGAGTGTGATTGAAAACATTGACCTGGAGGTGAAAAACACAGTATCTGTCCCCCTGATTCATCCAGATTCTGACCCAGGCAGCACTGAAACCGCAGGCTTCTTTCTGGTCTCAAAAAATTGCCCAGCTGCTCTCCTGGGCTAAGGGCCAAATGGGAACTAGGTAGCTAGAAAGGAGAAAGGCCTTATCCCCCTGAGCCAGCTAGTCTAGTGGTTACAATTATGCCATAAATATTGCATTAGGCTAAACAAATACAATACATATTGAAAGTGGACATGTAAAGAAAGCCTGTGACCATTCCTGTAAGTAAATGGCAGGAGGCTAAGGTGGTATAACCTACCCTTCTGAGAGCCAGACAAAGGACCTTCCATTTCGAGTCTCTCCTCAGCCATTCAGACTTGTCTGAATTTGGCCCTTCCTTGGGAAGTTGTGCTGTCAAAGCCTTTTCACACTCCTTTCAAAACACAAGCACTCCTGCTATTTCTGCCCTCCTTGGAGTCAGTCTGCTTGGAGACCTGAGAACCTCCATTTTTTGTTTGTTCTGCCTCTTGTTAGCAGTGCTCTGAGCTTGCACAGAACAGGAAGAAAATATGCCAAAGCATTTCAGCCACCTGGATTAATTAGGTCTTACACTAAGTGTGGAACTACAACAAGGTGGATGATGATTAAACCAGCAACTTTCAGGAAACTAAATACTTCCTCATCTACTATATTTCAGCTTCTATAACCTTGCAAGTGCCTCAAGGCAGGAATGGTGTTATCTGTATATAAAGCACTCTGTTTCTGTGTAAGCAATAGAAACAACAGCGATAACAAAAATAATGTGGTTTGCCTGTGAGGTAGAGAAGTATCACTCTTTGTTTTACAGATGGTGAAACAGACAAAAAGACATACAGGATCTTTCTTAGTGCCATCTCATGTCTTATTTAGCAGAGCCAGGATTGAACCCAGGAAACGTATGTCCCTGTTACTTGCTCTTACCCCTAAAGAACACACCCTCCTTTGATGACATCCAGTCTTTCTTGTGATTTTTCTGCAGAAGCTGCAGCAACAGCTGCCTGGAGACTGATGATGAACCTCCTTGTGTGGAAGAACTTGATTATGATACTGACAGTTGCTCTGATGGAGAAGGGGACTTCTCGGAGCTAGACCAAGAGATCCAGGAGTGCCTCTCGTGGGTGGAAGGACAGACAGAAGATGAGGGAGCGACCATGGGACAGACATGCAGCTCCAAGGCTCTCAGGGGGCTCTATATGTCCAGCCAACCAGGATCCAACAGTACAGCTCTCCCTCTGAGTCCAACAGCACTTGGGGTGTACAGTGGGTTTGAGAGCAGCCCTGCGTGAACAAGGCTTTGACTTGCAGAGCAGTAAGCAAACAGGTTGCTGCTCACATTTGCCTGTTTGCCAGCTTCAGCATCCTTCCTAGATGTGTTGCTCCAGTTCTGAATAGAAAATTGTCTGTATGTTTGTGTAATTTGTATACATTCATATATGGAGAGTGACTCCTTACACTTTGTACACAAAGCAGAGCAAGGGGCCACTGGCCCAGATGGTTCTGTGTGAGAACATCATCCATTCCTATACAAAATCCTCAGTCTCACAGCTGCTTCTAGTATGTGGTTTCTTACAGACTGACCTGAGGAATGGTCTTCTGAGATGAAGGAACCAGAGATGATTCACCTTTTCCTAATTTGGGCTCTTTATTATGGGAAGCAGCCTTTGCCTGGAAGAGCGACTGATGCTTTTGGTTAGATCTCTCCATTGCCATTTATTTTTCTTGAGCTGTAGAGCATGTATCTGATTTTTGTCTGATCAGAATTTTTACAGGGTGTTCAACAGGTTAGGTCAGGCTGTGCATGCTTTTGAGCTGGTCCTATCTTGGCAACAGTGTGGGAAATCCCATGTGCCGTAGTAAGGAAAGCACTAGTGAGAATACAGAGTAGTCCTCTGGAAACCTGGGCTAAATTCAGTTCTTTGCTATGCTGGAATTAACTAGTCTAATGTAATCTCAGTTGAGTCACTTCAGCCTGAACTGATGGGCCCAGGTGTAGAATTTGTTCCACAGATGCTGTGAAATTATATTTTCTCTGTGAAATATCCTTCCAGCTAAGAGTACAGATACAACAGTCCATCCTGGAGAACTAGACCTACAATTTAAACCTATTTGGAGTGAGAGGTGTTTGGGGCATTTTAAGGAGAAAAACTTGTTTTCCTGAGGTAGCCAAGGGTCCCTCAATATTCTGTCAATAGATTAGTGATGGTGGCAATATCCAAGAGTGAATTTACCCCATGCATCAGTGCTGTGAGTGATTATTCTTTATTAGTTTTATTATGATACCACTAAGGAAAACTAGTTCGTGCAACAGGATCCAATTATGGCAGACAGTAATATAATAGGAGACGTTACTGCTGGGTTATATACAGGACATATTCTACTAGTAACTCCCATAATGGAGTCAGAGGAGCTTCTCCTTTCATCCCCAAATGGAAAATCAGGTTTCTCTTAAAACTACCTGCCAAATTCCTGAAAATTGAACACAGACTGAGAACACACATGTGTGCCCAACATCCCTAAAGCATGAAGCCCACGTTGCTGCATCTCACACCTCAGATTGCCTGAACTTCTCATGTGTCTTAGACTCTTCTACTGCAAATAGGGAATTGCCTTGAACCCGAATAAAACCAATTGCACAATGGAAGAGGCTCCAAACTCTGTCACTATAAGGCTAAAGGAGAAGGATGAATGTAGTGTGTTGTAGCATTACAGCCTATAAGGCCTCCATTAGCAGTGATTATTATTTATACTGATGCGTGACTAAAATCACCATGTTGTCCTCTCATCTTTATGCTGTTTGTGGAGAGAACTCCTGGTGCACAGAGGTTTTCTCTGATGCATTTCTGAACACCTTTCCCCAGACTACTTAGACACATTTTCCAGCAGGAGCTTGCTCTTTGGAGAAATAGCTTCTTCCTGTCCTGTCCTGTCCTGTTCTTCCTGCTGGGTTTTCAGTATCCAGGTGTTTTGAAGTCTTCACCAGAACGTAAGCGTTCTCTGTGTCTCTAGCTCTCTTTTTATGATGCTGCTCAAAAGACAGGCAGCTTGGGTCCTTAGAAGCTGAGCTTCTTAGGCCAAATTAATTCATTAGGTATGGTGTGTGTTCTCTGTACACGTCCTGTTCTGCTTGCTTTAGTGTGCGGCTCATTCCACACAATACTAAATTTTCATAAAAGGTTGGCTCACAGGAATGGAGACAAAAGAGGTAAAACAGGTGTTCCCATTATAGTAGTTTGTATAACATTGCTTCAAAGCTTATTAATAAAAAAACTATATATGTGCTCAGTTAACTTCAAAATCCAACATTTGTATGTATGACAAAAAACTCACACAGTGCTCAGTCCAGACTGCAGCACACACAGGCCATGCTGTAAAATCTTCAGCATTCAGCACATCCCCAGGACACAGGGCAAAAAATACCATTGTACATATGTGTCTGTAGATGTCCATGTATACATCCAGAGCTGCTTTTCTCTTCTGTGCTGTGTTCTGTACCAACACCCTGCCACGACAATGACTGAATGATGTTTACTGAGGCTTGCCAATGGTACACCTTATTGCAAATGAAAAAAAAAAATCTTCTTAAATCAGCATTTTTCTTAATGAGACACCAATATTTTGGCTATAAATACTTTAGACTAATCTCAGCCTTCTGGCTATTTCATTCTGAATTTCTTATGCTAGGGAGAATTCTGTTCAGTGGGAAAATTCTGCCTAGTTGTGATTCATTGAATAGACTGTGGAAAAGTTGTCTTAGTATAATAAAAGCGGACTTGTAGCTTCCATGCATGTTTGGAGCTGAATGTGTATGAGCAGTACCACTGTTCCATAGGTCCTTGTGCTGGCAGCTCTAGGAGGTAGAGGTGACTAAGGCTCTTAGGTGTGTTCAGTGTTTGGGATCCAACTGCAGCAGCTGAGCTGGGAGCAAAGTGTCCACTCACATCAACCACACCTGCATATTAAATGTTGCTGTGCCGTATGAAAAGTCTGGCCGAGTCCTCTCCTTGGCAAACGACTTGTCAGCAAGTGGTGAGGATGCTGCAGAAGGTAACGACCAGATGAACACTCCAGCACAAGAGGGCTCCTGCTGAGAAGGTGGGAGCAGAGGAAGTACAGCGAGAAGGTTGAGTGACCAGCTAGTTGGGATTGGCACCTGGAAACCTCCAGAAGAAGCAGTTTTGTGGGCTGACTCATTTCTTCCAGCAACTTCTACAGGGAGCAGATGCTCCTCTTCTTTTGACAGACCTCTAGAGGTCAGGAGAGGGCCTCCATCCTGTGCTGTGCTTGCCATGCTATTAAAATTCTCCCTGAGTCACGGTAATTAAGCAGAACTAGGCTCTGCTCAGAGGAACGGAAGTGCATTGACTTTAATGAAACAGAGTGTAAAACAACTTTAGATTAACTCCAGCCTTGTTTATTCTTGCACACTTGTAATTCTGGTTTGGTATTTCCCCAGTGAATGGAGCCGTTGTCCCCTGTGCCGAGGCACGTCACCTCACTTCAGCCTGCTAAGTGCTGAGCAGTGAGGCCAGTGCCTTTTCTCGCTGTTGCTAGCTAATCCCAAAGAATTTGGAAAAAGCCGGTGGAAAATGGGAGGGAGGAGAGGGAAGTCACCCTGCTCCCCTCTCTTGCCATTCCTCAAGAGGCAGCAAGTCTGTCAGGTGGAGACACAAGCCAAATATTTCCCTAATGGCCAGAAGAGACCGTGTCCTAGAGGCACTCACATAGTCTCCAATGCTAAAGCAGGTTTGGGCTCCTGCCAGGCACATTAACTTTTTTTACTGATGCCTTTTGTCTCACTGACTCTCTTAGCGGCTGTGAATAGCTCCGCTCTCCTTCCTCCCCCCGATGGTTTCTATGACATGGGTAGAAGATGCAGCACTGAGCAGCGATCACACTGCACCCTCTGTCTCACTTTCCTATCAGAGATGATCCAAAGGATGCCTTGCCAGTGCCTAGTGAAATACACGTGTGTGTAAACCTCTGGGCTAAAAATAAATAATTAAACAATAAAAATATAAAAGAAACAAGTCAGCAAACCTAAAGGAAGAACAAAATCTAATTAGTTTTATCTGCTGTTTGTTATGAGGCTGTCAGAGTGCTCTATCCCCTGGTTTTACAGCACTCTGGAAAATAACAGTGATAATAATAATAATAAACAACCATTCACTGGGTTGTTTTTGAAGCAAGTAGGAAGCAGATTAGGGAGGGGGAAAGGCAGCAGCCCCACTCCTCCGCTACTTCTGCCAAAAAGCAGAGATGCAGGTGATAGCACTATCTCCTGTCTTATCCGCTGCCCCTGCCCATCACTTAGAGACTCAAAGCATGAGTGGGCGACTGTTTGGCAGCCAATTTGGGACACTCAGATTATATTTCTTGCTCTGCCACACATCTCCTATGTGCTCTTGACCAAGTCATTCAGCCTCAGTTCTGATGTGAAATATGAGGAAGGCTTTGATTGCTCACAGCAAATACAGTAAGGTGTGAGTGAAAGAGGTTGTGTGGTTTGGGGGGAAGGAGTGGAAGAAATAGAGATGTAAAACTACCCAGGTGTTTGCTCTGTACTGATTTCGGCTGTTGCTAGTTGAGAAGGCACCTGGAATTGTTCTGTATGGGAGTGCAGTGGTAGTTGCCATCACTACTTTCCACTTCAATGACACATGGCAACGGTGATGTTTCGTTAGGCCATTCCTCTTCAGGCTGTGCTAGATAATTTTAAAAGTCTCTTCCTTGCAGGTTATTTTCAGCCTGTCCTGTCCCACAGCCTGGTATGCACAGCATGGAAAATTTTACACCTGTTTTAGGGAGAGTAGGATTTGTGTTTGAAAACTCTTGTACAGTTTTTCAGGCAGAGGGCAGGACACAAGGCTCCAGCTGGAGATAATATGCAAAAGCTTGAAGAACTGAAAACTCTGTGCACGTAATCACATTGAGAGAAGAGGAAGAAGGCTAAAGAAAGAATAAATAAATCAGAGGAGAGGAAGAAGGGGAGGGATGAAGAGAGCAGAGGGGAATAGGAGTAGGGGGCACTTTGGGGATACAAAGGCAGAAAAATGGGAGAATTATTCCAATTTGTGCATCCTCTTCCATCCTCAGATAATGTATCAGTACTAATGCTACCAAGAAACACCCCTCTCTACTGTAGAATAAATCTGCTGTTGTATTCCCCACTCCATAAATGGCAGCCAAGTCTTTATCCTCAGTGCTGCACTGTGTGCTCAGTGCTGTGTTTTGTGAGTGCTTTTCATCATGGTTAAGCCCATATCATTTCTGGCCTTAGGTTTCCTCTCCAGGGACTGACATCCTCACACAGGTTCTGGAAGATCTGTGGCATATTATTGTTGATGCAGCAGTTTTGTGGCTACTTTCCTCATCTTTTCTGTGCTCTGATTTTTTTATTTCACTTAAAAAAAAAAAAAAAGGTGAAAGGGAAAGAAATTAAGGATGTGAACAGGAGGGAGTGGGAGAGAAAGGAGAAGGCAGAAAAAAGTGCCCGGCTGATAGTCCAGCAAGGTCTCCAGCAAGATGGTGAGGCAGCTGTTCTGGCATTAGGGGCTTTTTTTAGCCTTTGATTAGGCTGCTTGTACTTTACACAGGGACCAGCAAGAGGAGAAGGCAAATCCACCACTAAAAATGGTCATCCATTGGATGCCCTGGCAATAAGTCCGGCCCCAGTAAACTAGCACAGCCTTTGGTTAACTGAGCTCTGGGCACTGAGGGCTGGCTCCTCACCAGCTGATGTAATTGCAGTCGCAACCCTGTTTCTTGCCCCCTTGTTGCTAAATGCCCGACTGAAGGCTTTTTGTGCATGATTTCCAGTATGTGCTCTGGCAGCTCATTCACAGATCTGCAAGGGTTTCCTGCCTTTGCCTCAGCATTTCCATTAAAAAAAGTTATTTAGCTTTTCTGTGCTTGTTTCCCCATCTATGAAGTGGATTTATTAATATTTATTTTCAGTGAAAGGGGTCACGTTGAGGCTTAAATCACCAGTGTTTACAACACAACTTTATATCCCTCGAGAAGGCAAATAGGAGGGATTAATTCCTGCTTCCATCATATATCTGCCAGCAGCAAAACAAAAATAGTGCCCATCACAGGGCTCATTGCTAACTCCTTTCCAGGGGCAGTTGTGTCTCCTTTGGTCTCGGTGGAAGGTGGCACAGATGGACCAGGCAAATCCTCCAGGTGAAAGCATGGACAGTGTTGACAAAAACCCTTCAGATTTTTTGACAGCACAGTGGTCTTCCAAGAAGCAGGCAGCATGCTGGTTAGTAAGTTGGGAAAATGGGAAATTTAATAGAGGTGAAAATGAGACACTCGGGAGAAAAATGGAGCTGTCTGGTAAACATCTGAAATGTCTCTGCCCAAATGCTAGGAGTATAAGGGCTAAACAGGAAGAATATAAAGCCTTAGTACATATACCAAGCTATGAGTTAATCGGCTTCCCAGACACATGTAAAAGAGAAAGTAAGAACAGCAGAAGAAGAATTAATTGGCTGTGAAACATCAGGGAATTGATAGGTTGGGTCAAGGAAAGAGTAATACATGCCAGCAAGCACTGACTTAGAGATTAGAGCAGAGGTAAAATGACAAGAACTCCTAAGGCAGGGAGGGGAATAGAAGAAAAGTGAAACATTAAAGGTGTTAGAGGAACTCATCGATGCATTGAAATGATAAATTAATAGTTTAAAGAAGTTGAAGCAGCAGATGATTAAGAATGAGAATGAAATGATAGCAAGGCATGTGTGGATGAAATCAGAAAGGTCCTGGCACAGAATGAGCTAGAGGTGGCTAGGAACACACAAGGGAAGAAAAAGAAATCCTATAAATACACTAGAAGGAATGAAAGTGTGCTCTATGTACCACAGAAGGAGAGCACATGGAGAGGTTTGGAATCGTCATTGACTTTTTAACTCCACTTATCACCAAAACAGTTGCTACCAGATATATATAACAGAAGTCATACTGATTACGGGATGGGAATAGGCCGGAACAAAGGGGTGTGAATTAAAGAATCCTTACACTGAGTAAGTGAATTCAAACTGTTGGACCTGAGGGAATTTCCTGCCGGTTGTCCAAGGAAAGCAGCCTGTGAAGAGCTGGGAATGGACTTCAGGAGCTTCTCCTGTATTGAGAGGATTCTGCAGACAGGAGAGGGGCAAATAGGGTATTTGTTTGTGAAAGCAGAAAAAGGAAGAGCCAGTAAGTATAAATCAGCCGGCTAAGCTGCGTGACTACAGAGAAACCTCAACAAATTATGAAACAATTCATTAGCAGCCCTAGGATAAGAAGGTGATAAAACACAATCAACACAGACTTGTTAGGGTATCTAATTTCATTCTTTTGTTGGCCAGTTGGCTTAGAGTATAAGGCAGAAGTAACACGTCTTTGTTTTAGGAAAGCTTTTAATACTTTCTGACATCACATTTTCATAAAGAACTAAATAAATACACTAAATCATTGTAAGGTAGGTGCACGCCAGCTGAGAAATTACTCCTGACAGCCAGGTTTCATCTTCACGAACGTTAACCTCCTAGAAGTTGGGCATCTAGTCTAAATTACTCTGTACAGAGAGAGTAAATGTAGAGAGATGGACACCTCCAGAGGGTCTACATCCCCTCCTAAGATACATGGAAAGGATCCTTTGCTGAGATACTTACTTGCCTCATTAACTTCTGAGTGAAGCTAAAAAAACAACTCAGACAGGACACCTAAATTTAAACCCAATCCAAGACAGTATCCCACACTCACACTTGCAGGGCATTATTTTGCTTAAACAACAAAGATGATACCATGGAGAATCCATTTATTGTTATAGAAGAGCACAAAGCTGAAACTCAGCTGCCTGTTCACGCACCTCGATTTATGTCAACACACCTCCAGCCTCTCCCATGGAGGGCTCTGCTTCCGAGCATCCCCCATCCAGCTCGGTAGCCCCATCCTTTGCTCTGCCAGTTTCGTTCCTCCAGACCCAAATATACTAAACATGGGTGGTCCAGGGGGGCTACATCCCAGAAGAAACTGGGATCAGAGCACACGCTCTCAATGGTGCCCAGGTAGATGCCAAGAGCCCTGGAGCACACACTGAAGCCACTGTGCCAGATGGTCTGGCTGCTCTCGGGTTAAGAGCTGCTTTGTACTTTTTAGCTTTACTGATGCGGAGAGAACATTTTGAACTGTCTCAGCCTTATAACCTTGTGTCATTGGCACATGAACAGCACCAGCACACTGTTGAACGTAATAGCAAGAGGGAATGAGCTGTGGTATTAAATAAGAATTTAAATCTTAGGGTTTGCAGTGCAGAGCAAGAGACTTTAGCTGTGTTATTTCCAGGAATTGCTTGAGTCATGTTTGAGAATAATGGATAAGATTAATTCCTTCGTGACTATGGCTGAATAAATTATTTGCCAATAATTTTATCTATGATTTGGCCAGTTCTAGCTTCTTTTTGTGATGTGGATGATGCAGGAACATTAGCTGCATTCCGGATGTGTGTGCTGGGTGTGCAGCTTCAGTCTTAGCATCTAGCAGTGAATTTATTCCCCAAAGACAAATTTCAACAAGATTTACCCCAGAGCAACCGAATGTAGGATTTGATCTGTCACATTCGAAATGATTCATTTTTCATCTCATCAAGTACAAAGAGAGGAGACAGAAAGAGAGAGGGGAAAGTTACTTCACCCTTCACAAAAACCCCTTGTCTTCAAAATCTGATCATCAGCCCACTGAGGGACACGACAAATGTTGCTTGGTAACCCCACGCCATTGATGGGAAGCACTCAGCAGGCTGAGCATCACAAAGGGACAGAGATGGAGAGTGAGACAGTGGCACACTGGGACGCTCAGTCCTGTCTGGCCCTGTTAGAAATCACACCGCTCATGCCCCAGTAATTGTAGACACTGGCCAAAGAAGTCTTTTCTGTTGGGTGGGAGAGTAATTGCAGATCATAAATGGTGAAGTGTCCCCTGCCCACTCCCCAGGAACAAAGGAACTTTGTATCTATTAATATCTTGAAGGTGACTGAGTTTTCCCAGGGTAGCTAGCTGTGAGCAATCCGTAAGTGACTCAGAGGTGCTGCTGCTTGGTTAAACACCTACAGGGATCTGGAAAAAGCCTATTGTCTTTGCAGCATCACACAGCTACCTTGCCACCTTGTCAGAAGTATGAAGCCTTGGAGTAGTGGTGTAGCCCTGATAGTCTGAGGATGCCAGAGAAACCAAGTTTGCAACAAAAGGGCAACATCTTAGCTAAGGTGCTTGCCCCAGTTACAGGTAAAAATCTGAATTCAACACTGAACTACTGGGCCAGCTAAACTGCCTAGGGAGAGAAAACCAAATAAAAATAAAACTGAGGATTCAAATGAAGGATTAGTAGCAACTTCACTAATGTTCTGGACTTTGGAGTTTTTTAGACTCCTCCCACTCCTGAGTGTCAGGCGATATTACCCCGTGTTGTCCATTGACTTGTGATACCAGATCACCTAAATATTGCATCTTGCTAGACTGATGCTTCAGCTTGGGGATGTGGAGACAGTGGAGCGCTAAAATCACTTATTCCTGCCTTACCCAGGGACTGTCTGTAAAGCTGCCATTCTCTTCCGTTCTTCCCTTCCCCTTTTCATCTCAGTCACAGGCATGGTCCTCTTTTGTGAGCAGATACTTTCTCCTAAGCATCATTTTAAAAGTCTCTCTTTTCTGTAGTTCAGGCTGGAAGTTCCTCTTACTTTGTGGGTTGTTGTTTTTTTTTGTTTTTTTTTTCCATAAAAATACCTACTAATTGGGGGAACTGATTTTAAAGTGATTGAAATAAATCCTCCAGCGTTAGAGCTTCTCATGCCTCCAGCAAGAACACATCAGAGAGCTCCAAAAGGGTCCAGTGATGCATCTTCAACTCCCTTTTGTAGCATGTTTGTCTTAGAACTGAAAGGTGAGCTCCCCCATGTTCAAATCTGCATGGTAATGCTTTAGTTGTTGCTGTGTACTCACAGCAGAGAAGCTCATACAGATTCCTGCTAATGGAAATGTTGGAGCCCAGCTGGGTCTGGTTTCTGGGACACAGAGGAAGGTGTGGGATGATGAGGCTGTAGCAGATCACTGAAGGCACTTGGTGCACACAGAGGTCTCTGCTGCCCTGGGCAGAGCAACTCCAACTTCAGCCATATTATTAAATTACTCTGATTTAATAAGCCACCGTGTGCCACTGAGCAAAGATAACTCATAGCAACCATTATCCCCAGATATGAGCTGGAAAGGGTGAAGCTGAAACTTCTTCTGTTAACATCTAGTAACTTCTGTAGCCATTGTAATTTGATCATGTGTCCCTGGCTTCAAAGTAAGACAAAGGAGATGAAGCATGAACTGTATGTATATGCCTGGATGTATTTTAATCCCAGACAGCCTCCTGCTCAAACCTGTGTGCCACCATGCCACAGCCCCTGGCATGAATGGTGTGAGTAATGATGTTAAACCACTGCCCAACCTCAGCAAAACCCTTTGAGACTCCTGGATTTTTCTTCATCAGACCTATATCTTTTTCTTCCAGAAATGAGAGGGTGATGAACGTGACACTTTGGTTACCATGGGAACACAGTGTGAGGTTTTTGGTCCCCTCACAAACCAGAGCTGCTGCTTCTAGGGACAGGTGTGAGCAGCAGTGGTGGCATCTGTCCAGGTCCTCCCCTTGTGCTCTCCCAGGGTGTCTGGGGGTTCAGCCTGATTCGTATTACAAGAGGAATATATGAAGGGACAAGTCACTGTAAAGTAGGAAGATGTGTCTGACAGTTTGGAGGGAAATTGATAAGCCCTGGTTGAAACTTTTGCTCCAAATTCTTGCTGAAGAGCATAAAGTGGGTGCACACAGACCTAGAGATTAAGAAACTGCTCCCCCCATCACAGTGGGGAATAGTTGAAAGTTTTTAGAGTGGGGAGAAAAAAAAAACGGAGCCCAGAGTCCCCCTTGTAACTCTACCACCCTGGCTGCTTTAGCATCACAGGGAAAGCGCCAGGGACCAGAGAATTTCTGTCACACTCCTTCTTTCTGCATTTTTTTTTTATATTCCTTACTCGCCCCCCCATCCCTTTAGACATGCTCCTGTTCAGTTGCTGACATCCATGCTCTCCCCTCTACTGTCCACTCTGGAGGCTTTTCTGAGCTTCAGCTTGGAAATAATCAGGAAGCACTTTCATGCTGTTACAAACCCATTTTGAGCTTTCAGAAAGACAATCTGGGGAGGACTCCTCATTGTCGTTGCTATTTTTCTCCTTTCATAGATCTCCCTCTAAATCCTCACTTAGCAGAATTTTATCAGGAGAATAAATATATTTTTTAAAATCTCACAGAAATAGGTTTTACTGAAGCAAAGGAAAGGGTTGAGGTTGCGATTCTGTTTAGGAGACAGGTGAATGCCATTGCCAATCTCTGGGTGGGGGATTGGCAGGAAGACACAAAAAGATTAGGGGCAGCTGAGGTGATGCTGGAGAGAAGAAGGGGTTGGTAAATATGGAGGCTGTAGTATGGGCAATACAGATACTCTTGAGGACTACAAGAAAGAGTGAAAAATACCACCCAGGGAATCTAGCCAGGTGGTTATAAACTATAATGAAATGGGATTTAGAGGAACAGCTTGCAGCATGGTAAGTGTTAGTCTCTAAGACCTGTCAGAAGTTTGGTAGAGAGTAGCAAGAATGGCAGAAATAGGTTAGGAAGATGGAGTTTGTTGCTAGAAAAGAAAATTTCTTTTCTGTCTGTTATAAATCTTTGCCTCTTCACCACTTTAGCTGCTTCCTGCGTTCCCTAAGCAGGCTTACTGTTCCTACATGGCCAGAGGGTTTCAATTTGAGATCCAAATAATAATAATAAATTCCATAAAGTGATTCCATGTGGAGAGTGGAGATAATAGTGCCTTATGTTTACACAGTAGGGTCTGTGAGACTTGGGGTCATGCAGACTGAAGAGCAGTTTCTCACCTGCTGTTGAAATGCAGCTTGTTCTGGGGTAACTCACTGCACCTGTTCAGCAGTGACTGCACCAGGAGTGTGTTGGGGAAAAGCTGCTCTGGCTGAGGCTGTGGAGTGAAGGCTGGGTAGAGAAAGGAAATGTAATTCTCCATGCTGGAATTTAGCCAGGATGCTGAAGTTAAACATCTGGTTAATTAATAAAAAGAGCTATAACAGGACTGTACTCCCTACAGCCATACTGGGACACTGGAATCCGTGATGTTGCATGAGGACAAGCCTGGCTGTTTCATTATGACTGCGTTACTACGGGTACTGTGACTTCAGAACTTGCTCAGCTGAGCCTTGAACAGTAGCTGTGGCTTTTCCTGATGCGTCAAAACCCAACCTGCCTCTACAGTGGACTCAGTGCCTGTTTTACCCAGTGCTGCCCTCAGACCAAGGTATGTCATTATGTTTCATACAGCATAAGGAGAGCAGGAGCTATGTGATAGCTCTGTTGAGGTTTCTCATCCTTTCTTTTAGCAGGAGAACTGTGTTTTTTGGAAGAGCGTATCTGTTATCACCTGTCTTACTGTGTTTTCCTTGGGATGTCTAATGCTTGTTTCCACATGTGAAGATAGTTGCAGCTGCTCTGTGCTAGGCCTGGTTTGTGAACAAGGAGCTCTGAGACTTGGTTCTTACAGATGATAAGAATTTGTTTGTTGGGCAGCCAACTCTGTTGGAGTGGGAGGACCTTGTGATGGCTCTCCAGTGTAATTTCTGGTGGGAATTATTAAGAGCATCTTTTACTTAGAGGTTTTGGCTTACTGGAAACAATGGCTGGCTTTGGGCTTGAATTGGAGTGCCTGGAATACTGGAAATCCCAAAAAAGCTGCTATGTGTCTCTACCACTTCTGTCCTGCAAAGATGAAGTTCTTCCCTTGTCTGTGCTTTCCCCAAGCAAAATGGGATACTCCTTGTGCTGAGGCTTTTAGTGCTGTTGTTTCAAATGTGAAGGGCCATACTCAGCAATGTGTTAGTTTTCTGCAGGGAGAGAGGGGAAATATGTTTTCTCTTATGATGCTATTGTCCAGTTGGGCTGATCCACCACACAAACTTCTGTGACCTCTGGCTGCCTCATTTGCACCCGTTTCTGTTGGTTTTTAGAAGAACATAGTCATCAGCTTGAAATGTCACTTTGGTCAAATATTGTCTCTTTTTGTTTCCTCCTACAAAAGTACGCTGTTGTTTGACTTAACTTTACTTGCCAAACAGATGAGCATCACATCACACAGTTTAGAGTTCTCTGTCACAGGACTTTATCCCTGCAGTCCTCTGACAGGGACATGGGGCACCCTGAAAACACAAGCTGAGGCTGTGGTTTTCCATCGAACTTTAAATCAAATCCAGTTAAAAAAGAAGGGCCTTGACATGCTTCCTGTATGCAGACTTGTGGGAATTCCTTTTGCCTGGTTTACACAAGGTTGCCCAAGGGAGAGGTTTAGCACTGGAGAACTGTCTCTTAAGGGAGGACTCAAAGCATTCTATTACATTACCTTGGACCTGTGCCATCTTCTCAGGCAAAACAGCTGAGTGCTGTGGACAGAGGGCTGAGTGACACTGGTCCAGGAGGACAAAAATAGAGATCTGTCCCTCATGTATTGGCAGGAGAAGGCACTGTTCATCTGTGCCTCTAAAGCAATTGAGCTCTATGTCCTGGCTAGACTCCAGCTGATCTAGGTCTAGAATATAACCTTCAATTACATGCCCTTGGAGATGATCTCTTGATTGCTTTGTCTTTCCACTTGTTCTGATGGGTGTTCTGATGTATAGCAGGAGAGAGCTTGAAATGATGTACTAGGGGGACATCTGTGCTGGAGGCTGGGGTCCTTTATGTCTGAAAGTAGAAGGAAAATAGGTTTATTGTTTTCTTGAAGGAGGAGTTGGCTACATTTGGCTCCTGAATTTAAAGGTGTTAAAGGGAACACTGGTGAGCCTTGGCATCAGAAACTAAGTTGGGGGATGAAGCACATTCTATCCTGTCTCCTTTCACCCTCTTTAAGCTGGGGGGTGGTTAACCTGGGTCAAGATAGGGGAATATGATGCTTTTGTCCTCCTTCTTGTTCTTTTAGGCTTTCTACAACCAAGTTTTTTGAACACTTAACAGACCCAAAGCTTTCTGCTTCCCGGGGACCACCATATGTCTGGAGTATATCTGGTTAGATAATGTCCTGTAGCTCTACCAAGTTCAGGGTTATTATTCCCAAATTATTCCCAAAAACCTTCCTCTTGTGATTTCAATTGGATACAAAACTACCTTCGCTTCCTGTCTGAAGTTCACTAATTGACAGTGTTTGTGGGACACCTGTTGTCCACTGAGGCTCCTGTTTGTCTCACAGCATCAAGGCACAACTCTTTCCCTTAGTTCTGCATGCATCAAAGCACTCACACAGCCCTCCCATATGTCTCGTATACGGAGTTTTCTACCTCTAAGAAAATCTCTATGTCCCCTGTGTGGGGGACATGAGTATACATCGCTTTCATAGGGACTTTAGTTCATCTAGTCTTCAGTTGAATGTTTGCTTTGTGAGTTTTTGTTGTTGTTGGGGGGAGGGGGGTATTTTTGTTATTGTGGGGTTTTTTTGTTTGTGGGTTTTTTTTCCTTTTCTGATTACATCCCCTTGCTCCTAATCCCACCACCTGGTATGGCTCACACTGCAGAATCTCCCTCCTCAGTGTATACGCCCTTCAAATATTTGTAGACATTTATCACTTCCCTCCCCCTGCTTAGTCATCTCTCTGCCAAGCTAGACATATTTAGTTCTTCTAATCTTCCCTTGCGAGTGAGTCCCTCCAGCACTCATAATTCATTTCTCCTTGCTCTTCTTTGAATACTTTCCAGTTTGTCAGCACTTAAAAATTCTCTTATTTAGGGTGCTTTAATATGTGCAAGAAAAAAAAAAATGGAGATGAGAAACTTCCTGAAAAGATAAAGGTTTTCTTGGCTCCAAGCCACTGGGAATAGGTAAGAGTGGGTAGGTCTGGGAATTCCTGCTTCAAGTTCTAGGTGGGTGTCTGGGATACGGAAGAATTGTTCCCTCTTCTGAGTTTCTCTGTTCCCCAACCCTGAAATAAGCAACAAAACATATCAGCTGATAGTTTTTTGGTGTTTATTTCTCCAGGTTGACTCTTAACAAGGCAGACTCAAAGTGTCACAGGCTTAGCTTCCCATTCTGTATCTCCCTCTCAGGCTCAAGGCTTTGTCTGTGAGTGTTTTTTCTAGTGGGCTGTGGGGTTCAAGTGCTTCAGAGATAGTGGCTTTATCTTATCAGTGCTGAATCTCTGTTTCTCAGCTTTGTTCTTCTCAGACACTGGTAGACATGGTGCTAAAGCATCAGCAGAGAGCAGCCAGCTCCTTTTTATTTTAGGAAGACTTTTCCCTTCTAGACACTTGTTTATGCTGTGTCCAAGCTGTATAAAAAGGAATATAATTTAAAATGGGTCCTGTTTCTAGAATCCCAGGTGGACTTTTTTTCTTTCAAATAACCAACTCAACAAATTCTTTAGATAGAACCTTGTTAATTAACACTATACCCCAGAGGGATGGTCTAGAGATGCTCTTCAGTCTCCACCTCCTACTGAACTCCATGATGGTTTTTGAGGCATTCCTGGTATCTCACACTGATGGCAATTTATGCTGTCTGAGATTACATGATGTGAGCAGAATTGAAAGCAATGACGGGGAGCAGCAAGTGTTTCTTCACTTATTAAATACAGCAAGGTCTGCAGCTTCACCATCTGCATTAAGAGCTGTTTAAATATTCCCCATCACCACCTAGTGACCTGCAAGGGGGCAGCAGTTTATCTAGCCAAGAGATGCTGTCAAATTTACTAGTCTGAGATGGGTATCAGTATAAAAATGCTTCCAAAACCAGAACAAAGCCAGTTGCAAAGTTGTACTGTGTGGCATATCTTTATGTGATGCAATCTAGATTTCCACTGCAAATGCTAAGACAATGTGTTTTTTCACCTAGGAGCAAGGAAAAGGTTCTGCTTCTCTTCCTCATATATCACAATGTTCTATGTTTCCACCCAGACTAGATACTTATCAAACATCTGTCTTCTGTTTTGAATGTGTCCTGAGAACATTGAGTTTAAGTGGAAATGTGAAACTAGCTCTGCTGACTGGGCAGGAAATGTTTCTCTCTTGTGGTATGAAGGCTGTTTGGATCTATTAAGCTAAGCTACAAAAAGGAAGGAAAAGGGCAAACAAAAGCAGGGTCAGTTGGGTAGGGGAATATATTTCACTTTTTGCATCCAAACCATGTCAATCTGTGCCTCCAACTGATGCCACTATATCATCATAAAACACAGAAACAAGGAACCCAAAACTTCTTGATTGAAGAGCAAAAGCTGCTATTGGTTTGACAATGGATCGACTTTGCCAGCTGTCTGTCGAAGCAGCCTTGGAGAATCATGCTGAACAGTACATTACAGATACACACACTGGATATTAAAAATGAGAGAGAATGCATTTACTGTCACTTGCAGGTTGCCTTTCACCCTTCTAGTTGTCATAGCATTCAGAAGCGTTAAACAATGGGTCTTTGTCTACAGAAAGAAAAATACTGCCTCTATCACAAGCTTAGGCAGGAGTGGCAAAATAATTCAGAAAAACGGCTAGGAGGAGAAACACTAGGCATTTTAACCAGCCTATCCTCAGACACTTGTTATGGGGCCTGATTCTTGAAACAGCACCATGTCATCTACTTTAGCACCTCCACACTGTTTATTAGCATCATCATCCCAGCAGCAGGCTGGGCTGTCTGTCTGCTGTCTTTGATGCTGTTGCAAACAAGCTTGTCTGTCCCAAAGGAATCAGCAGTCTAGCTGGCTTTGGTTTGTCGTGTTTGTCTACTGCCATTCACATTTTGAAAGGGGGAGGGTGTCTGTTTGTGTTTTTGCTTTATAAGAATATGCAGTTTCTTAAGACCCATTTGGTTGACAGTGTTTTACAAACAAACTGTGCATGGGAATAGCTTTGTTCACTGCTGAAGTAAAAAACAATTTTTAATGCGGAATCTCAAAAGACGGATGAGATACGGTTCAGCACAGCATGACTCTTAAGAGTTCGTCTGAATAGAGGTGGGATTACTACCATATTTAAAGCAAAAGGCAAAGCATACATTCAAATGCTTTCAACTGAGGTTTATTCTGTGCAAATATTTGACAAGTGGCCTCTCACTTAAGTACAAATAAAAGTATTGAAGCTTGTGCAATTTCTAGCTATTGGCACAAGAAAATTGTTTCTAAACAAGTAACCATGCAGTTTAATGGTTATTTCTCCCTGTCATGAGTTCCCTTGTTAGCTCACCTGCCCCATTGACTGTTATGAAAAATGTCTATAGGAATTTTATTTACTCAGTCCCTCTTTGAATATGTTTTCTGAACTTCTGATCTTTAGCAATTATTAATTTTTGTCTTTGAAATCAGCTCTGTATCAGTTCTCTGAACTTAAATAACTAATACCAGGGCAGATCAGGTGTTTCCCTACTCCTGTTCCCAAGGTGTTCCTGAGCAGAGATGTTCAATCCCAGCCTCATTTCTGTTCATTGTAATGGAGTGATAACAAAATGCATGGCTGACTTCTGTAATTAGGCTCATGTTCCTCAAGGTCTTTTGCTATTGTCTGCTATTCTCTTTTGTAGCCGAGCTTTTGAGGCTTTGGTATTTCCCTAAACTCCCCTAATAGTTCTCCCCCTCTTCCAAATGATCTCTTTGAGTATGAACTGATATAAGGTAAACAAAAAGCAATGCAATATTCATCATTAATTGATCATGATCTTTCCTGGTTTTGTTGTTGCTGTTGGGTATTATTTTAATTCCCACTTTGTTTAGGGGAAGTGATTTTATTTAATATCCGAACTTTTAAATTTTTATTAAACTAAAATGCAGATGTATATTCAGTGTAGCTTTCCTGCACTTGTCTTGTGGCTTGTTCATCTCACTTTAATTAAAATAGAACAAGCATAGAAACAAAATGACAAGAAGAAAAAAGATGAGCAGTTGGTTGTCCCACAGTTTCTACCAGCAGGAAATGGTAGGGGACAGGTATTTTCTCTTTAATGCAATATATTGCTCTTCTGCTCTCCCATAAGGATTAATGAGAGGTGAAGAAGAAAAAGGACCAGTGTCTACAGATGATGGAAAGCTGAAGCTCTTCTCCTCACACTGTGAATCAGCCTCCTAGGAGATACTGTCTTAGACCAGGTTTGTTCAAGGGAAGGCTCATTATGTGGAATTGTGTCTAATGTTGAGGAGTGGTATAAAGAGATAATCGGAGTCCTCCAGCACTAATTATGTATGCTCTATAGAAATCCCAAGCTCCATTCAGATCCTTTTTAAAGGAAATCTTGGAGGAAACAAATGAAGTCTAGTTCTGCGAGTGCCAATTGAGATAGTAGAGGACAGGGAAGTCATGGATTGAAGTGGTGAATTTTCTGAGGCCTACCATACTATTTGACTCGATTCTTCCCGCCCTCTCTTCTTTTTGCATTCATGCATTGAAACATAACAAGAAGTCTCTGCATTTCTCATGCCTCCTTTATTCTGAAATCTCTAGGCACTTTGCAAATATTAACTGATAAAATTCCACAGCTATCTATCATCTGTCTAATGTCAAAGCTTTTAGGTTTCCCATCATGATTCAGAGGGATGGCCATGATCAGAGTATAATATCAAAACAGTTTTCAGCAAAAGGAAATCATTCCCTCTTTTAGCAAAGGATTGAAGGACTCATGACTTAGCATTGGTAGGAAGTAAGGACAACAGCTGTCAGAAAAGGGTAGTTGCTATTTGACCAATGTCCAATTATAAGGTTTAGGACCAAAATTGTTAGCATTTTGCCATGAAAGGCATTTCAGATTGCAAATAATTGTGTGTGTAATTTGTTCTTGCAACTTTGGAGGAAGAGAATGAGTAAATTTTGGGGGCAAAGTAGTGAGATCCTGAGAGAGAACATTCTGGAACAGTAAAACTAACATTTTCCTACCCATCAGGAGGGAAGGATAAAAGCAATTTGAATCAGTCTTAACCTTTATATCAGAAATATCACTTGGTGCGTGTTTGTACTTGAGGCTTCTCTGTCACTTTTGCTGAATATACTACCCATGTATTTTAGAGAAACACATAAAACATACTCAGTTTAAGTGAGCATGGATATTTAGCACAGTCAGGCTGGTCCAGCCCATTCCTGTATTTATGGAGAAGTCTTAATGCTCTGTAGAAAATCTCCCTGTGATCGGGGACTCCTGCTTGGATCTGCCAGTGGTTTTGTTTCTGTGCAGTGGTATGAAGAGCAGCATGGGAGGTTGGCAGCCAGGTTCATCCTATGCTCCGTGTTGTCCCTTGGTGTAGAGTGAATCAAAGGGCTTCCCTAGAAGGACAATAGTTTTCTGTTCTAAGGCCTGACTATCTCAATTTTCAATGTATTTCATTCAGTCTTAAGTATTGTTTACTACAAAACCTGAATTAGTACCATTTTACCATGTGCCATGTCTTTAATGACATTGTCAACCAAGAAACTGATGTAATCCACTGATGTTAGCACATTATTTTACCTTTCAGTCTGCAGCTTTTGTCTTGACTAACATTTGAAGATATATTTAAGCATATGACTCTCCCAAGAGGGCCTGGTATAAACTGTATTAATACATAGTCAAATCCAGCTGCGTAGAAATGTACTACTCATGAAAACTGATCCAATAGCACTGACTTAACATGTTGACTGCTGAACTTTGCTTCTCTGCACTTTGTCCTTAAATTCCCTGCAACTCGAAAGTATATTGAATTCAACACCTAACAGCCAAAATCCTCATCACCAAGGCAAATTCAAACATCTGCCAAAGGTCATGAGGGAAATGAGGAATCATCCCAACAATACCAAGGCAAAGTGTTAAAAAGGATTGAGATTCTGTTGAGTAAATCTGCAAAATAATTTGCATTTCAAATCTCAGGCAAGCAGCTGTGTAATTTCTGCCTGTAGATTCACCACTATGATGTTCATTATCTGATTATCACTACCTACAACCTTCCTAGGGCTAATGCACATTGTCTTCCTGACTCTTGAATTAGTGAGGTGTGTCTGACACTGAATTTGCAAGTAATTGCTATGGCTCCCCTCAATGAAGCATCTCTCAGGACACTCTTGGAAATTAAATGTTCCTTCTCGAGCCATTATTTGCTGACTCTATCCCTATCTTATTAATAATTATCAGGTAAAAATGTGTAATTTGAAATATGCACGTCATGTTTAGGAAATGAAAAAAGCAGGGATGACAAGATCCTCAGTGGATTAATGCCAGCAAAGTATTGCCTTTCATTCTCTGAAACAGTTCATCTCCCAGGGTCCTGGTGGGACCTAACCAGAACCAACCAACCATCTTTGCATGCAGTCCCACTCAATGCTGCTTTGAGATTTGTCTTGAGTCCATTCCAACTCCTACAGAAGAAACAAGGGATTAAGTGACACTCTTTGAGTCTTCTGAGTCCTGACTGAGGGAACTGGGTTTGCCTTACACCAGTAGGTGTTGCTCATAGCAGTAAATTTAAGCCCTGTGGATGGTGTTTGCAAGTACAAAACCTACATTTCCAGTAAAGTGTCTTGTACTCTATAAAGCTTGATCCCACTACAATTCTCAAAATGTTTACAATGAACTGTAAATATTTATAGCAGTGTGATTATAGTGAAGTTACTTAAGATTTACACAGCCATAAGCAAGATCATAATCTGGTCCATTGTTCCTTCACTAAAGGAATTTATAAAGTAGGCATCAAACCTGAAGATCTTACTCAGCAGTAACTAAAACAGACAAATTAGAAATCCTCATGCTGCAGTCAGATTTTTGGCATGAGGTTAATATTAAATATTAATATGAATTATCATTAATTATTATTAATATGAATTATATTCACTTTCTGCTTAGAATACATGCCTTTGGTGTGTGGGGTTTTTTTGTTCATAATGAGTAGTTTGTTTTAGTTTCAGTTCATTCTCCTTCCTCAGAGCTCAATGACACTTCGATGGTTCAACCTTCATTTTAATAGTCATAGCTTGAGGAAATTGAATACAACTAAGGAAGACATAGAGATCTCCATTTCTGGTGTAATCTCTGCTTGGGAAGGGCTATGGCTGATGTTAAACATGTACCTCTTAAAGTAGGATTCTTTTTATTCTCTGGCAAATCTATTTCTTCTGTAGAAATAAACACTTATACAAAGAAGCCAAAACAAATCTTATGTTTCAGTATCTCATCAGTGTTTGTAAATGCTAGAAAACAGATTTCCAGCTGTCACTTCCATGTTTGCTTTGTTTTCTTCAACCAAAACCTCCCTTGGTTGGTTTGGTTGTCTAAGGAAGTTCTTTTTTCTAGTAAATAAATTATTTTGTCTACTTGGATTCTGATATATACAAAGGCGAAGGTTGTTGCTACCTGCAAAAGCAACTGTTAAGTGAAAATCCATTAATGTGGTGACACGGCATGCCTCCATGGGAAACACTCAGTTACATTCAACAAGAAAACATGTCATCTTCCATATTTTGATTTTCTTTTTCATTGTAGAAAAAAAAATAAGCCATGGAAAGTGTAAATGGGAAACTTGATCTTTATTCCAGCTGGCATTATTTCTTACAAGAGCAGGGAAAAAGCTTTTTTCAGTTTACTGTTGTCTGTTTCTTTAATGTGGTTTTCTTCTGCTTTTTTCTGTTTTTCACACTTATTCATGTTGTGAGTTGTTCCTCTGGCTGTACTGTTGTAGCATTCAGAGGAAATAGTTTATTGGTGTCTTAGAGCTGGTGGTTTCATGTTGTGTAGAAGGCTAGTGAACTGATGCTTCAACCAAATGATTTTGGAATTTCTACATTTGTATTGCAGGCATCTGTTATTTACATCAGTAAGGGTCCTTGTTGTCATTAGTAGGTTTTGGCAATGAACCCAAGGAGCTGGATGGTGCACTGAGCCACCTCTGCCACACTGCACTGGCAAAGCAAGTCTGTGATGCAGGATCATTATCTAACATAAACTATACAGTGATAGGTGTGTCTCACTAAGTTGGATAAATTCCTTGTTTGCTGAAGCCTTTCTGTTGTTTATCTACTAAGAAAACCATAACAGGACTAAGTTGCTTAAGAGATTGTGTATGCTCATACCTCATACCCTTCATTGTAGTTGTTTTACAAGTAAAAACTTCAATTCGCCTCTCTTCTAGGAGTGTATATATTTGTATATACAGACAAATGTGTGTGTATGCATAGAGGCGGGGGGAGGTACAGAAATAAAACATATAAACGTTTACTGTCTAAATCAAACTGTCACTTCCTCCAGGTGATATGAACTATATTTATTTAGCAGAATAGTTTGTTTTAAAGTAGTCAGAGGGGGACTCATTAGTGTGAGAGGGAAGAGAATCCTCAGTGGAAAGAATGAAGGCAGTGACTCAGAATTCCTATGGAGCTTTAGTGCCAGAGCTGGGAATGACCCTGGGCATCCCATTTCCATCCAGGTGACCTGTCCACTGCAGAACCTGATCTCTTCATGGTCTGTGGTATGGCAGTAAATAAGAAAGCATTTGTCTGAGTTAGTAAATGACAGTAGGAAAACATATTTGTTGTTGTACACTGTGGAGTGATCTATTGTTTGTAAGCAGATTGTAACCGAGGAGCTGTAGAACAGCATTTCTGGCTTTGTGCTTCACTTAATCACAGAACAGAGCAGACCCTGAGGCCCTGTACAAATTTTAGGACCCATGAAAACTAAACAGTAAGCGAATATATAATAAATTAACAGATCCTCTCAGGGATTAACAAGACAGGGTCATTATTTTGTTTTTCATTCTGCTATGAGGGCCAGCTTCCAGCAACATTTATAATAAAAAAAATTATAGCTCTATCTGAGGCAATTTGCTACCAGTTGCAATACCTGATAGGCCTCCAAATGTTAGGGAGCATCATCCAGTCTTGAGCACAATTAGCTCCAGGGATCACTCCATGAATCTGTTGCCCTTGGGTCTTTTAGTAAGAACATTAATCTAGCTAGTATATCCCATAAGGAAGGTGGAGCATAGAAAGGGAGGGGAGGCATCCTATATGTTTGATATACTATATACTTCAGAAAATGTATTGAACATCTGTGTACCATATATATGGCAATATAAAAACTTTCTTTTCAAAATATTTCAAAATTGGCAGTTTTCCATGTTACTTATATATAGTATGTACTTGTATGTTTGACACAACATTTTGAATGTTCTCCTATATTCAAATATAATAACTAAGATTCATCACAGGGAAAGCAACATTTTCCACGTTAGCAATGCTAATGAATAAAATATATGACATTCCTACATTGCTTGCTATTATTATTTGCTCTTTGCAGTTTAACTAGCAAGCAGACTTATTTCTTACTGAGTTTTTGCGTTTGTAGCTAAGGTTCCTGGGCTACCTAATAGCTGTTTGGGGACCAAGCTTGAAAGAGCCAGAATATTGTTCTGGCTCATGATGGGCAGGTGTCTGTGCTAACAGCTCTGCAACAGTAACGCAATCAGCTTGACTGGTTTGTGCAATGTTATTTTCACTGGAGTTAGCAGATGGTCATTGTGTAAGACAGTGGGTTGTTCTTCATCAGCAAATAGTATAAACCATAGAACAGTTGGTGCTGAGGATTGTGTCCACACTGTATCTGTTTCAAGGGGTTTCCCATAGGTAGCTCTAGTCTGGCCTTGCAGACTGAATACTCATTATCAGTCAAAGCATTTAAATGCCTCTGGAACATACCTTCTAGCTAAGTGTCCTCCAAAAGGAATCTGGTCAGAACACCCAGAAGGAATCCAGCAGAGATCACTCCACAGTGTGAGTCAAAACACGGTGAGCAGGAACAATTTGGAGTTGCTCTTTAAAAGCACTGCCCTGATGCAAAACAAATCATGAATGCAGGTAGATCAAATGTCTAAAAGGATAATTGTTTCACCAGTTATTTAAAGACAAAAAAGATTACCAGCACTATGCTATAAGTACTCAGCTGCACTGACTTGTGAGCAGGGAAGTGGATCTTGTGCCACATCTATTCTGTTTGATTACTGAGAGCGCTTTGTTTTGATGCTTCGTATTGCTTGTGGTTTCCTCTTCCTTTTCGTGTGGACAAGGGGATGTTCCAAAAGGCAGGGTGATCAATTAAATACACCCCAGTTACAGTAAATGCAAACAGATTCTTTGTTTAATTATTGCCAGCTCAAATTAGTGCAGGCACGTTTTCAACTGGGTGGACACAATAGGAGTTAATGGTTCTTTGTGACAATTGTCCTGATGAAGGGTAATGAGTTTCATTTAGGATAGTGGAATTTGGTGTGGGCACTGGGGTCTCTGCCAGCACATCCTATTACAGGATCAGGACTCTCAACAATAAACAGTTCACGTTCTTGGAACTAATGTCTGTAATGGGAATAACATAAGTGGGGATAATAGTAATGTATTACCTTGACCACAGGAGTGCATTGAAGGATTAATTGAATAATGGACTAAATTCATCTCTGATGTAACTGTACTGATCTGACCAGCATAATTCTGCCTTCATGTTAATAAAACATTAAAAAATAATCTTTAATTCTAATTTTGCTATTATTATTAATGTTTGTCTTACAAAACCAGAATGCCATTTGGAAGTCTGGTTTGCTTCAGATAAAAGTTTGAAGTCTTAGTTGGAAGCTTTCCCCAAACTTTTGTCAAAAATGCTGATTAGCAACCTCAAGGGAATGAGCTTCCTTGCAGGATTTCAACACTGCTGCTTAGTTTGGGGCAAGACAGAAACAGTGTAAGAAAAAAGACTTTCCTAAGGATCTTCTCTGTATCTGGTTTCAGCTAAAATGTAATACAGGGAACTTAACAAAAGTGTGTAAATATCTTCTAAGCATACACTATCTCCTTCACTCCTATTGAAATATGCCTGAATCCATATAGTTTGTCAGTTTTCTTTGATTACTCACAGAAACACATTAAGTTTTTACTTAATGCTAAGAGAAACTGGCTTTAGGAGTAACCTAGTCAAGTAATGGTAGATTTGCCATCTATTCAGCACATGCCCATGTCAGGAATAACTGGTTGGCATTTGACTCTTCTAAGGATATGGAAAGACAGGCAAATTTTGGTCTTTTTGAATCCACAAAGTTGTATTTTGGAGCTGCTTGTCTGATATTTTTTTTTTTTTTCTTTTTCATTTGGGGTACCTCATTGTTTTCTCATAGACTTCTGCAGAATTGGTGCTTTTCACCTTAGGTTGTCATCATTTGAACCCTATTGACACATTTCTAAATGCAGAGGCCTGAGGTGTTAACGCACTGCAATCTCTCCATTGGCAGAAAGAGGAGAATAAAAACACAGGCAGAAATTACAAAGCATTATTGCAGGGGATGGATGATGACTGCTGAGGGCCACAGAAAGTTTCACTTGGAAGATTTTTGCAGCAGAGGCTGATGGGGCTGGAAAAGTGAATGTTGCTGGTGCTGTCTCTCTATGGTTTCTTGTAACACTTGCAGGTGAAAGTGCTGAGAAGATTATATATAATCTGTTGCTTAAACATCTTCTAAAATGAGAACAAAACTTTATTTCCTCCAGAGCTCCACCGCATATTACTGGCTTTTGCTTTAATTGGGTAGGCAAAAGAAAGTGTGGCCAGCACACCTTGTGCAGGGCTGGTGAATCAGGGAAGCAGCCACACAATGAGAGCAAGGACAGATATGCTCTGAAGGTGACGAATTAAAGTGTTTTAATCCAATTTATCCAGAAACCGTCTGATAAACCAAAGTTGGCAAGGTCGCATCTGTTCACATTGTCTGCATCTGTGCCTGACCTAGAGCTGACCCTCAAGTTTATAGGGAAAATGAAACAGAGGAGAGGAGGAGCTGGGGCAGGGGAAAAAGAACCAGTTCCATGATTGGAAATGGCAAGTACAGAGTGAAGGGAAGGTAAATTATCTGTGTTTCCCAGCTATGTCCAATCATTAAAGATCTGTAATGGAAACTTTATCAGCTGTCAGTTCAGAATAACTGCAATAAATAGTCTTGAAGTCTCCATGGCATGTTTGGGGGAAACAAATGATAACCAACACTTTTCTTTGAGCCTTCCCCATTGCAAAACAGAAGGTGGGAGGATGCAGTTAAATTCTCATGCTCACTGCCCAACAAACAAGGTCACTAAGAAGCACTGTGAAAATGATAATTTCACACTGGGAATGTTGTCTGTTTGAAGCAGGCTTCCCCTGCAAAGGCCACTCAATGTCAAATCCAGGTCCTGCACACCTTAGTAACAGTCTGATGGCTGTGCTTCCCTGCTGCTTGTATTTTAATGTACAGAAATGCCTGAATTCAAGCTTCATTAGCAAAACCTGTCTCAAAAGTGCTGGAATTGACATGCAAATATCTGTGTGCTAAGCAGTGATGTTGGTGGTGGTGGTGGTTTTGTTTGTTTGTTTCAGGTTTTGATGTTGGTTGTGTTTTTACAAATTTCCCTGACCACTGGGGGTTTTCAATGTCTTGTTGCATTCTTCCTGCTGGAAATAGTGATATTCCTTAAACCACAGTATTACTGGCTCATACTCCTGCTACCTGGGCAAACATCTTCAGCAATCAGGAAATTGGAAGGAACTTGCAGATTAAGAGAAAAAGATTGCTCTGGGCTGACTGCAGGAAGGGGATCACAACATGAATAAGCTGCAAACTGACAGGGGGGTGGGATCCCCTGAGCGTGCAAATTTTAGTTTTGAAAGCATTGTTGAAACTAGCAAATATAAACCTTGATTAAACTGGCTCAGTTGAAGCTGTTTTCCATGAGTTCTACTCCCAGTAACAGAACTGTGATTGTTCTGTGAGAGAGTAAACATGTCATCTCACATCTTCATTGCCCAGACTGAAGACCAAGGTTGTGGTGGGAGCTATTGTTTGAGTGGCTCACTAATGAAGCAACGGCCCTTATTTGTTGTCTTCAGTAGGAATGCTTGAAATGCAACCTGAGCAACCTATTTTGCCCTGTCCTCCATGTCTTTGTATTCCCTATACCCACAATCTGTATGACTCCCTTTAAACACTAGTTTCATGCCCATCTATGAGCTCTTCAAGCTGAGGAAAGCAACTTCAAGAGGGAACTCTCTTCCAGCAGCTCCCTAGCCTGAAAACCCAGAGATTCCTGCATGAGCATTTCTGCTGATCCCTTTGGGAGGTGGTGGTGCCTGGAGGAAGCAAATATCCCTCAGGTTTATTAGAGCCTCAAGAGTTTGAAACCAGGCCTTCGCATAGAAAAACCTCATACCAGATGCAAATTCAGAAACTCTGATGTAAGTAATTTATGTACCTGTTACTACGCAGCCTGAAATTGATAGGTTCTCAATATCTTTGAACTCTGAGCTTGCCACAGTAATTTGCTGTGTCCTTCCCTCCTGCCCCTGGCATGAGCACAATGGCTGTGCCTGTGTCTTTGGTATGTGAGACTGCTGTGTACCATGCTTAAATCAAATAGGAGTGAGCAGAAACTGTATGCACACACCATACCACAGTAACATGGTTTAAGCCATTACGCATAAGCCCCTGGCCATGTTATCCTCGTTTAAAATTTCTGCCTACCTATTAAAATTACAAGGTCTTCTCTAGAACATGAGCTCCTTAGGTTACATTTCACCAATTTGTGCAGTGTATATTTACAGAAAGCACAGTATTAAAAGTTTCTGTAAATATTTTTCTGTTCATTTTAATGCTTAAGGTCAGTCTACCGAGACACTTCCTCTGTGCCCGCATATATATGTTTGCATTTAACAAGTTTACTTGGAGAATTTCTAGCTATTTCAGGCTCAGCAGGTCAAGAAGCTGCCCTGAAAGACAAAATTCCTCTAACATAGTTAGACATGTGTATCTTGGTTGCTGTACTTGGCTCAGCAGCTGTTGCTTGCTGGATTTGCTTAAAGCTGAAAGCAGGCTGGGTCACACAAGTCAGGGCCCTGGGCAAAAATTAGGTGAATCCAAACAAATGCTTTTCATTGGCAGGGGTCTGGTGACAGCAGGGGCTTCTGTAGTCATCATCCAGTCTCAAATCTGGAAAAGACAAACTTTGGCCATGCAAAGCCCTTATATTGATGCTGTGGTACATAAGGTATAGAGCAGGTATGCTGGAAAATATCATGTGTTGTTGTGAACTAAAGGTGAAGCTCATGAGTTTGTTTTTCTGGTAGTGAAACTCTGGAAGGGGAGAACATCACCAGCAGAAAGCAGTGGCAATTATTTTCTTACATTGGTACTTTGGCTTTCTGACATGTCCTAGACAGAATTTTGCCATCTGTGGCTACACATTACATTTCCAGCTTATTCTCCCTTTCAATTTCTTGCTAATATAAGCAGTGAGTAAATGTTAAGTACAGCATTTACTTGCCATAAAAGTTGTGCTCTTATTCCCGTGTATGCCACACACTTCCACAGTGACCTCTGCCAAATCACTGAGCTTCTCTAACTTCTATATTTAGGCTATTAATTTTTTTTTTGAGTTACAGTGTGTCTGTTTAATGTGAACATGCCTAGGTCTTAACACGAAGGGGAACTCATCTCAAATAAGGCCTTCAGGCACAACTGTTATGTACATCAATAATAGATATGTATTTTTACAAGCAATCTGGCCATTAAAGGTTTATTACATGCCAACAATGTATCAATGACTATAACTAACTGTTTATAGAGCAGTGAAAAGCCCCGGGGTATTTCAGATTTGGCTTTGAGCCTTAGTTTGTCTTCAACAACAACAAAAAAAAGGCAGGGAGGGAAATCAGCCTGTAAGTATCTTCTGAGCAGCCTGAGAAAGACAAACTAGACAAGTCTGGTTTATCCACTGACTGAGTTTCAGAAGCTCATGGTTCTGCGGGAGACCTGCTCCTACCTCTATGCTAGCAATTGTTTATGGTATATAGCAGTGTTATTAATTCACTGTTGCATTCATGAGGCTTTAACAGTACAGCAGTGCCAGTGTAGGATGCTATAAAAGATCTCCAGGGTCCTGTGAAAGAAGAGGGGTAGGCAGCAGCGTTAGTGTTGTTAGGAAGGATAAAACAATTGTTTTTCCTTGGGCTTCCCCAGAGGACTCCAGCAGGGACACAGCCAGTGAGTAGCACATTTTTAAAAAGGCCTCTTTAAGCACTCCATGTATTCATATCTCCACACACACTAATGCAGTTAGGAAGTCTCATATGATCAATGTAATATGTGTGCAGATGGTGACAGTAAATGTACAGGAGAGCTGTGGAAAGAGATTAAACAAATGTTATCAGTGTGATACCAGTGGTGACAATGGGAAATGAGACAAAAAATTATTGCAAAAAAAACAGTGATGTGAAATCATTTGGGGAGGATGGTGATTACAATGGAAGCAGCACTAATTTAGAGAACTAATTATCAAATAGGTTTCACACCATCCAAAAAGCAACCCGGAAGCCATTAGCAACACACCCTGTGGTTTTGCTCAAGTAAGGGGATTAATGGTACCAGCTCCATAAAGGCAACAGCACTAATGAATCTCCAATCCTTAAACAGTAATGATCTCCATGAAAGATATTTCAGAGAAATGCATTGTCAACCCTCCTATGACTGTCTTCTGCTTCATCTCTAAAATTGCCTTGGAGAAAAAATTGAGGTCTCCTTTGCAGCTCCATATGTAGCCTTTCTCTGTCTGTTGCCAAATGGGGAATTGTTTTATGGATAGTTATGATGGATCCAAGACCTTTTGTCATGGGAATGAGGTAATGCTGCTGAAGAGCCCTTGCAGTTCTGCATGAAGTGATGTTTTGGAGCACAGAACGATCCTTTCCTGATAGGTACTGGGCACAAATGCTGTGTCCCTGCTGCAGAATATTTCTTGGATTCCAAGGTTTCCCCATCTTGCAGTCTTGTAGGAGACAATACAACAACCTGGTTTTAGCTTGTCTGTGGCTTGTAAGGCACCAGGTGATGCACAGGGTGAGTGTGGAAACGTCCATAGGAAGATCTGCCTCTCCAAGAGTGGCTGTGGTGAAGAAGAGGGGGCTGCTCTGGCCTGGCCATCCCCTGCCATGGGTTCAAATGAGCCTGCCAGGCTGCCCATCTTGCCTTTTCACCAGCACTAAATTCACTGAAAACAAAACTTTGCTAAATATACCATGTGTGGGTGCCATTCATCATAAAGAAAGTCTCTGATTTAATCTGCTTTGAATTACATTTGCTCATGATTACCTGAACAGACCTTGTTTATGCTGGCTTTCTCAGTCTGTTATTGGCAGATGTCTCTGAATACACAAGTTTCCTTTCCAGTTCAATCTGTGTTTAAATTCCAAATAAACTTTTCAGAGATCTGGTTACTTACTGTTCTTGCTCCTGCTATCAAAGTGTCTTGCTCTTCCTTTTCAATATACTACTACCCCCTTTGAGATCTGTTTTCTGCAGTTTTTAAACCAACCTCTTAAACCCAAGCTGACTTGTGTGGTTGGAAACATGCTCATGGGAGAAAAATGGAGTCAGTGAATAGTTTAATCCACAATGAACCTTCCTGTCACATTTTTGTGTGATTTAGAGGAAAACATTTTTGTTGTAAAAGGCTGTGTTGTTTGTAGCTGTAATAGTCTAAGGATCTAGATAAGACATTTATTAGACAAACTGGTACAGCTGAAGAACAGACACAAGTATCAGACTGGAGAGCTAAGTATAATTTGAGAAATCATTAGAGTTTTGTTAGAGAGATGAGTAATACCATCTCTGTGGGAAAATGCAGTTGGCAGAGTAGAGAGTGTTAGTAGAGGAAGAGAAAGGTGAAGAGGTAATTAACTCCTAGGAGAATGGCACAGAGAGAGACACACTCGGCTTAGCTTGGGAGGAGAGAAAGAATATCACACACTGTAAAACCAATACGACAACTGGTATTTGGGGGTTCTGGAGTATACAAAGACCTACTGTCTCTAAGGAAAACATGATCAAAAAAAGCTAAAACCTATGCAAAAATAAAACCCCAAAACCCTATTAAGCAAGGCTTTTACATAAAGATAATGTTTTTCTATTGAAGAAGATTGCATTTTTTAAAGCGATGCCTAAATGCTGGGAAAACAATGGTTTGGATTGATGAAGAAAACCTCCTGTGACAGTCATGTGCTGTGGTACTCTGCAACCCGTGTGGAAATTCATTGAGCAATTGCAAGTGGAAAGAGATCTTGTCTTGCTTTAAAAAAGCCATTCTTCTAGATCCCAGAATTAAATTGGTCAGGAAAAGGCCAGAAAACCATCTTATACACCCACAGACTGTTCTCAGCTCAGCAGTGCTACTTAATGACATTTTAAACACTTCAAGCTCTATTACTCTGTGTGGAAGAACAGCTCTGTGCCTCAAATCTCAGTTCAGGACATAAGATTTAAGTCTTTCTCTTTTCAGGCTTCCTGTTTGGTTTTTGGATGGGGTTCATCCTTCTCTCATTTTAGCTGTCAGGTCTCAGCTCTGAGGTGGGTGGGATGAATCTCTCTCTGGAGAGCTTGATCCTGTTGACAACAGGAGGAGCTTGTAGGAAAAAAATCAGCCTGTTTTTTTGAGCTTTTACTTGGCTAGGTAGATGAGAGCAATTTCAGCCTTCGTCAATTGTCTAAATTTATTTATTTTTCCTAATTCCTTTGTGTTCCTTAGAAAGGAAGCGCGGTGCGGAATGTCCTTATGGTAAAGAAATAAACGTATGGAAGCTTACGGTGTAGCAAGATGCCACCCTCAGCTGTGCACCATATGTAATTTAGGAAGATGAATTTTTTTTTTGCGGTAGTGTTTCAGTTTCAGAATGATTTCTTTTCAATGCAATACCTTTTGCTGCCGTTGCTGCTAGTCACAAAATCTTGAAATCTTACACTGAAAATGATGCAGAAATCACTTCCCATTTCCCCCTCTCTTAATTGTTATGTTCACACTTCATCTTAAGTGTCTGAGTGGAGGGTTTAATTTAGATTTAATAGGATAATTATTGTATGACAAATTAATGCCAAACAATTATTAAGTGCATGTCTACTGAGGCTTCTGGAGTTTGTAATAGGATAGCTATCAGCTACCTGGTGGTTCAACTTCAAGAAGTCTGCTCCTAATAGTCACTGCATTTATTTAACATACAATTTAAATACTGACTTAGGTATAGTATTGTCATAAAACTTCTCAGTTCTCCGAACACCTAAAAGCCAGAAGTGCCAGGTTTTTAGTGGAAAGCTCTGGTGTGGTCCTAAGAGAGGGAGATGCAAGTATTGCTGGTGTCATTGCTGCTGCCTGCACTACATATTTGGAAACTATGATTAAAACCACAGGCCTTCACTTGTGCATACCAGATCATCTGCAGTCAACAACATTACCCCAGGGTAAAACTGATTGCCCATACTGAGGAAATCAGGTCCTGGTTTGCTAATTATGGTCTTCTTTTGACTAGGCATGCAATTAATTTGGGGTGCTGCAAGGTATTTTTTTAAAGCAAAATGCAAGGAGCTGTGAGAAATTAATTTAATGCTGCAGGTCAGTTTCTGTCTGTGTTAGTATGTAAATTATTCCCTCTGAGGTTCCAAATAGAGGCAGAAATAGACTGGATGTCCATTGGTGTCCTGGTTTTTGGGGTCCCGGTGCCCTGCCATAGCAGGTTGTCTCCTGCAGTTACTGCAAGCAAATAGTGGTATTGTCTTCTCCCTTCTGCTGAGGATGAGGAGACAAAGACCATTATCATTCTCATGGGCACAGCCCATCTCCTTCCTGACTGCAAGAAGAAACCTCTGCTCACATGGAATGAGCAAAATGAGTCATCCTGGGAAGGTCATGGTGGCTTTGTATCTAATAGAGGTGTTAATAGCAGATGAAACACCAGTTACTGACAGTAATGTCTTATAAAACCCCTGCCAGAGGAGATGGGGCTGATGGAGAATGCAGAAATGGCAGGTATTCCCTGCTGGTTTCATGGTAAAAATTAATTCCATTCTTCATCTAAATGATGCCATAATTTCTTGACTTTCAAAACATGATACAACACTCTTGTTTTGGGGGTTCGGTGTTTTTTGTTGTTTTGTTTTGTGTGGTGGTGGTGGTTTGGGGTTCTTTTGCCTTTTCCCAAAGGGTTGGGACAGGGAAAATGACAGGATAATTTTGTTTGCGGGTGTGATGCTAATTTTGTGGCTGGAAAGCTTAGCCGGTTATCAGCAGTCTGGATAGTGAAGCTGCCTGCCAGCCTGTCATTACATTTCGATTAGTGTTTTTAAAGACAGCTCCAAAAAAAAGTGCCCAGAGCTGCTATTTATTTATTTACAATGGGCTTACATTTGTATAGGAATAAATAACATTCCTTCCCATGAGCTGAGAAAGGGAGCTTATTGCAAGACTCCTAGAGTGAATACAACTGCAAGATATCAAACCAAAATTACCTCTTGCCCTGCAAAGTAGAACGAATATAGTGCTCTGTATGTCTTTGTCTGCATGTGTATGTGTGTCAAAGGTTTGTAAAGAACAGAAACAAAAGGTTGCCATGAGGGCTTGCCCCTTTGCTGCTACTGGCTGTTACTACAGTGTCATTTAAAAACGGCAAGACAGCATCACCTCTCCCTGTCACACAGTGCAGCTAGTCCTATCTGGGAAGGCAGCCAGCTTATGATACGGCACTTTAGGCTGATCAGATATTTGGAATAAATACCTTGATAAAAGCTTGAACTCTTGCTTTTGGGGTGGGGGCAGTGTTTGCCTTCCCCTGGTCTGTTTGGTGTACCCGTAGGATGTGAACTAGATTTGAACTTGGTTCTTTGCAGATTAATCTGTCCCTATAAAGATTCCTTTTCAGATCACATTATTCATGAGAGAAGATTGTTCCTCCTCTCCTCCTTTCTACCCACCCCTCTCCCAGGCTTCAAATCTTATTGCTGTGCCATCTAGTTTAATTTAACCCACAGCAATTAATGTCCTTGACTGGCAGTGTTTAAACAGCAAACAATTTCATCCTGTAAACGGTAGTTTGCTGCCTGGAATACGAACAGATCTATAACAATTACATCAGACTGTATTTCCCCATGGCAGTTATAAATAAAACACCTGCTATATTTTCATGCTACATGTAGTGAAAGCTACCTGTGACATAAATGCAATTCATGTGATCGTCTAAGGCATTCCCAAAGTTGGATTCTCCAGTGTCTGATGCTTGGCTTTATGCTCCTGTGCCTGGTATTGTTTCTCAGCACAGCATAGTGCAGTGATGGAGCTTGGCTACTAACCCCTTATTACCAAAACAGTGTGGGTCACGCCAAGGTAAAACTGAGCTGCTGGGAAGGACATGCATATGTGACACATGCATCCACACCATATGGGAATTATACATGAGGTGCTATTGCTGCTTTAGTCCCTGACCTGAGAGGATGAGGGTAAGAGAAAGGTCAGTGTTAGCTTTCAGTCTTTGGTTTCTTAGCAGATGTCCCCAGTCTGGGGGTTCTGAGCATTGCTGCTGATTAGGGTTTTTGTTTGGAGTACCTGTCTGGGGTTGTGCTAGGTTATGCTCACTTAACATCACTTGGATTGCAGCAGTGATCACTCGGTAGCAGCCCTCAGATACAATCAGCCACAGCCTGGTTTGAACTAGCTTTTCCATTTATCTTATTGTACCTGTAGCTCCTGAGCCTTTTCCCTCCAGGAACTTCTAGGAATGGATCTTTAAAAACTCACAGCACCTCACTTTCAAATGTTAATTTTCCAGCTAAAACAAAGATGGGAAAAAGGCTAGTTTAGAAGAATGAGGCACCAGTTGCTTCAGCAGGCTGAAAGGACTGAAAGGCCCTTACAGAAGATGCTGGTCTGGGGAAAATCGAGACAAGAACCAGTAGTGTTTCCCAAGGTCTCAAAGCACAGGATCTGAGTCCTGAGATGGTAAATGCAGTTAAGGAATACTAATTATCAGCCGCAAGCACATTAACCTGTTTAGTATGGAGCTGTGCTTTCTGCTGAGAAAGCCCTTGAGAAATGCTGATGCCTTCAGAAGCTTGATTTCTGTGAAAAGTCAAGTCTGAAGCTACCAGAGAGAGGTTACCTCAAGTTCACAGCTAGGGGATTTTAGGACATGGAGTCTCCATTATCCAGATTAACAGTTAACATTTTCCTACATCAGATTAAAATATATAGGCTCATTTATTATTTATCTTACTTGTCTGATATTTCAACTGCTGCCATATCTGATAAGCACAGCATAGCTTCCCGGGGGGCTTTTATCATAAAAGCAGTGATACCCATATTGCTGTAGATAGATAGGAAGGCAGATGAATAATCTTTCATAGTCTGTCTTTCAGGATGGAGAAACTATGGCTGAAGTCTCGGGGTAGTCCCCTCAGCAGAAAAAGAGTGGTACTAAATGAGAGGAAATGTACCTTTACTATTGCTTGAACCAAAGTAGACATAAAAGGAAAATTTTTTAACACTCCATAAGATTTTCAGCATATTTTTGAACTAACAGATCATCTGAAATCAGAAAGCAGAGTTAATTTTTTTCAAAAATTGCACAGATGAAGTAAAGCTTCTGTTTTGAAGTCTTACCATGTGTTTGTAGCACGTTCAAAATACAAAGCCATGCTGCAGAATTAAAAAGGAAAAATACCAATGTCTTATCAATAGAAGGTTGCTTTAAAAATATTTAGGATACCCTTTCTGTGACACATATGGCCAAACACATTTTTACACTCCTGTATTCACTCCCTGTGTATGCATGTCTTTACAGAAATCTGCACTCACCCACACACACCTATAAAAATGACTGAAAAGCTATTTCCCTTGGGGCACCGAATAGCCAGTAAGTTAAAGGGTCTTGTGTACTGGTGTACTGCTGTTTATTTCTTGACAAATTCCCATAGTGAAATAGCTAAGCTTTTTTTTTTTTTAATTTAAAATCTGCGAGGACCAAAGACATTGCGTTGCATTCTTAGAAGCAATTTAAAAAACATAAATTTGAAGCACCCAGACCTCTGCTGGGAGGGTTACAGGGCATTGTATGAGCAATCCAGAGAGTTCTTGTGCTGGTGACAATTTCTTTATTCAAATGTTAGAGGGGCCAAGCCTGGCTAATGTTTTGCTTGACTGAGTATTCACAAGAAGGGAAGAATTGGCACTAAAACTCTCCAACGCACACATTGCTGTGAAGAGCAGATAAAGAAACATGCATGGGAGTAGAGATGGGGCTTTGGCAGATGAACCCCCAGTGCTCAGCTTCTTTTTTTATATTGTTATAAATAATTAACACTGCAGAACAGTGAGTGACAACACTGGGAAATCCAGTCAATAGGATTTTCTTTTCCAAAAGGTCAGGTGAGTCAAAAAAAAAAAAAAAAAAAGCGGGGGGGGGGGTTGAAGGGGGTAGAAAAACAGCACTAAGGCAACACTTGTGAGTTCTTACAGATAGATTGAGGAAGGGAATGTTTTAGCATAGTGTTTTCAGCAGTTCTGCCTAAGTTGCCATGTATGCCTGAATTCCAGTGAAACCACTGTAGATGTCCATTTTTAGGAGTGAAGCATCTTGCTTCAGGGTTTTCCTGGGTAAGGGACAGGGTTTGGGCAATGCCTGATTCCCTGGGTAGGGGTAGAGGGGCTGAGCACCAAGGCTGTGCTGCTCTGACCATGCTGCGGTTCTTTCTGTGCCTGTTCCTTGGCTTTTCATTACACTACCTGGCTCTGCAGAAATGCAATGTACCTCCATTGCCATACCACGGCAGGAAACCACAGTTTTGCCAGTCCTAAAAGCTGCTGAACTTTAAAACCTGGCAGCACGTACCTGGTCACGGTGCCAGAAGCTCAACAACTAAATGCGTCTCCACATCACTGAACACTGTCATTCCTGTCCTAATTATGACCTGGTCATTATACAGGGAAAGAAAGCACAGTCAGACACAGTTCAGTTGTAATCCCTTAACTGCTGCTCGAATGAGCTGTCCTTACACCATCTACTGTTGCCAGACTACGGTAGGAGGCAAAAGCCAGGGTCAATTATCAATATCTGTGTGCCCTACAGAGCAGCTCTGCATGTTTAGATCCCTCCATGGGAGAGCTCAGCTCACTAAAAATGAGTCAGACCCATCCTTTTTGGAAAGGGGACAGGCCAATCTTTTGATGTGCTCCTCTCCTGCTATAACCTGCAGGTTTTGAAGCCCCAGTGATATGCATGGGATGGCACAGAAGGGATAGCTGCTGCTTGTGCTGCCTCAGAGTGTGGTAGCACAAGAAAGTTGTAGTACAGTGCCAGGGCTGTCAGGGAAAGCCTGCTGGAACTTTGGCTCATCATCACATGAGACCTGGGTTTATTCACTGAGGGACAACTTAATGGTGACCTCTGTGGCACAGCTGATGTGGCAGGCTTTGACAGCATCCTCTGAGTGAACAAAGACAAAGCCTTTCTAAGAAAAGTGGAGCAGGGCATGTTTTTTATACCTGAGAACATTACATCTTATTTTCTTTGTAAGCATGAACCTTTCTACCCTGTAGAAAGTACATTCTCTCTCCCAAACTGCCTTAGCTCACATGATAGTTAGAAAAATGGGTTAAGGATCCTAAATTTCTCTGACAGTTAAAATAGAAAAACCTAAATAATTTAAGCAGCTCCACCCCAAGTTAAGAGACAAACATCAGCCAGTGCACAGCAGCCACTGAGTTCCTTGAAATATTATCTCAGCTTTGGGTATTAGGTTTATTTTACTTGTGCAACATGGAGAGAGAAGAGTTGTATAAGCAAGCACACCTGAAATATCTTCTAATCAAAACTGACATGGGCTGAAATAATAATGAGTTCCAGTACCTGTGTTAGATGCATTAGTCCTGTGTCTGCCTAAGGTGTTCTGCACACACCAAACTCCTGCTAGAGCACTTCAATCCATGCTTCTGTACCAGAAGAATCAAAACTTCTGTTGTACCTTGCAAATTACTCCCTAGTGTGATCTCAAATATTAATCTGTTTCAGGTTATCTATCATCTGGAAGGCAAGAAATCTATTTAGGCCATGCAGTAGAATGGGGACTATTTTGTCATCTGTGACAGAGGTGGGATAACACATTTTGGAGCAGTGGCAGTGGGCCTAAGGTGATATTCTCTCACCATGTCTCCTTTGCACCTTTCTGCCTGCAGCGAGAGCGCTTCTGAAGGTGCCATGTGTGTTGCCTGGGATGGAATAGCTGGGGGTAGAAACAGGGCCAGAGTCAACAGGCAAGGGCATATTTCAGATTTTGCTTTTAGGGTACAGGGAAAAAGCCCATCAGGCCTGCAGCAAGGTGAGCCTCGGAAACCCTCGTGCGAGCCTGCTTTCCCTTTCCCGCTGCTGCAGCGGTTTACAAGCCAGAGTCATGTCAGACATGGGATATTCTCACATCATATTCTACACACAGCATTCCCAGACCTCTTAAAGATTAAAAATGTAGCAAACCATAAATATTTGAAATCCCCTGGAGCTGGCATATGTACTGTCTTTAAGCAGACCTTTTTGATCCGGTATCTGTTTTTTCTGTAATAGCAACACACCTCTTGCAAGGTTCTCATTCTTTCCTTTTTTTCCTCTCCTGTCTCTGGCAATGGGAGGTTTCAGGTTGTTCTGGCACAGCAGCAACAGAGCATCACAAATCCCACTGCCCAGCCACACAGACAGGAAGTGAGACTGAAGCCTCCTGACCCACTTGCCGCCTCTTTCTTCCTTTTTTTTGTTTTCTTGTCTGGATTTTGCTCGAGAGTGATGTGATCTGAAGGTCTAGTAAGTAGTGGGGTCACTCTCTGCATCTGACCAGGAACAGGTCTAAAATTTGGAGCCTTCTTTTTGTTAAGCACTTGGCAGATGTAGGACATGGTGTGTTATCTGCAGTGCAAGATAAGGACCATATTCTGCCACTCTGATCTGCTCTGAGATAGACTGTGACTGCTGGGCTAGTCTGCCTAGTCTGTTCCTAGATCCTAAGTGAAGGGTGGGGGAATTTCTTCCCTTGAACAGTGTTTAATCTGAGGGATTCTGGTGTGTTTGTTGTGGGAAAGACAGTGCTTAAATCTGCCATTCATCAAATTAGTGGAGGGGGGCAGTACCCATTGCAGTGTTACTCAAAGCACTATTTGAGTTCAAGTTCTCGAATGGCCTGGGAAGACTGGCAATTTTGTCCCACTAACACTGGTAATGTGCTCAGACTTTCTCCTATGTTCTCTGTGCATCTGCTCTAATAAGCACGCTCCTGTCTGCCAAACAGAAAAGCCAGGAAAAGCAACAAAAGAAATTCCCGCTTGTATCCAAATGAGTGTTGCCAGGGGGTAAGAAGAAGGTATTCCTTCCCTTGACTTATAACAAGAGGGAAGAAATAAATCAGAGTATTCCAGTGAAGCAATACAAATTTTATCAGTACAGGATTCCTTCAGTCACCCTGTGTGGCTTCAGCTGATGTTACCCCAGGGTGTCCCAGCAGTGTCCTCCTATGGTGGATCTCTCTTGGGAGCTGAACTCTGCACATTTTGCTCTGCAAGGATGGGCAGCTGGATAATCCTCATTAGCAAACTCATTAGCCTCTGATATGGATCACCCTGTAGGGGGAGACAGTGGTTCTCCCTGGTAAAACATGGTCTGTGATCAAAGCAGGGAGTGTCTCACCCTCTTGTTCCTTACAGTTAAGCTGAAATGCAATTATGTTCTTCCTGAGGCCAGGGAATAGATAGATAATAGCAAGCACTGACTTTTCCCTGATGAACTTCTTTTTCAGAATTATTTCCCCACCCACCTTTACTTCAGTGATGCTGCAGACAAAACTCTTCAGGGCATCTCATAGTTTGGTGCTTTCACAGTCTATTGCTATCTTTAGCCTGGTTCCCCAATAAGCAAAGAATTCATAACCACGTGTTCCTTTGCCTTTTGTCTGTCAGTCCCCGAGTCTTCCTTTAATGGTCTCTGAATTAATTGACCAATTTCAGCCATTCTGGATAAAAGCAATGATGTTCCTTTGAGTAAAATAGACAAAGGAGTGAGATATTTATATTTTTTTTTTTTCTGCTAAAGGAGAATTGCAGTGAATATTACCTGTTCTGCTTTGGTCCAGGTGGCTGGTCAGCTCAGGTACAGGACTGACATAGCCAAAACATGGGATAAAATGGGGTGGAGGGGGAGAGAGAGAGGGAGGGAACTTCATGCCTGAGATAGGATTATGTATGAGGGGCAATCAGGAGTGCAAACTGGGCTTCTTAAGTCCAGCAGAGATATAAGACACAGATTCACTGGAAAAAGTTTTGTTTTCAAGCTAAACTGAATTGCTGATGGTGGTAGAAAGAATTTCTGCTGTTAAAAGCTGTCCTGAGGATATTGATCAGCAACACATTGGGCACCAAAGCAACCAGGGGTACTTGCCACTGAACTTTTCCTTGGCAGAACCAAGCCAGGAGAAAACCTCTACTTCCCATCACCAGCTCAGCTCCCTCAGAGGCTTATATAAATTGTATCTCCTGTAATTTCCAAACTTTCCTTGCAGACAGTGGTTGAGAAAGTCTTTAAATGCCTCCTGTTTAGCCATGTACAGCCTTACACTTTACTTGCTTTACTAACAGAGACAGCTCTCATTTGTGGACCAGCAAATTGCATTGACCCACTCACCAAAGAGAAATGAATTCCCTTTCTTGTCTCTCCTTCGAAAGCTAGAGATGTACCTTCAACTATACCCTCTGTTCAACTTGCACTTTTTCTAACCTTCTAATAGCTTTGTAATCAAGATCCAATTTTGGCTCAGGGTTTATTTGAAGTTGCAAACCTCTTTGAGTATGTTGAGACGTTGTGGTACTTCAAGGGGACAAGTGTTGCTGTTTCTTTGGCCTTTTGAAGTACTGCTAATAGAAGAGCTGCCTGAGTCCATCACACACAGGGACTTAATTGAAAACCTGGCTGTCTGCTATTATGATAGGCCAAATAGCATGTAATTCAGCCAGAGCATTCCAGGCCCTCCCCTGCTGCTTCTTAGCCCCATCAGTTTGGATTTTTGAGATAGGGATTGGAAGGAAGACAACATTTTCCTGTCTCTGAGAGATAAATACAATATTAATTTTGCATAGGTTTATTATATATCTGGTAAAGTATTGCTCCCGCATTCACTGTGTAACAAAGCTGGCCAGCATTGATGGTGCCTCGCTGTACTATGCACTGGTGATAGTCACTGGGAGCAGTATTGCCAGATGTACTGGCAGAAAACCAGCTGCTTTCTGTAAGTGGCCAAATGCTTTGCCTTGCACACTGCATTGCAGTGTGGTGATGTTGTTGAGTAACCACAAGATGTTCCACTGTAACAGCATCAGCTGCCATTGTGTCCCGGGTGACCAGGAGCTGCTTAAATCAGGACATTGAAATTCTATACTGCGGTTCATAACAATGAACTTTATTGATCCTGTCTACACTGAGGACCTGATCTGGCGTAGCATCTGAGCATGTGCATTGCTCTGAGGCAGCAAGTGTGTACTTTCTCTTTGCATTGCTCCAATCTGAAATGAAAAGTACATTCTGAAATCTGTTATTTGTGTAAAAGAGGAATTGCATTCCCCTCAGAGTATCAATTGCAGCAACGCCGTATCAGTGTGATACAGCATTGAGGTGTCCCAAGGGAAGGGACTTGAGCTGAGCAGATGGATTCTGCAGTGAAACAGTGAAGGAGCACCTGAACAATCTGTTGCAAGGTTTCAGTCAAAGGGAGGTAGGAGTGGGGGAAAAGCCAGCTTCCTGGTGGTAGGTGGTGATATTCACCTGCGGGTGATCACTTCTGACCTGCAGGGACATGCTGATTGTGCTGGAGGCAACTCCACGACTGTTCTGATTCCACTAGATCATTAGATGTATCCAACAAATGTGGTTTTTGCTAGGTTCTGAGTATGATATGGTTGAAAATGAGATTGTTAGTGTCCTTAATCTATTCCCCACCTCCATACGCCACAGTGAGTGTCATCAGAATCCCCCATCAATTTATTTTCATCTACAGCCCCTTGGGGGGTAGCTGTAGATCATTTTAGAGCACATGGCAAGCCTGGAACCTTTCCTGCAAGTGTGAGAAAATACTCAATTTACAGCTGTGTGAGATATTTATAAGGTTGTGTAGCTTTTGAGTGTTACTTCAGTGGACATTTTAATTAGGCTAAATCTGTCTGGGAACCTTGTGCTGAGGCACTGTTATCACTGCAGGTTAGGGTGTCCGTCACTAATTACAGCTGGGAAAGGAAGAAATACATAGTTAAGGAAACCTGTTTGTTTTAGGAAAACAGTATTTGACAATATTTGAGAGGTGACTGGGGTGGGCAGACACGTCTAAACCTTCCTGTGTGTCTAGCAGCACAGCCCAATCTAATGCATTGCTGGGCAATTAGCTTTGCTCTGGTGTGAACTACACAAGGGGCTGCGCTTTGGTGATCTCTAATCTGAAGTGTCACAAATACGGCGACATCTGTAACATCAACAAGTGTATTTTGCTCCGCTTTTATCCCAGGGCTGCATTTTGAATTGCAGTTGTGTTTTACAGGGATCCATGTGTTGTGTTGTGACCTCTCCACGTGTAGGCTTTTGAGCTTTAATTTGAAGCTGTCACTTTCTCTGGCTCTTATTCCACTTCTTGTCACACCTGCTTTGATGTATTAAGCCATCACTTGTTGTGTGCGTGCTTTTTAATCCTTTTAATTCCTTTGATTGTTGAGTGTTGAAAGACAAAAGGAATAAATAACTGGAACAAAGACTGAAATGTGTGCTTGGAGTGAGTTTTCCTCCTGCTGAAGTCAAGGTTGTTTTGCTCACAGAATTATTCCAGTTCACTTAATAGCCTTTTTCAAATAGAGGTGCACAAAAGGTCTTAAGTGAGTTTCAGCAGTCGAGGTGTTCAGGGAACCGGCTAGACTCTTGCCTGCCTCTAAGCTGCTTAATTTACTTGGTAATTAAAAAAAATTCAAAGCACTCCCCTCAAAAATCAAATTGGGGTTTTTGCCTTTAGATCCAGGGGAAAGCTGTTTTTCCTTTAGTGAAGGAAACCAGTCTAGGCAGCTATTGCTTTGAATGCTTACTAGAGACACTGTCCATTGCAAATGTCAGACACATTCAAGAGCTAACATTATTTTAATCAGGCACCTCTGCTTCCTCTTCCCTTTCAATCACAGCCCCAGCAGGTCCCTCTGGTCCCTTGCTGCCTTACCTTCCCTGATGCCTTGAATCTGCTCCTTCCCCTTCTACACCCTTCATTGCCTGCCTCAGCAGGTTACCTCAGACTCTTGCACTGATCCATTCATATCATCCTGCATCTTTTTCCAAGTCAGGCATGCTGGTCCCTATGGGGCATCACCAGAGCAGAAGCCTGTGAGGCACTTGAAACAAGACCATGAAGATATTTGGGATGTTCATGCTGAGTTCATTAGGCTCATTGTCCTCCTGATCCTTTGAGCAAGGCTTTCTCTGATTTTCATGGGCTATTTTTGATAATTGCCCAGCCAGGAAAGCAAAACAACCTCCTGTCTCCTGTCCCTCCCATTGCCCTTCATACCTCTTTAGACTGATGGTACAAAGGGACCTTCTGGCTAAGCTAGGCTGGAATAACAGCCCGATTGAAATTAATTTGTGATATGTCATACAGACTGAGGAGTTTGGGATCAGAACAGGCTCAAAACTCAGAAAGAAGATAAGCAAAGAGTAGCTTTCTCATCTCAAGGGTCCTGTTGATCGGCGAGATTTACTGTTTGATGTTAGGAATCTGAAATCATTTTCCACCAGATAATAAAACATTTGTAATGATGTACTCATGCCTGCATGCAGCTTGGGCTTGGTTTACCCCTTTTCCCATCTGCAAAGCCCTGGATACCCTCAGCAGGATGACATACACTGCTGCAGCTCCCTGCAATTCTGTCCTGAAAATGGAAAGAGATTCTTTTTGTATGCTTTTGAATGTGTGAACATTTTTAATTTTCTTGCCTGCTCCTGGGGCCTTAGCTTTGTTGAAGTTTTGGAAATGAAACTGTGCCTTACGAAAAATCTTCTCCCAAAATAAGCATTCAAGCAATCAGTCCAGAGCAGCCAAAGTCCTGTAACTTCAGAGTCAACATGTTGCTTTGTTTGTTTTTTCCATTGAATGATGCTGCTTCCCCTGCTCACCTCATATGCTTACTTCAGTGGGAACAGTCAAGTAGGAACTCCAAAATTCATGTGGTGTTGGATATGTCTTTCATTCATTTTGGAGAGAAGAATGAAAGTCCAGGCTGTGAAATTTTAAGACTGCATTTTTGTCATACTTAGAAATGTATTTACTACCTCATAACTTAATCTCTCCGTTGCTTTTCTTAGTACCCACCTATAAAAAGTATCATAGTATGTCAGAGCACTAAGACAGAAGAGCCTATCCGCCTTCTGTCCTGTGCTTTGAGATGGCTGAGTGTATTGCTTGAAGGGGGAGGGCTGTTGTCCAAAACACCAGGCAGCTCAGGGGTGGCATGGTCCAGGAGACACTCTTGGCTTCCAGCTCCTTCTAGGTGCAGCAGTGACCTCCCACTTTTGCGTGTGACTTTCCTGGATAACTGTTTGCAATGAATACTGGGCTCAGCAGCACCCTTAAGATGCTGGCAGAGGGGTTTTCCTTCTTGTGGAGCAATGTGTCTGAGCTGTGCTGGGACCCAACTTCAAACTGGGCCATTACCCGGTGTGTCCTGCTACAGGGCATTTAGGAACAGCTGAAACATCAGCTTCAAGGTAAACATCAGACATCCTGCACATGTACCCAACTGAATCTCTCCCCTCCCTAAAGGGCCAATATTTCTATCTTATTTTCTTTCCATAAAAATATCAAGGGGTTGTTAGAGGGTGGTATAGATGTGCAACAGAAAGTCCTGTGATTCTATTAAGCCATTGAAACCAGCTTGTAACAAGACACTGGGACAGATGCAACCTGGCTGTGGAGCACTCTCTGGTGTGGTACTGGCAGAAAAAAAGTGCCTTATACTTCAGTCCATCAGCTTGAAGTTGCTTTGAATCCTGCTAGGAGAAGGAAGGAATCTATCAACCAGGGAGAACAGTCAAAAACCCTTACTGGAACATCGTCTTAAGAACAGTAAATATACACACGTAAAATAGAAGTTTCCTTCATAGAAGTTCATTTACTTCTCAATGGTTGAGTCAACAATACTAAACATCTATGAGGGGTAGAGATGGCTATTTCCTTCAGGGGCAGGGCTGTTTTATTTTTGCAGGGATGGGACATGGAGCAAGGAATGATGTGAAGAATGATGTCTTTCTCAGTTCTCTGCTAGAGTAGTACTTCATCATTTTTTGATGTAGAACTTCTGCAGCCTTTGGTCTAAATGTCACATGGAGAAGAAAAGGTTGTCATTTGTGTGAGGCAATCTAGGAATTTTCATTTGGCACTGGAAAGGTGACAAATACTTTTCATTTGCAATTCATTAGGAGGAAAAGCCATAACTGTTGATTCCATCCCCAAAGTAATTTCCATCAATGACACACACATCCTCCTCCCCCATCTTGTGACAGCACCGCCGTGCGGTTTTGCATAGCAAATATTCACATTGTGTCCAGGAGGTTAAAACTGAAGTCCTTTTGGGTGAGATTGCAGCCTAGTCTTCCAGTTGGTCTGATAGTCCTGCTTTTGCAGAAATATCCCAACTGTCCCTCGAATCCACCCTGGTACAGTGAGAATCATTATTAATTTTCTAAATCCACATGCACACTCAAACTGTTTTTGGAGTTTATTCTTAACTTGAGCTAGGATCCTTCTCAGGTACATGCACAAGCCAAAGTGCTAGCTAGATAATCCCATCTCCCTGATTCTCATCGTATTCTTGCTTTTCTCATGCTGGTGCTTTTCTTCAAGCCAAAAGGTACAAGTAGTGCAAGGTATCAGCCTCACTCCTTCAAGGAAGACAATAGTGTGGATGTTGGGCGTGGAGAAATGGTCCCTGCACACTTCTACAGGCTAAGTTTGCCTCTAGGGGTAAATATTTAATGTTTTGGGTTTGTTTAGTGATAATTTAATAGAGAAATGACAACATCAGAAAAATAACATCTTTGATATTAGAGTTGTTGCACTCTGTTTAGTAAAGACGTAAACATTTTTAATTAATAAAGTGTTCTTCAAAAATGCATTATTTACTGGTTTGAATAATAATGAGAAAACAATTTATCCTATTTAATGAACCATTTTAAAACATTTTTGACAGAGAGAGCAACAGACTGTTCCCTTTGGCATTTTTTTTCTCCTCCTGTTGATACTTAATTGCGTATAAAAACAAATACAATAGTGTGATAAAACAGTGCAAGACTGAGGCTGTAGAGCTCTTTCCAGAATTTGAGCCATGAAGTCAGGTTTAACCCACCTCAGCATCAGCTGTTCTTATTAGTTCCTTACATTTTATGTATCTGGGGAATGCGTTAGTACATCCCACACCAGGTTCTATTGAAATGTATTACTGAAGAAATAAGAACAGTTGCCATTGTTGAAATGTCACCTCTTGGTAACCTCGGTTTATTCAGAGAACAAAATGATCTCTAACTACAAGCCAGGCCTGATAGTCTCCGGAAAAATCCCTCCGTAAGACTATTTAAAGGTTATCTGCAATTTGGCTGGAAAATAGACTCAGAGCTGTTAGCATGACTCTGTCATTGTACAGTCCAAGAAAGTTCAATGTGTTTTTGAGTTGTCAAGTACAGAGATTTTGGCCTGCTTAGAGCTATGGTGAATACTCTTGAGGATTCATGCCAGAATTTAGAAATGTATTGATCAGGATGAGTAAGAAGAAAAGAATAAAAATACAACATGAAGCATCCTGAAACTGAAACGCAAAGATCAAGCATCAACATATAATCAAAACTTATCAAAGACCTCTTCTGACACTAAGAGTATTTTAATTAGTGTATTTTAACTCTGTCAAGTGTTCTTTCACAGTGGGGAGGAAAAGGTTAGGTTGTTGTTGAATTTAGACTTGTTATTGGACTTATATGTCTTGTTTTTGACAAAACCTGTATGCAAAGCGGAACAAAGCTGAGCCAGTAAAATGGGGAAAATATGTCATTTCTTCACACTATTAGTCAGCAGCCAGTCAGTCCCAACTGTGTGCTCAGATGGGTACAGAGGGCCACGGGGACTATTTATCCTTCCTGGATGCCTGTGTTGTGTTGTTTTGTTCTGTCTTGTGTGCCTTCACTTATCTGCGATGGGCTTGCTTAGTCTGGTCATGCTGGGATGTGTGGAGTGGGTCATCTCAGACAAAGACTGAGAAAACCTGGGTGGAAATTGTGAACAGGATGAGGTATGTGGTGAGGTGCAAAAGCAGAGAGGACCCACACATGTGAGGCTGGAACATTCTTGCTTCTCTACCGTGACCAGCTAATGAGTGAGGGAACCTTTGAAAGAGGGATTATAGAAAAGACAGAGCCAAACTCTTCTTAGAGGTGAACAATGGATGGACAAGCAGGTACAAGTTGCAGCAAAGGAATTTCTGACTGTATATAAAGAAAAAAAAAGTGAGTTTTTTAAAGTACTGAAACAGGGTCCAGGGCAGTGTGGCTCTCCATCCTTGGGGCTTTCAAGATTTGACTACAAAAGACCTTCAGCAGTCTGATCTTGCTTTGAAGTTAGCTCTGCAGGCAGTTGTACTAGGTGACCTCCAGAGGTCCCTTCCAACCTAAATTATTCTATAATTCTAAGAAAATGAGGCTTATGTTTTATGAATAGGCACTGTATGGTACAGCAAACAAATACAACAAAGGAATGAAAAGTTTGGGTTTTTTTTAATTAATCATTTATTTTTCCTTGCCAAGATTTGGGTACAAGATTTCCTTAGTAACAGCAGAGTGGGTATTTTTTGGCAGGGAAGGAGTGATGCAAATGTGCTGTTCCAGCACAGTGTAGGTGCTTGGGCCATCAGCAGGTGCAGTGGGAAAAGATGGATCTCTGAACCCTAAGTTTGGCAGGTTTAAGCTCAGAGAAAAATAAGAAGAAAAATAAAAGAAAACCATCTGTACCTCAGGCTCTGATGAAGGAGGATCTGGAGTTAAGCAAGGAAAGAAAATTAACTTTGAAACAGTCACTTGAGCTTTTTATTTTCATTTGAATGTTGCCAAGGACTAAGAATAATGTTATGCCAAATGTTCCTGCAAAAATGGAGAAAATAGCTGTGATAGAGCACCTGACCAGCATTTCAAATGCACTTTCTTCCCCTTCCTCCTTTGGTCAGCAGTCTCTAGAAAATGAGAAATGATCACTTTCTTGTTGGTTTTCCCACTGGGCAGCCTTGCCTGTAAGCAGTTTGTCATTTAGCACAGTTAAATGAGAGATCATATTTTGTGGTGTTTGTTTTTTTTGTTTTGTTGTGTGTGGTTTGTGTTTTTTTTTTTTTTTTTTTTGTTGGTTGGTTTTGTTTGTTTGTGGGTTTTTTCCATTTTGTTTTGTTTTGTTTTTCCCCCGTTACCCCAGCTGCGATCCCACTGCTGTTGCAGCAGTGGATGTTCTCCCCTCCCTCTCCTCTTGGTACTTGCCAAACACGCACAGAAACGCTAGATCTGTCTGGCTGTAAGTAACGGTGTGGAGTCCTGCTGTAGTCTACAGCATGAAATAGCCAGGGAATAATCGAGCCCTGGGAACAGCTCCAACATTGGCTGAACTGAAGAAAATAATGGGAGACGAGGAAAATTATGTGAAGCTAAGCTCTGGAGTCCTATACTGTCTATGACTATGGTTGCTCTGAAATAGCCTCTTCCTCTCATCTGTAGGGTGGGGGAGAATTGCACCAGCCCTTCTCCCGTGGGAAGGGCTACATAGTGCTGTGAGTTGGTTGCATGAAGAATGATTAGGCCAGATTTGTAATTGAAGGACGGCTTCTTTGAGTCTCTCAGGAGAAGTAAACAAGCCGAAAGAGAGTGAGTACGTTCCCTAAATTGGGGATAGTCCCTCCAGTGATGTCTGGGACCAAGAGATAACTGCCCAGCTCTTGCTGGTGGTTTTTTGTCTGGGATGAGAGGGAAAGCCAAGTGATGAATATTTTCACTTAACATGTGGTCCAGGAGAGGCTCTGCATGTGGGGGATAACAGAGCATACCAGAGGCAGTTCCAGGTAGCACAGAGGCCTGAGTTAGTCTTGGAAATATATTAATACATGTCTCTAAACCTGTATGGTCCTTTTCTCCTGTGCAAAAGTATTATTGTCAATGTGAAAGCCTACCTGCAGACAGATGCTACAGCTCTTTACCAGCTACTTTAGACAAATCATAAGCTGCTCTACTTATTTTCCTTTTTCTGTCACCATATGCCTGCAAATGTACAATAAATAAACAAATAAAATAAGAATATGACTGTTAGTCAAAAGAAAGCATCAAGGAGGTGAGAACATCTCTCTTCAGAACGACTAGTGCCTGGAAAATGAGCCTTGAGGGGAAAAAAAGAAGGGAAGCCATGGAAATGAACAACAGGAGAATGCTACAAAATGTTGTTGCTTCTCAGTAGAATTTTACCCATCAGCTTTGACATAAGTACCATATTCCGACTGTAAAACATAATTAGAGCAGTGAATCTGAAAGGAGCTGTCCATCGAATAGCACAGTGTGTTCTCAGCCAAGGAGAGGGATGTGAAACTCATGCAAATAAGGCTGAGTTCCCTGCTTCCTCCTGAGGAAACTGAGTGTGACACAATCAGCAAAAAAACGTTTGCAGCAAACTGCAAATTTCACATGCTCTTTGGAGCCAGAATTCGCCTTTGAGGTAAGCAAGCCGCTTCCCTCCATCAGTTTCTGCTCTTGCAGTTCCTCTTGCAAAGTGCGACTATTCTGTGGTGCTCCTTGGCTCTTTTTGTGGGGGAAGAGCATCATAAAATCATTTTAGTTGGAAGAGACCCATCAAATCCAGCCCACAACCTAACTAAACCTAAGCTGGGTCATTTAAAGGACCCTTTCAGAAAAAGCAGACTCTCTCCTTTTTTTTAAATCCACATGATTTTATTTGTGCATCTTTTTTCATGCATGTCAAAGGCATGGGTTTAGCTCTAGAGTTACAGGGTATCATCAGGCTGGGTGCACCAGACAATTATTAATAGCAGTTTCCCTATACACTTCAATCTGCTGCCTCTTTTACCATGGCAAGCCCTGAACATTACCCTCAGATCAGACTTCTTCACTCCACTTTAGTGCAGGGAATACATCCATGTTCCTTTCTCAGGTAACTTCCCAGTCCAAGAGCAGGCAGACACCTTGGAACCACAACGACAGAATGTATTGTGGTGTTATTCCTATCGCTTTTTATCTTCTTTGGTCATAGCAGGGATGGTACTAATTTAGCAATTCACAATGCTGTGTCTCAAAAGTTGCCTAGCCTTGTAGTCTATGTCTATATCCTTATGTGCTATAATGTTATTTAGTGTTATATCCCTGATCCTTAGCAATACCTTTGTGTTGTATCACACACTGTTTGTGTGGTCTCCAGTCCGGGAAGTTTAGGCACAGTGGGATACACACAGCTTATGTCCAAACACTGCCTCTACAGCCAGTTTGTACCCAAATGACTAAAGTCACATTATTCTGCAAGCCAAACTTTCATTTATTCTAGTTATTGGGAACAGGGCAGACCTGACCATAAGTCCAAGCACATTATGCATCCAGCTAAATAGACTGAGCCTTATAATGGCTTTTGACTGCTTAATGTTGTGTTGGTTGTGGAGGCACAGCAGTAATACAAGAAACAGAGACAATGCTGAATGGGTGGAATTTCACTGCTTGCACATTCCCTGCAACTAGGACTTTTTCCCTAAGGAGTTTCTGGAATCCAACAAAAAATGCTTATGCTGGTTAATATTTGAAATTAAACACATCCTCCCTGCCCCAGAATCTGTGGTGAAGAACATCTCCTGCCCAGTGGCCAAGCTCACAGGCATGTTTATTCCTGAAGAATCCAAAGTTCCTTTCATTCGTTCAAGGGAAAATTAATTGTGTGCTAAATGCAAAATTCATCTTAAAGAAGCACAGCTGGTAGCAGTGGCCTTTTCAAATGCATTCAGCTTTCCAAAGGCAGCTGATTCAGAACTACACATGCTGGTTGCTATCTTATACTGTGAGGATCTGTACGCTAACTCTGCGAAGCCCATTTTTCCCTTAGGTACTTACAGAGCGCGTGGGCAGCACTTAGCCGTGCTGTATAACAAGCAGGATTTGTCTCTCAGCTTCGTGTCATTTTGGCAACCCAAAAAGGCTTGTTCTTTGATATGGAACAGCCAAGGCTTTGCTGACTGCTGATAACATGGCTGGGCTGGGCACTTGTGCAAAACTCTTGCTCACTTCAGCTGTACCTCATCAGATCCTTTGTCTTCAAGTTTCTTGTCTCAAGGATTACATTTTCCTCTTGAAAGTAAACATCCTCCTTACATAAATGTTAGAAAGCCACTGATATTTTGAGACAAAAATGAGATATCTTAACATAGGTATGGCATTCTAGGTGCTCAAGGGTAGCAAGACAGGCAGAAATATTCAGGACCTGGTGGAGACTTCTGACCTTTTGAAAGCACTAGCTGAAGGCCTGGCAGCATGTTTCACAAGTATCTGAAGGGATTTTGGATATGACTTTTTGCAGCTGGATTTTTCCCTTTCAATCTCATGAGCCTTGCCAGAAGGCATTGGAGTCCCTGCGAAAGGACTTTTTTACTTCATCTCCAGTAATTCACTTCACCCAAGAAGGAGCAATGGCACAAGCAAAATGACAGTACAAGCAATAAATAATATCAGATCTTTGTGAAGGACCCAAATATTTCAGGATCTTCAGTTGCTATTAACAGCAGTGTCAATTTGAGTTAGTAAGCATCAGAGAGAGGCAAAAAGCCCTCTGCTAGATGATGCATGTGTCTTGGAGAGATACCGCTCAAAGTGACGGGAGTCATTGCTGGGCTCCATATGCCCAAGAACACCTTTCGAAGCCTCTGTCTTAGCCTGAACTGAGCTCACTATAAAGTATACATTTCAACAGGTAACCTTTCTTTTGCTTTGACAATGCATCTATCTACTGCTTATGGTGGCTTCCTTCTTTCCATGAAGTTAGAGATCCCACATTGCTCTGTCTTTCCCGAGTCACTTTTCCTTTTTGCTCCCAGTCTGTGTGTCACAGTGGCTGACCAGCAGCAATATTGAATTGCTGTTTTCTTACCCTTCTGAGTTCATTTCATAGCATCAGACCCTTGGGCTCCAGTTAACAACCAGTTGTTAGAGCATGTAATGATGAGTTTCTCTCTCCACTCTTTTCTTTCAATCTAACAAATGCAGGAAGATTGTTCTAGCCAAGTGGAACATCACTGAGTCTCACTGGGTGAATGAATTGAAGAAATGAACACATTTCTAGGTTTTAGCATCAAATGTATCATTTTCAGTGTAATGGCATCTGTGCTATTAACTTAGCAAGAGAAGCGGGACCTGCTGGGAATCACTTTTCCATTTTCATTTTAATCAAGAAATCAGTAAATTAATATTAGCTTTATGAAAGCAGCACAGCTTTTTTGTTTTCCCTGGTGAATATTTATTCAAGTTTTTAAACAAGTTCTCATCATTCAGTTCTTATGTTTTCCACAAATTTTGAGTTTTACTGCCAGTAAGGTTCAACTAGAACTTATAGTAGTGTCGCTTGAATGCCAGCTCATTAAAATCTGGTAAGGCGCTCAGAAATGTCTTTAAGTTGGGAAGTAAGGAAACCTGAAATTTCTTATCAAAACAAAGAAAATTGAAATGAAGAGATGTAATAAAGAATTTTTTGCAACCATAATAATTACAGAAAGCCCCCCTCATTCATGCAGCTGTGTGGTTCGAGAAACTTTTCCATCCTATGACAACAGAGAATCAATATTTAACAACACCAAGGCTTTATGCAGGCAGAAGCTAGAACAGAGCAAGGAGATAAAGCAACTTTTCCAAGGCTGTGCAATAAATCCAGGAACAAGGTATGGGTCTCCTGAGTGTCAGTGGAGAGTCTGAGTCACTGGGCAAGTAACAGTCTTTCATTAGAAACACAACCCTGATAATATTGTTCTGTTTGCAGAGCAAAATACTATGTCTCTGCTTCTGTCTATTTTGACTTTTGTAGCTCAGCAGCACAGTGGTACCTGAATATCACATGGCTTTCTGAGAATAGCACTGACTCGGAGAAAAATGTCTTCTGAGGGACCTTTCCCAGGGAAGCTTCCCTTCTCCTTTGAAATCCAGTTGTTTAATTTTTTTGTTTGGGGGTTGGTTTGGTTTTGTTTCGGCTGTGAGTCCTTTAGTGATTCTCTTTACATCTGAAATACTCTTGCTGTGTGGCAACGCTCATACTGCTCGCTACCCAGAGCCTTGTTCAGCGTGCTTTTAGGCCATCTTTGCTCTCTCTGACACCTGCTTCCATCTCAGTTTTTTATTATTTCTTACTGTTTGAGAATTTAACAACAAAACCAAATATCTCCCTAGAACACAAATGCTCTAGTTGAAACCTTGGTCATGCATCTTCTCTGCTGACCTGCAAAGAGGAAAAAAGAAGAGATAAAGGGGTAGAAGTGTGCTTACTGTTTGATGTGTTAATCAGTAAATATATGGTTTACACTGCTCAGGATCAATATATTCCAGCAAGGAGTGCTAAGCTAAGGCAGCTTGTGTAGCAAAGGAACAGCTGCAGTTTCTGCTCCAGCAAGGTAATGAGGGTTCAGTGCCATGTTACTGCTTGTTTATTTCCCTTTTTAATAATGATAGTGTAAACTGACTGCTGCAATTGAGCTGGAGAATGGACCCTCCCATCCCTTCACCCTCTTCCGCTCTCTGAGTGCCCTGCCTCTCCCTTGCAAGATGTGTAACTAATAGGCAATGGCAATTCCTATGAGACCATCCATGAAACTCAGTCCCTTCTAGGACACAATATTTGCAGGTGGCTGGTGTCAGCCAATGGGTAGATCATGCATGACAAACATGCAAGGTCTGATCCATCTCTTTCTTCAAGATCTTACAGACCACATTCTTGAAGATAGAGCACAAGGCATGCTGAGAAACAGTTATACAGAACTGAGGCCAGAAGGACATTGCAGTTGAACACAAGTGTAATAAACTGAACTATCTGTCCCACTTTTTGTCCATTTTCACATTAATTGACATAGATATGTGCTGCTGAGGCCTGTGGAGCTTAATGGATTACCTGTTCAGCCCCTCTGTACCAGGTCTGCAGCAGTGATTTCTGGTAGTGGAAGCATCTTCACTTGCAGCATTTTTATGTACATTGAGAACCTATCTGAGTAGTTTTCTAGTCTGTCACAAAAATCTCCATGTTTACTATTAGTAAATATAATAATTATAATGATCAAGCTGAAGGTCTGTAGTCAAGCTCTATCATTTTAAAGGGGGAGGAGGGAAAAACACCTGAGTCTACCTAGGTCAGGTAGAATCCTCCTGGATTTGACCATATTTCTTAACACTGCCTTTGAATTGGCAGGTTGTGGCAGGTGTTTTGTACTCATCTGGGGTAAGAAGTTGCAAGGATTTAATACACCATGTGACTGCAGCCTGCAGCGCTCTGAGTTGGACCTTTACTATGACAACTGAAGGAGCAAATCTGCAGTGAAACACATTGTGCCAGTTGTGTGATACTGATGCCACATCTGTGTATCACAGTAACTTGTCTAGTATGGTGACGGATGCCCTATGTGCTTTCTCGTGAGTCAGGATGGACACCCACCTGCAAAATTCAAAGCTCCTTGGTTAATTTATCTGACTGAAAAACTGAGGGAGGCAGTCTTGCTTTTAGCTCTGGAAAAAAACTGAGATGTAAAACAACCCTCTTGCAAAGCTTGAGTACCCTCTCCAGTCTAAGGATGGACCCTGGGGGCCACCCACTGATGTTCATGTCCGTGCTGTGCACATACTTGGCTTGTTTTACTTACAAGGGGCAAATGACTTGAGTACCACAGCAAATCCAATCCCCTGGGCAGAGTGTGCATGAGCAGAGACCCTTTGACATCTGTGCACTGAGCCCTGGGCTCTTTGCATGTGCTCTCCAGGGTTCCCTAGTGCAGGCTGGTCCCAGCTGCAACAAGCTTCAGCAGCACGTATCAGCCTTTCAATCTCAGGCTCTCAGAAACAGACCCATCTTTGAAATCCATAATGCAATTCACAGAGTCAATTTTTCATCTAGTGTTCCATGTCTGGGGCAAGCCAAGTTTTTAAGAGTTGTAATGTGAGGGTTTTTTTTCCTCTTTGTTTTGTTTGGGTTGTTTTATTCTCTCAGACAATTAATGTGAGTCATTGACTGGCCTTTCTGCTTCTCTGCTGATTTGATTGGCTTTGTATGGCCAAAATGAAGCCAGTCCCTTGTGGAAGTATTTGAGGGCCTTTGCTAATTCAATTAACTCTAAACTAAATTATTTGTGGGAGGAAGTTAGTGAAAACTGGCTGGTGGGGAAGGAATTCCGCTTGCTTAAGCTTCAGTTGACTGTGCCACTGCACTGACCCATTTCATAAACATCCCTGAGAACAGCAGAGTGCAAGAGAGATTCAGGGTTTATTTCTGAGACCAGTAAGGGACTATTCAGCTCTTTGAGGTATAGGACTAGAAGGGACCATTTCGAGTCATGAGGTCCTGTCCTTTCCATCAGAGGTAGCCATATAGTACATATATGTCTAAGAAATATTTGCAGAATGCTGCTCTGTTTGCCATCAAAGAATATGTCCCTCTGGTCCACATCAGTGACCTGGATGAAAAAAACCCTGCAGCTAATCTTCACAAGAAAAGACAGCAGAAGAGAACAAAGGATTTTTCTCATGTCCTAGATTTTCTGATTGTAGTGTGGCTGTTACACACAACTTCTAGTTGAGCCAATGAGGCAGAGAGACCACATAGAATACCAGAAGGGACATCAGCTTAGCTGACATCAGGGAAAAATTCTTCCTAGTCTCACAGAAAGCAAAATAGCCAAAACCATACATCTGGCAAAAATAACCAGTCTCCCTCTAGACCAGAGAACAAGCCTCAGTTCTCCCCATGGAGCTCTTGTTGTCTGCAAAGAAATACATGACTGGTCTGGTATGTTATTCAGTTCACCGGTGGATGAAGAAGCTGAGCGGGGAGATCTGGATGTCATCATTTGGTTTCCAGAAGGAAAACCCTCATTTCAAACTTTCACTCCCTCTCTGGGCTGTTGAAAGATGAGGGGCTCCACAGCAGCCTGGGGCTGGGGCACTGCCTGCCATTGTCACACTGTTTGCTGAACTGAGGAAATGGGCAGCACAGGGAACTGTTCCCAGATCAGATGACCCATTTTATTAATACTTCAGTTGAACTGAAACAATTTGCATTTCATTTTTAGCTTTGGTTTAACCTTTAAAAGAAAAATCTGTCAGCTTCCAAAATGGGACCTCAAAAGGTCTTGTTTAAAAGAAAAGCAGAAATGAAGCACTAAGAGTCTCCCGAATTTCTTCATACCATCTCTCCAGAAAAAGCTGGTTTTCACCTTAGAGCTTGGGTGATGACACACTGCTCACAGAAGCCTTTTTTGACCACCTTTGAACAATATTTTTATGAGCATCAAATGCTGAAGAGTCACTGCCTGGCAATGCTGTGAGCTCCTGTCCCTCCTCTCAAACTGAACCTGTCACATCTACCAAGGCAGGGAGTTCAAAGAAGCATCTCTTCAATTTAAATCACTCCTTTCAAGCTGTTGCATCCTGTCCTGATCACTGGGAAGCCTTTGCTATCCAAGTTCATTGCTTATTTACTTCCCATGCGGTTCTGCCATCGGTGAACCCAGAGAGATCTGAATTTCAACCAGAATCATTCATGCAGGGACAGGAAAAGTGCCAGTGCATTAAAATATGCTTGTGCTGTTGTTGTGGTTTTAAATCTGATGCTTTTACAAAGGGAAGACATTTCCAGGGATGGTTTTGTAGTGTTAATTAAGATCTGAGGCAAATGAACAGAAGAAGGAAAGTGGGAGGAAGGTTTTGAAAACTCTTGGAAGGGGGTGGGGGGAGGGAACTTCAGCGTGAAATGAAAGTTAAAATGAGAGCGTGATGATTTCAGAAAAGACACTCAGCTGCCTTCCTCTCTCCTTCCTCTACCTTTCTTTCCTTGTAAACATATGGATGGCAGAGTTGAAACAGATTTAGAGTAGAAATGCAAATGAGGTTTACATGAAGCAGCATCTTGTACGCTGTTGCTGGAGGAACCTGGATCTCTCCCAGGTTCCCAGGCAGCGGTTTGCTCAGGTACAGCAGGAGTAGCAGTTGCCTCTGGGCTTCACACGCATGGACCATCCGCTCACGCAGCGAGAGTTTTCTGTGCCAGGTGGAGTGGATTAGGGAGTGGAAAAATGGGCCTGATCTAAACTTGTGCTCAATGTACTTTTGATTCTTAATGGCTTGGTGCCTCTTTAGGGTATCTGACTACTCACATGTCGTATGCAGCATCTCACGGGGAAAAAGGCTAAGGCTGGCTAAAGCTGTGACATCGCTTTATTATCCTATGTCTTGCCTTTACTTAAACAGTCTGCTATACAAGCCAGGCATCCAAAATACCTGTCAAAGAGGCTACTCCAAACCTAAAAGCTTCTCCAGCATAAATTTTGGTAGAATGGTTGTAGTGCCTGAAGTTTTTTAATAGTCTGAATGGTATCTTCTTCATGTCTGTGTGCAAGCTCACATTCCCCTCACTTAATGTTTAATGTCTAGTTGATGCAGGCAGGCCCAAATACACACAGGAGGGTGGGAGGGATTGCCCTGTTGTCACTGTACTGTCTGATATGGGAGCAGGAATTGCGCTGATGAGCAGTACTAAATGGCCAAAAGCTCTCCCTTCTCAACCCGTGTAAATCCATGGCAGCATCCAAGTGAAGTGCCCAGCTGAGGTGCTTAACTACCTTGGACCAACTCACTGAGAGACAACAGCATCTCCAGAGGGTAACAAAATAAATTACTCCCTAGAGGTCTTTCCACTGATGGCTCAGGAGGTTACACTTAGATCAGAGAATTTGGTTGACTTGAATAGATCTGGGCTATTGTTTCCTCACAACCTGCCCTTGGCAACATTTTTTCCTTCCAAGATGTCAAACACCCCTTCCCAATGGTCCTGTGTCCATGCTTTTGAGTGAAGGACGCATCAAAAAATGGGTGGGGAAGAAGTTAGACCCAAAAACCAAAACCTTATATTTTAGGGGTTTGAACACGGTCACACAAGCCTGACTTTGTTCCCGCAGGGTTGGAAATGCTGTGAGCTGGTATTTGACACAATGACTTCTCAGTGACTAAATATGTCATTAGTTTAGGATGTGAGGGGGATGGCTGTTGTTGAAATTGAACATTTGAAATAGGTAGATCTCTGGATGAGAGCTTAAAACTTCCATGTAACTTCTTGGCATTTCTTCTTAACTCACAGAAGGACTAGATTTAATGATACACTTACCCGTTGTGTGCTTGACCTCATGTCTAGTCTCCCCAGGATGGCCAAAGAAAAAAAATCAATGGCAGGATTTTAATCAGCTCTAATAGCTTCATGGAAGAGAAACATTTACCAAGGCTCCTCTGTTGTATGCATTTGCACTGTGGTTCCAATTGATTATTTGTGCCAATTATTAACTATGAATCAGAATTGGAGGGAAAATAATCTGTGCTTAGTCAACTTTGTTCTTTCTGAGATTTTTCAGATGATAACATCAGCAGGCCCCTCTGCTCCTATCCTTCTACTGCACCATTTAATTGCTATGTTTCCCTCCTAAATTATCTGTGGTGAATTTTTTTTTGCTCCACTTTTCACAAAGTAAAGCAAAAACATAGAGTGGTTGAAGGAAACAAAAGGTCCCTTATTAATTATGACTCAAAGCAACTTTAACCCAGACTTGGGGGCTCGAAAGTACCTTGGATGATTTGTGCATACATTAGAAGCAGCTTTCATACACAGCCATCCACTTCTGAAGTAAACAATTTAAAAACAAAACCTTAAAAAAAATAAACAGTGTTATACAACTCTGAGAATTATTATTTTTAAGTTAGAAAGGCCCATCTGGGCTCAGCTGAAAGCTAGCAATTAGCTTGCACTGCTAGAAGTGGAAGGCAGACAACTAGTAACACCTCAGTGGTTGTCTTCGCTGTTTCACTGCTATTGGGTCCATCAGAAAGATGTCATCACCGTGACAGTTACAAAAAAAAATCAAACCTTTTCTGAGAAATAGCATGCTAAGCTCTTCAGCTTTGTGCTTAGCAGAGAGCAAGCTTGGTAGAAGTGCCTGGTTAATTAAATCTTTCTTTCTTCCTTTTATACAGTAATTGAACCAATTATAAGTCGTATCCTAATGTTTTTCAAGGAGATGTTTCTGAGAGCTGAACTCATGGAGACTGACTTTAAGAAAGAGGCATAAGGTGGAAGAATTGGCTTTGTTTCAGGGTGGTCCATGGCTGCCTATTGCAAAGAAACCTTCTCAAGTGTGTAGAAACCTTCTCAAGTGAGCAGAAATGGAAATCAGGGGTTGGTACACAGAGTGCGTCTGTTAATGGTCTTGTACCTCTGGACTGTGGAAAGCAAACCCAGAACTGGTTCCTGCAAATCTTTTGCCTGTGAGAACCTCTGGGACTTAGAAGCAGACTCTGCCTTGTGCAAGTCTGCTAAAAAGCCATAGTTTAGGAAGGAGGTAATAATAAAAAATAATGTTAATAATAATCCTTAGCTCTACTGCTCCTGGGAGTATTTGGGGGGCAGCAAAGCATGCTCAGCCCATGGAAGAATTACTGAGACTCTGTAAGGTAAAAGTCAGACAGTAATCTCAGTCCTCCTAAAGTTGTTATTGCAAATGTGAAAAAAGGGGCTTTTGGATGTTCCCATACTACACAACAAACTCCACTTCCAGGGATTAGGCCACTGCCAGTCTTCCTAGGCTGACAGCACTGCTGAAAAAGAAAAATAATAATAATAATAATTTCTTATACCCCTCCAATTTGCTATTGTCTTGCTCTGGAGCTTTCTCTAGCAGTCCCACCCCAGGCAAGGTTTCTCCTTCCCTGCTGTTCTCCTGGCCACTTAGCTAAACACTCTTAAATGATGAGCATATCGTGAGAAAGAAGAATTCTTGGTAAGATGAGTATTTCCAGATAGCTCAAAAATAGGAGCTACTGTGCCAAACTTCAGACCCTGATGATGTTTAGAAACACAGGCTGTACCTCTGAGAGCTTCCAGGTACCAGCAGTGACATGACCATCTGAAGCCATGAGGGATAGTGATTCCAGACCAGCAGAGAGAGCTCTTGACATGCACTCACGGCCGAGGACATTATGAAAGTGCATCGCAACTATTTCCATGGCAACTGGCTTTGATGGACTTCAGGGCAGTAGGAAACCAAAGAATAAGTTGACTTAGGGCAGTGGAAGAAAAACAGTGGTTGTAAGTATTGTGTAGGTGCATATAGGCTATTTATCTGTGCTGGGTTTGTGGGGGGAGATATTCACACACATGAGGGCAATAAGGTGAGACCTGACCTAAGCTGCTGCCCAGGATATTTGTCTTAGTCAGGACCCAGACTTCACCAGCAGCCGCCAAACATGGGGGACTTTATTTTCATTGGTGCTGCTTTACCACTTTCTTTTGTCACTTTAGTAAAATAATTAAAATCCTTTAAAAAAAGACTGTATTCCAGGAGTTTCCCACCTTAGTATGGCCTTCTGTGAGTATTTGCCCTTGGGACATCAACAGGACAATTCTGTGTAGTGACGAGCTTTGGAGAGTACAGATCAGGGATGCATTGTCAATGGGCTGGCAAAAAAACTCACAAATCCCAAATAAAATATCTTTGTGACCTTGGCAAAACCTCTGTACTAGCCATGCATATTCCTGCCAAGTGAGTGGGTCAGGTGCTGGGAGAGGGTTGTATTAATTTATATTCCTGTGAATGTCACATTCAGGAGGGAGCAGCAGTGCCACGTGGCAAACAAGCATGGATTAAGCACAGCTTCTGTTCCATTCCTGAAAACAGCTCTGGCTGTATTGGCGGTTTAAGGCTAATTGAAGAGGGCTTATGGTGGTCCCATCAGAGGCAGAGAAATGATTTGGTCGGTCCTGCCATGCAAAGTAGAGTGCTTCCAGCTTTTGGGTTATGCTCCAAGGGACAGGATGCTTGACTGTAATTAGTGGAGTAGTTGTAGTGTGAGCATCAGGGAGCAAAGACAAACAGGAAAGCTTTTTCCTCAAAGAAAGTGAGTTTCTCACATGCAGTGTTTGAAAAACAGCTGTTCAGGACAGAGCAGAGACCAGACAAGCTTTGTTCTTGCCTTTCCTCCCCTGAGCAAGGTCAGCCTAAACCCCAAACCTCCAACATGAACAGGCTAAGCCCTGCAACACAGTGAACACACACTCACTTGAAGGCTTAGAGTTATCCTGTGGTATGAAGGAATAGGTGCTTTTCTGTCTAATAATTCAGGAATGAAAAAGTAGGCCAGGGACATGGAGCCTGTGAACCCATACAGCACCTCAGACACCTGGTTTTGATCAGGCAGGACCTGCACTACCGACATGGGCTTGTTGGAGGCTCTTTCTGTCGGGGCTCATTAGCGCCACTAAATGACAGCCACAGCCCTGCTGCTCTCCTCCTCTTGCAGTCGCCTCTGACTTAGGAATTATCATTGTCATCCCCACCCCTTTCTGTTTGGCATTCTGGAGTTTATTTATTTATATCAGGAGAGACGATTGCAGTGTTTCACGGGTGGTCGCAGCGGAATGCTAAACAGGCAGGACCATGTCCCGCAGGTACCAGGGATGTGGAGTTGATTTGGCCGATTCTACGTGACTAATATTAAATATCACCATATGGAGCTGAAGTCTTCCTCAGGAGTTTATCACTAATTCATCTAAGGGTGACTTTTGTTGTCAGTGTTGAAGTAACACTGGGTTTTTCTTTCCTTTTTCTGTGTAGCTACACTGTCTTCTTCTTTCTTTTTTCTTTTTTTCTCTCCAGTTTCTGTGAACTACTCAAGGCAAACAGAAATATTAATTAAACTGTTAAAAAAGTAATGTCTGCAGAAAGGTTAGTCTTGCACCTGGATGTATGAATGGGAAGCATGTAATTTGGTCACAGGGGGAACAATAGCTCAGTTCCCACCTGTCTCTTGTGAAATCAGTTGCTTAGCTATGAACTCTTATTCTTAGCAGAGATAGAGAATTTATTCCATGTAAACAGTATCATCTATCAACTGATATATTTTTTCTTTCCTGTTTGCAAAGATATTTCATCAGTTCATATTTGCCAGCTGGACTGTTTAGTTTGGCAGTTTTATGGGAATCAATTCAAGGCTTCAACACACAGTGAAAGTTGCTCACCTTGACCCTTCACTTCTTAAAAACAATTACTGGATCTCTAAAGCTGTGTATACATCCCTGATCAAAGACTGGTGTGCCTGACCGGTTATAATTACCCAAGACTCTTCCTTAGGTCAGGATGACCTGGTGTGCATGGAAATAAAGGCTACCACCCCGCCACCCATGGGAATTACTATTTCTTCCCAATGAGATCCTGTTCTTGCTACTTCCCAAATCAATCACTCTTACTGCTATTTATTTCCAGAATCCCGTTGTGCTGGATACTGTGAAAACACAGGAGCAGAACCGATCCCTGGATGCCTAAGCATCTCTGTCATGTATCTGATCAACTTTTTAAGTCAAGAACTGCCTCTTGCTTGAAATTTTGTAGATCCTTCTGCCCTCCCAGAGACATTTTTTCATTTCTGGTGCCCAGTCCAGGATCTTTTCTTCTCTCTTGCCCATTCCCAGGTTTTTTTCCACTGTGGGATATGCTCTTGCTAAAGCACTCTCCTTTTCTGAGGAAACTCCCTCTCTGAGCACTGGAGCAGCAGCTCGGGGCTGGGAATTACAGCCAGGGTGAGCGGCTCCACTCAATGCTCGTTCCTCTCGATTGCTGTGTAGCGTGAGAGTGATGAGGGGAAGATTAATGTAGTGGTGAGCACAGTTCAGGTTGCACGCTGCTTGCTCCCTGAGAGCCTATTAAAAGGGAAACTTTGGATGCAGTGGTAGTTGTTGGGATGACTGGAGAGTTAATTCCAAGTAGAGGACAATTAACAGTTCCTAGTGAAGCAGAACCTGCTGTGTCATGCATGTCATCATGCACCGTGTTTCTTTCCCTGCACTTTGGAGGCTTTTACTTCACCTGAGCCACCTTCTTCCTCGCTGCCTCCTGCAAAACAAGGAGGCAAATGTCAGGGAAATATGCCTGATGCTGTGCAGCCCGTTTGATCCTGGTGTCTGCTCCAGACCCGCGTGCAAGATTGATAATGCTTTGCACTGAGTAAAGGCAGATTATTTTTAGGTGGGTACTGCTTGTCCACCTGTACATAGAGAAAAGGTACAAGGGGTGAAGCAGATCCTTCATTAGCTGTGTTCTTTTTAACCATCATGGACAAGGCTTTTTTGCTTCAGTGCTCAGATGCCACATAAAGAAACAAACACTGAGCTGTCCAAACCTGGTCACTGTCATGCCATGAAATAAGAAGGTGGTTACACTTACAGATATTCAATATCATCAACTTCTAACTGACAGTGTTTAAAGACTCATTCAGTTATGTTTCACAGATTTTCACCCCAGTATCAACACTGCAGGAAGATCTGAGATCACTTATCACCTTTACTTTTCCTACCTCATTGTAAAATTACTTTTTTTTTTTCCAGTAGAATAATTCTGAACAAGGTTTTGCAAGAGTTGGTTTAGGGGCTAATTGTAGTCTCTTTTTAAAAGTTTTCACCTGTGCTTACACACATGATGCAATTTAAACTCCACTCTAACTTCGTTTTTGTCTAGGAATGCTTTTCAATTTCTTTTCTGTTTTCCCTTAGCTATCAGAAATGTCATACGAGACTGGTAAAAAGCCCAAGGAGGCTGTTATTAGATAATAGTGCTGTAGATTAGCAGTCATATAGAATCTACCTTAAATTGTATTTTTTATTATTCATTTTAAAGGCAGATTTTCATATTGAATTTCAGTCTTTGTCAGTCTACAAATCTACTGCTGAAACTGAAGACTTCTTTTAATATATCCCATTGTAAGAACTTGCTTGATGTGGTCGTCTTTCGTGGGCACATCTAGTCCATAGATCTTGCAGGTTGTGAACCACTGCTCTGAGATACAAACACCAGCAAACACAAACACCTGCCACCTGATTTTCATTGGCAGAGCTGCCAAAACTGAGTAATGAACCTGCCCCAACCTTCACAGTTTCCCTGGTTGCTTGAAACTGGATTTCCTTTGGTTTTGGACCAGAGGAAAGGTGACAACTTCCATACAATTAAAGAAACTCAGATATGATGATCAACTTAATTTATTTAAATATAACCATGCTGCAAGTTCTTGATTTATGTGAGTTTGTATTTACAGTCCTTTCAAGTCACTTGAGACAAAGAAGAAATTGCCTCAGATGCTACTCTTCTTTGAAGGGATTGAATTATGATTAATTTTATTTCATAAATGAATTAATTGATTTACTCATACATCTTCAAAATACTAAAAGGAGTTATAATCTTAGCAATGAAAAATCTGTGTCCTTCAGATGTCTTTAAGAAACTAAATCCTGTTTAGATACTGAGGGGAGTGATAGAGTGATGGACTTGTGATTTTTGTAGGGTTTTGTTTTTTCCGAGAATATGACATGATTGAAAATGACTGAGTTTCTGTGGTATAACAAATTTCTTCCCCTTAGCTGTTCACTTACTACTTGACATCTGTAATAACCTATTTCCAAGTGTGTGATCCCACTTTTTGTACTGGGCAATGTTTTGAACCCATCCAGCTGCACACTTGCTAGCCAAATAGCTATATAATCCTTACATTGTTAATCTCATCTCTTAAAATCTTTGTCAAAATAGTACCATAGGAGTTAATGTTTGTCTCTTTTCTACCTGAAGATACATTGTGGTTAGTCTGTACTCATGCATGGTACACTCCTAGGAGTATTTTTCTATAAAATTTAATGTTACAGGATTTATGTATTTTGATTGCAATTTACCTTATCTTCTAAGATGTTTTATTATAAACAGTCATAATTCTGACTACTGCTAAAGCAGCAAACTAATTCCAGAAAGTCTGAAAATTCAGCTGTCAGCCCCCAGTTTGTTCAAACATTACTGAAACCATGTTTGCCTTAAGATGTCCAATAGCAGTTCTGCACAGAAGAGACATTGTCTTAATTCACTGACATTTAGGTTATTCTTGAGACCGTTTTTTTCGGTCCTTGTGACTAGGGTTAATGTTCAACTGAGATGTTCTGTTGCTTAGGAACCATCTCGTAATGCTGAATTCATTAATGCTTTTCCAGTTTGCTCCCAGGAACCTTGTTAGATAGTGTTTCCCACTTTCATCCTAATTAACAGATACCTAGCAAAAAAAAAAAAAAAGACAAACAAAAAACTAATGTACTTCAGTAGAGAGTATTTCTGCTTATCCTTTGCCAGTCTTTTTCTTTCAGCCTGTAAAGAAACTGCAGTATTTCTGACCTCAAGCTCCTAATTCTTTTTCAGTAAATTACAATATCATTTGAACCAGGCAAATATAATTCTCATATTGGCCCTGACACTGCTGACTGTCAAGATGACTGGGTGGGCTCTTCCTCTGGGCACTGGCTGGGATTAGCAGCTGATTTCAACCTGGGCTTGGGTTTCACCCACTGTTGATGTTTTTTCTGCCAGTGCTGCATGAAGTAAATGTGATGGCAGGCTGGGGCTTGTGACATCGAGCGCAAAGATCTGCCAGAAAGGTTGGGTGGTGGCATGCACAGGGTTAGAAACCCAGCATTTGTCCATGGCTCAGACCCAGGGGAGAATAAGCCGAATGGTCCTGTCTTTTTCTCCGCTTAGCAAAACTCTTCCTGAACAGCTCTGAAGTTATCCAGAAAGGTCTCATCTCTTGCCACATAGACACCTTTTAGGTGTTTTACACTGCATGGTGCTTAGCATGCAGTTCCAGTTTTTGTCTGCTCATGGGTGTCTGAAAGCCAAAGGGGAGCACAGTCAGGTGTATTAAGAAAATGAGTATTCTTGGACCAAGTTGCAATCTGAATTGCATCAATAGACAAAGTAGGACAAACTCAATTGATGCCATTAAGCCACCTGTATATTGTAGGCAAAGAATGAGAGGTCTGAATTCTTTGTGATGATGAGACAACTCTGATTTCAATACACTTATTTCTTTAAGTTTTGCTGATCAAGATTATTTTTGGCTTGCACTGACCCTGCAGCAGTATTTATTTCCTCAGTGGTATTGCAAGATTCAATGGCTGGGAAAGGATAAACTATGAATCTCCTTGATTTCCACCCCCACACCCCTCCCAAATCCTTTAACTTCAGAAGCAATAATCTTTTCTCATCCAAAAAGTGGGGCAGAGGGAAGTATGGATAACTTAAAATAAATGTGTTGATTACTGCTGCTCCTCCCAGTTCTATTCTGCATGCAGAGTGCAGAAATGCCAAGAGAAAGGTGTTTCCATGGTGTTTACCACTTAGACCTCTGCAGTCAATAACCTACCCTGATAATAGTAAAGGGCATGTTAGCTTGTGATTTTTCAGCCCAGATCTGCAGACCCGAAAGTGCTGAGAATATTAGTCAAGGATCTGAATAAAGAACTGAATTTCTGGATGTTTGTGCAAGCCTCCCATGCCCCTGAGGCATAAAGAGCCTTGTTTTTTCAGTGTCGAGTGTTCAGGCAGAACTGTTGGTTTCACAAACACTTTATTTATTGCCAGCACTGGTTAGAATTGGTTAGAACCAATGTTTAGCAGCTAGACACAGAATCAAGAGCTTTCAAGTGGTCAAGTCATATTAACAGTCTGTCTTTAATGTTACCTTGTTAATTGCTTTGTTCTGCTTTAAGGCAGTGATTCAAATTATTTTTAAAAATCTGTTAAATAAAGAAGATAGTATGCGGCCTGTTATGTAAAAGCTGACAGTAGTATTCAGGTAAAATAAAGACAAATTCAAGGAAGTTATTTATGTCTGAAACCAAACTGGAGCCAGTTTCATTCACCCTAGTTATTTAATGGCAATCTGAATAAAACAGTGAGACTGAAATGGCATCAGGAAGGTTTTTTTTTCTGATGGGGTTGAATTTCTGAATGAAAGTAGTTTCGATTTGGTTTGTTTCTTAAACAGTAAATAAACTTGGTCAGTTTAGTCCAAACACTTTATTAACGTAGGTCAGTTGTTTTAGCTCAAGAAAGTGAATGTTCTGGAGAAAAAAAATAAAAAGGAAAAAAAAGGAAAAATTGAGATATATACAAAAAAATCAAAAGCTGAGACACTGGCTTTAGTTCACCCAAAATCTTTCTATTGAACCACTGCAATGTGCAAGTTTACCTTTTGTTTGTTGAGAACATTTTTTACAATAGATATTGTGGATTACTCTGAAATCAATCTCCTTTCTGATCTTCCAGACCTGCAAGAAAGCAAACAACAACAACAACAACAAAATCACTTATTAATGCAGCTCTGCTTACGAGGCAGTCTCTGAAAGCTCTCCGGCACACTTTCATAGATGCTGTAATTTCAGATTGTTATGACAGGATTCAGAGAGATGTCCAGACAGATAGATCTTTACTGATACTTTCTGAGGTTCATTATCAATAACATTGCTCACTAGATATACTTCTTACTACATTAACATGCTCAAAGCTACTATTGGCAAGCACCAAAAAAAAAAAAAAAAGCTTACAGGTGGGATATATCTCATATTTTGCTTCCTGCTTCTTTCCATGTCTTCCAAACATGGTTTCCAAATGAGAGAGACAGGAAAGTTGGGAGTCAGTAGCAGCTGTGTGAATTTGTATCTGCGCAAAAGACCACTTATATTCCCAGTTCCAAAAACTGGTCAGCAGGTAAGATGATGGGTCACCCCATTCTGACTTTGCCTGGATGGCAGGAGACAGCTTGGATCTATCAGGCACCAGGCTCTAAAGACAACCTCAGTCTCATTGTAAGCAGAAGGAAAAACATGCCCTGTCCTTACACTGCTTTTCTCGTCTAGGGGAAATGAGAAGATGGAAAAAAGTGTGACAGGAAAGATGGACAGAAAGAATAAGAACAGATCTACTCCTTGGCATGGAGGGAGGGGATATGAGCGTGTCTGACTAAGCTGTCTCTGGTGGATGGAGGTTAGGAAATGCTGGCATGGAGCTACTTCCATGTGTGACTCATATAAAAAGTCGTAATTAAATGAAGTGTGGCTGACTTGCATGGTTCATGTGGAAAGTCGCTATTTAGGTGAAGTGAAAGATGAAACCTGAGGGATTAAGTGCCAGTGTTTTCAAGGGCCCTTTCCGACTTGCTGAAGATATTTCCGAGTGAGCAGCACTGAGAGCCTCAGGAGAAAGGCTGGTCCTGGGAGTTGGCCAGGCCTGTTTTGCTGAACAGCTAAACACTGGTTGAGCTTTTGTACAGGGAAGAAAACCAGTCTACAGGGAAAGAAACTGATTTTGCGGCTTAAGTGTTACAATAAGCCCTGGGAGATGCGGATTTAAGACCAATTTCTATAGCAGACTCACTAAAGAGGTGTGAGTTAGTTGCTTACCTCAGCTGCCTATCTGCAATACTGGAAGAATAATACTTCTTATTACTCCTTTCCTGTCTTATTTAGATCATATTCCCTCCTGGGTAGGAAATATATCTCAGCTGGTAGTGACATAATGCCAAAACCAAGAAGCCCAAATCACCAGTGATGCCTCTACACGTTTGTATTGTTGCACTGACCTGTGTCACCCTCTTCTTTTACACCACTCTTGCCAGCATGAGGGGCTCACAGTGCCTGGGGCTGAGCTCATGCAGTCAGGATATAATCCAGTTGGGATGACATCTTTTCTTTGTCCTTTCAGGATTGCCACCTGGTTTTCAGAGTTTCTGTCCCTCCAGCCCAGGTAGGTCCTGCCCTGGAGGGATGGTTTCTCCAAAGGCAGATGTTCAGCCAGGCAGATCCGTAGTTGTTCACAGATCAATAGAAGGTGACTGACAAACCACTCCCTGAAAAATGAATTAGAGAAGCACAATCAGCAGGTGTTTGCTGGAGCTGCTACATAATGAGGGGACTGAATGCATGCAGCACATGCAATACTTGTCTGTGAGCTGCTCTACAGACACATCCAAACATCTGCAGGTGTGATGCTTACTAGGTCAAAATGAAAGTGGTTTGTGTTGTTTTTCAGAACCTGGAGACTTAGCCCTGTGCTAAACCTGTAGCTTGTTGTATTTTATATATATTGAAGGGTAGCAGCAGATTTGACAAGAAAAGTGGGTTTTCCCATTTAAATCAGACATACAGTTCACAGAATCACAGAATGTCAGGGATTGGAAGGGACCTCAAAAGAACATCTAGTCCAATCCCTTTGCAGGAACACCCAGATGAGGTTACACAGGAAGGTGTCCAGGTGGGTTTGAATGTCTGCAGAGAAAGGAGACTCCACAACCCCCCTGGGCAGCCTGGTCCAGGCTCTGTCACCCTCAGTTCACTACTGTTACAGAGGAGAGACGTGTATTTTCAGTTCCTGACAAAGCCCCTTTAACTCTTTCTGCTAACAGTGGAATTCAGGGAAGGGTTGTGGTTGCTTTGCTGGGGTTTGCAAACCAAAGCAGAAGGGAGTTAGAACTTTTAAAAAAAAAAACAAAAAACAAACAAGCAATTTCCCTGCCTGAGTGTTTTGGAGCTGTTTGAGCGTGAGCTGTGGTACCAAAGCAGAGCTGCTGCTGAGCCAGGCGGTGTGAATTGTCCCATGCCAAGCTCCATCTCTGAATACCCTCACTCTGGTCCATCTCTGATGATAATTGCCTGTTGTGTGTCTGGTGTTTGTGGCCCTGTGGCAACAGGTGGAATAAGAGGAAGACATAGTATGCACACTGTGCCTTACATACAGAAGTGATTAACCTGGCCATCCACAACTCACAATAATCCCATTCCAAACACAGCAATCAAAAAGTGGGCTGTCAAAAAATTAGGCTACAGAAATTGCATTGTGGGAGCAAATACACCAATAAAGGGAGGATTTGGACTCGGGGCTTCAGTCCTATAATACAAATACCCATAGAAAGAATTTATTTTGTAAATAGGGCAAGAAATGTTTAACTACTGTTTGATTCATTTTGTTCTTCCATTGGAGAGAACCTTAAAGACACATGGACCCACGCACTGGGTCTGTCACACACACATCCTTGCATTTCCATTAGCAGTCTCTTGTGAGTCTTCTCCTCTGCATTGCCCCTTGCACAGCACATTGCCTCACCCAGACCCACCTGCTAAGTCCTCGTGATTAAATACTCCCCAGACTTTCCATTTATACCTTGTACTATAGATCTGCCGGACATTAGTTTGTGTATACATAGACATATATATTCGATTTATGGAAACTATAATGACCTTCAGCGAGATAATCTCACCTGTCCCCAGAGTGTTAATCTTCATTTCCTACAGACGCTTTCTCTTAAATCTGTCTAAAGGCTATTGGGTCTGGCAGGAGAGCAACAGTGGCTTTCTCCTGCTCTGAGATTACAGGAGTGGAGCCCAGAAAGTGAGAAGAATGCCGACAAGTCAAAGAGTCATGTATAAATTACACAGCCATCGTCAAGATTTCATGGAAACTAATCCTATTTGTGTTTTGCTCTGTGTTTCTCAGTAGCCAGGCTCCTGCCATAATTGCACCTGGAACCTTTTCTTTCTTAAGCTGCTTTTTTAGTGTTCAGGCCCAAGGTCATGTTGCAGAGCTCCAGGTTAACCAAGCAGTGGATTGAGATTTTAAGTGCAAAAGGTCTCATGTTTTTCTGTGCATGAGTGCACTGGAATTATTATTTGAATGGATTTGCAAGTAATACAATACCATGGCTGAGTGTTCTGATAAGACTGAAAGGAAAAATTTTCAGAATATTTTAGTTCATTAAAAAAAAAGTTATAATTTCTTGTCCTGGTTCATGATTAAGCAACCAGAGAAAGCTTGTCCTTCCCCACAATGTGAAAATTCCATTTTCTGATGAGCCCAGGGGATAATTCCCCATTCCCAGGATGCCGAGTGGACAAAGAGCAGTGTTCTTGGCACACTGCAGCCCTGTGTCTCTGTGAGATGAACACATGCTCATTAGAGCACGAATCAGGACACCCGTGGTGTGTTCCCAGGTGCACCCTTGGCTTGTTAAATCCCCTCTGCACCTCAGTGACACCAGATGGACAGTGCTGGAGTGAAAGCTTGTCTAAGGGTAATAACAGTTTCAACATATTTATGGAATAATGTGTGAAACATACTTTTAATTCCTGGCTCAAAACATGCTATTTAAGCATATTAGTGTGTGCATATTTTTATACATGTTAAATAGGGGTCCAGTAAAAGGGAATCTCGTTGGTCCCAGAGGTAGTTTATCATTGTGACTTAGAGAACCCGAGAGTTTCTTGTGTTAGAACTGTTGATTGCAAAATAAACAGCACTATTTATTGAGTAGCCATGCCTTTTCCCCAGTGCCTGAAGATCCATTACTTATACTGCTCCAATCTCACCATGAAGCCAGTCAGTCAGCAGTGTAAATCTTTCTTCTCCTCAGGTCGTCACAGAACACTTCAGCTGCATTTTTTTTCTTTTTTTCTTTTGCATTGTTTATAAACCTGTCAACATCTGAAGAAGGGACTGGTGTTTGTCCCAGAGGTCACGTATTATACAACTCATTTGCTGGTTCAGTTACAGACACTACAAGTTGTCTTGCCTTCAGTTTGCGTTCTGGAAACACTTTCCTTTTGTAATTGAACCAGGTTCGTCCCTGTGTATGCAGTGAGACTTGTTAGGCACTGTATCTCTGTATAATCACACTCGAGATGTCTGGAAAAGAGGTTTGGACCATAAGGAACTGGCCAGATCCCAGGATCCCATTTCTTTCAAGGATTTCCACACCCAGCAAACCTTCCAGGGATGATGTTCAGTAGGAAAAAATTGAGCTTGGGAACATCTTTCACAAAAATTAGCGTGGATAGAATGAGCTAATTGGACTACAACATGTTTTGGAGGTTTTGTTTTTTTTTTTCCAAATCAGCTCTTTAGGAAAAGAAAATCTCCCATGGAGCTTCTGAATCGGTGCAGGGCATACAGCCATTGAAGCGTTTAGTCCTTGTTAGTCTCTTCAGTCTGGTACACAGCAATGTATGTGGGGACGATTGTCATGAAACACCAGAATGTTTTGCTGATGGATACAGGATGAAAGACCCAGAGAGGATAAGGAGCTTAACACAAGCCTAGGAAGGGTTTCTGGCCTTTATGCTACTTCAGGGACAAATGTTAAACCTAAGGAGGACTGAGAAAAGAGAAAAGAGGGAAGGTGGTGTAGAACAGCTTCAAAGTGCAAGGAAAGATGAAACTGGTCCTTTGTCAAGAGCTTAGAAGCAAAATCGGCTTCCTAGAGAGAGAACATAAGAAATCTGGCAACCTAATTGTATTTAAAGGGCTTACAGATCTCCAGGGAAAATTTCGAGGGTATTGAAGTGGAAAAAAAGCTTTTGCTAAGATTAAACAGAGTTTTTTTACTTTTTTTTTTTTAATTATTTTAAAAAAAAAAAAAAAAAGCAGACAAGTGTTTGGCAGGAGACCCAGAAAAGAGCGAAACAAACAAAAAAGCTGCACACACAACCTAGCAATAACAACATGATGTGGGAAATCTGAGCATAGGAGAGGTTTAGCCAGCTTCCCCTTCATCTACCACAAAGGCTGCAAGGGGAACGTGAGATATTAGTCCATGCAGAGTTTCCTAAAGAGCCACCTTTGCAAAAAATAAATAAAAAGGTTCTTGAAAAGACAGCAGAGAGCCTTTCCAAGCAGAAATTTGAAAAACTAAGGCCAATGAGAACTTTTCAAGTCTTAATGTTGAACCAGCCTTAGTACCTGATATGTGATAGGGAATGACAAGTGCTGCCTGACCTTGGGCTTGAGCTTAGTCTCAAGAACAGGCATGGCCACAGTGCATCACGTGATTAAATGGCAGGTGCTGAATGATTCTGGCTAATGTGGTCACTCATTTTGAAGAAATGCGCTGGGAAAATGTCAGTGTGAAATAATGCCTATTCAGGGCCTCCATCCTTAAAGCAAGGGTCGCACTGTTGAGATCAATCTATTCGTCTTGGGTTCTCAGCATCTTCATCCTTGCAGCTCATGAAGAACTGGATAGCACAATGTGTCACATCTCGGATCTTACTGTGGCAGCATGTTGTTGACCTGAGATTGGAGTTTTGCTTCAGGGAAGAGTGGAATCAAGGAGAGAGCAAAGTTCCTATTGAAACTGTCCACAAATCTTGGCAATACTCCTGAAGTTGATGGCAGGTCATGGAGAACATCCATGTACTTACAGTGAGGTAAAGGTGGAAACTCTCCGCTCGCATCAGTGCAATGATACTGCTGAATCCAAAGGAATATTTAGGCTTATGGGAGAAACGCTCTTGCATTTCCATGGCCCGCTAGAGGTGTGAATGGACCTAGTAGAAGGTCAATATTAACTTACTTTACTAATATAGTGAGACAAGATGTCAAGCTTATCAGCCCTTCCCTCCCACAAGTATGCAAGATGGATGTAGGTTCTCATAGAATATATTCCCCTAAGATCAATGACCTGGTTAAGGCTAATTACCACATGCTTTCACTCTAAATTAAAAAGGATTTTAGTAACTGAAGTCCCTGTATTATTAAGTGGCTCCAAATATTGACTGTGATAAGAAGGGTATGATGCATCCAGGTTTCCCCAGTGCTATGTGTCGCTCTCTGAACCTATCACATGGACCTTGGAGCTCTCTTTCAAAATATCAGCAAAGTGAATTGGTGCTCATTTATCAGTTGGGAGTGGACAAACCCAAGAATGCTATAGAGCATCAGCTTTGAGCAGCAGCAGTTTGATCCCTGGGGTGCTGGCTGGGCTGGTGAGCCTGGTGCTCTTGCACAAGCAACCACATCACACCTATTGCCCTGGCCATCACCCACTTGTAGTGGCAACAATTTTTTGTCCCTACAGCTGCTCCTGTGCAAGGGGTGCAAGGAAGTGACCTTGGAGAAGCAAGGCTGACAGCTATTGGAAACTATTTCTGCACAGTCCCTACAACAGGGAATCTAGCAGCCCAAGAACAACCCTCCAGCCTCAGAGCAAACGTCCAGTTGGAGCAGAATCATCTCTCTATGGCTAGTAGTGGGTACTTAGAAATTAATACAAGAAAGAAAATTCGCTGCCAACACCCCTCCTCGTTTTTCAGTAATCTGCGGATTAAAGAGTCCCAGATTGGAGCTTGGATCCACTTCAGTGTGTTTAATAAGCCCTTGATGTACTTTTCTTCCATGAATTTGTCTAATTGCTTTTTGAACCCATTTATATTTTGGGCAGTGAGCTCTGTGTTTTGATTATGCTTTCTCTGTGGAAAAGGACTTTGTTTTGTTTGTTCAAGCCTATGGCCTGATCACTTTATTCAGTGCCTTTTATTTCTGCCGTACAAGAAACAGTGAATAATTGTTTACAGTCACTTTCTCCATGCTATTTAGGATTTTATGTAACTGTACATACTCCCTTCACTCATTGATTTTTTTAAGTTGACAAGCCATAGCCTTTTGATTTCTGTATACAGGACCTGTTCCATATCCATCTGGTCATACTCAGAACCCTCTCTGTGCCCCTTGTGTTTCTACAGAACATTTGTCTGTGAAGGCAGAACCAGAGCAGTCAGGATGTGAGCCATTTTAGAAGTATAATGACATCTTTTCTTTTGTTCTCTAGATCTTTCATAATTCTTATTAACATACTCTGTATGCTTCTCTGACCTCTGCTGAGCATTGAGCTGAGTTTTTCAGATAAATTCATAGTGATTCCAAGATATCTCCTGAGAGACACTAGCTGATTTGGAACATGTTTCTATGTATTTACAATTAAAATTGATTTTCCTCATGTGCATCACATTACATTTATAAACACAGAATATCTTCTGGTCTGGAAGGGTTCTTACTGTTCACTTTGTAAAAAAACTACTCGAAAAGTTGTTCTACGTGCATTTCAAGCAGAGAATGCTTCAGATTCATCCCTCTTAAACTACTGACCTCCCACCTAATGAACTCTGACAAAAGAATTTATTAGGCTTTTCCACTGTAGCCTTTTCTTCCTTGAGCACCCATTACACCCTAATCATGAACTGCCACTGTAAAATATCTGTCAGGTTTCTTGTTTCTGATGTACTTCCATTGTTACTTCAATTGCCTTTTGAGAGTTGTTTTTGAAAATCTCTTTTGCCCTGCCATATGATAAATTTTACATTGAACTTGGCCAAGTTTGCTCTTTTCTGCTTTCCTCTTTTTTGCCCAGTTTCTGCTCTTCAGTGGATGTCTTCTGCTTTAAGTATTTTTTTTTTTTAAATCTGCAGCTGAACCAAACAGAGCCTTTTTCTCTATATTCAGTCCTTCTGCAATTTTTGATGCTATGAATTTTAGTGAGCATCTAATGTGATCTTTTCAATAATTTTCATGCCACAGGAAAAGTTTTAGCTCTCTTAGCTGTTGATTTGCTGCCTCATTTTTATGAAGTTAGCTTTCCTCAAGATAAATGCTAATGCTACTGAAGTGAAGGGTTTGTTTATTTGTTTCTGAGTCCTACAAGACTGTTGAATTGAATTAAATTGTGCTCACTATTACAGACTGATTCTTAAATAGCTGTGTCTCAAATCCAGTTCTGGTCAGGACTGGATGAGGAGTTGTTTTGACTCCTGCAGGAACTCAGAATCATGCATCCAGACTTTCTATATTCATAAGGCTCAATACATAGACACATATTAACAGGGACTGCAGAATTATGTCTGGCTGGGACATGATTTCTTTTCAGGATAAAACAGCTTATATATTAAATAACTGGGTTATCATATAGGCAGTCTGAGATATTCTTTGGTGTGTAGGGGTTTTTTGGTCACTTTTGTTTATTTATTAATAATTCACAAGACTACGTTTTCAAAAGTAGCTACTTATGTTGCATGTCTCTATGCTGCTTTCCTCCCCAGTTCACACGGAAGAGAACAGATTTTCAGTGTGTTAATGCCCAACTTCTTCCAAAAATAGGTGTAGGAGCATTTCTTAAGATACCCAGAAAATCACTGACCACTTCTGAGTGTCTGTAGTTACATTGCCCATGTCTTTCCTTTCTGCTTTCTTCAAGAATTTCCCACAATTCTGCCACTCGATAAATGGTATTTTAAAAATCCCCAAAAGTACAAGGCTTGTTTCATCTATACCAGTGTTTCCTAAAAGTTGGCTCTACTATCTGATGCAATAAATATCGCTTAGAACATCCAAGACTGTAAATCACTAAGAGAATAGCCTGAAACCAGTAGCAAATTATCACAGGCAAACTTATAAATCTGGAGACACTCAGATATTTTATTTGAGTTCAAACTCAAATGTTTAATATTTGGGCCCTGTAAATGGTCTCAGCTGGAAAGCAGAACCTTTCTCTGTAACCCTTTAATAAATCCATTCCTTTATTTTTAGTAGCAGCTTTAACTGCTGTCATGTCTGGCCTTTCTGGTCTTCTTCACTGTCAAATCAGAGCACTCATATTAAATACTATACTGGCATCGTGTTTTTGTAAGAGGATTTTGATAAGCAATAAAGGGAAGGTCTGATAGCACTGCCGTGAAGCTCCTATAAGGAGAGCTGAAGCTGCCCGTTATGTACCAGACTTTGCTCTGCCGGTGTGTTTCCAAGAACAGCTGCTCTTGGTGGGAATTCCAACCCTGCATTTCTGCAGCATTTAACAAAAGCCCCTTCCCTCTGCACTGCAGCACCACCTGCTATTTGGTGATGAGTCCTCACCTGGCACCCAGCAGCACTGTCCACCCTTGTATTCCGCCTATCTCCTCCTGTGCAGAGACTGCCATGCAAGAGAAATGGTGGGATATTTCATGCCATTGACAAATGGCGAGAGGATTCAGATGGCTGAGCTCATTTCCACTGTAGCCTTGAGCAGCTTGGAATCTCCGTCTCTGGTACTGCGAGTTTTAGCATATCATCTGCTATCTTTTGCTACCTGCTCCAAGGTCACACCTACTAAAGAAAGGATCTGCATTAATCATCATGGAAATGAGGGGATTTCAAGGTAACTGTCAAGAAAGGAAAAGGTTGGAAACACAGAGCAAATAGATTACTTTTCCCTACCCACTTAATGCTTCTAAACTGCCTGTGTGCTGGAGAATGCTCCTACGCTGTGCTTTACCCGTCCCTGGACTCTGAAAGGCCAGGGGGAGTGGTATACAGAAGCACACAAAACCATAATTGTATTCAATTTTCTCTTTTCAAGTGAAATTTTATGATCAGGGTGCAGGGTGATCTGCAAGACAAGTTGGCAGAGGTTTTGGGCCAAACATAATTTGGGATCTCTGCCACAGAAATACTGGAAGCAGATAGAGACATAAAACTGCTCTGCATGCAGGTTGAAAACCAAGTAAAATGTTTGTTATTCTGTCTCTCTTAGTCTGGCAAGATGCTGGGATAATAAGAGGTGGGGAAGCATTGCTTGTGCTATTGATACAGCATGATTACTTTTTCTTAGAATGTGTCTCTTTAGAGAAGACGTATAAAAACGACAAAGGCAATCTATGCATTCCCAGCAACGCTCTGCAAAATTATAGGCTGCAATCTTAGAGGTGGCGTAGCAGAAATGCAGTGGGATCAGCTCTAGCAGTGAGTTATAATTTCCTACCAGCGGAATTCTGATGGTAGTGAATGAATAGGACAAGAAGAGAGAGCTGCCATTTATGCATAAATATATTAATAATCAACAATGATGAGAAATTAAACAGAAAACTCACATGACAGTTTAATAGGATTTTGGTAACATCTGATACACTTACGAAGTTTTGCATGAATGTGAGAAGGACTCCAACAAATTCCTGTTCCTGTTTTAACGGAGGGTTAAGCAGATTTAAGAAAAACTTAGGGCAGATTTATTAAATATTATGTAGATTTTTACAAACCCACTGGAGATTCAATAACAGTTATTTTTGAGTTAGCAAATCTTTTCTTGTGCTTGTTAGAGATCTTGGTAGATTAAACAAGGAGACAGGTCTAGCAAATGTTGAAATTTAATATTTAGAATCATATTGAATAAATCATGGGTGGATTTTGCAATGACGTGTTCAAGATTTAACAAATATTGTCTTATCTCAAGAAAATAAACGTTAAATAAGGACGAAGCTAATAAGGTTCAGCAAGACAAGAGCTCAATTTACAAATCTTTTATGTATTTAATAAATACATTTATTAAATGAAGTGCAGTGCTCATTGGAGATTGTATCGATGTAAGGAATTCATCTCCGGTACAACTTAGTCAGACTAATTCCCTATTTATTAAATGTTCTTGAGATTTAAAGAGTCCATGTCAAGCTTAATGTGCATCTGGGAGGCTTTGTAAAACGTTCATTAGAAATGGCAGCCAGTGGCAGCCTTGGGGTTAGAAAGTATCTTCATCCTTTTTGTTTATGCTTCACCCCAGGAAAGGGACATCTAAAGAAGTGAAGAGAAAGTCATTTTGAAAGTGTTTCTAACATTAAATTTGTGGTGGAGAGAAGCGTCTGGAGGTAATCATGGGGGAAAAGGAAGCTCATATTGAAAAGCAGGAGGACAATGAAGTGACTGGGGTTGTGGTAGGTCTGAGATTATATATAGACTTGGTACACAGGGACAGACACCAGCAAGTACTTGGAACACTGAATATTCAGCATTTTTAGCATCAGGGAAAAGATATATCCTGTAGATTACAGTGGACTGACCCCTGTGCCACAGCGCAGGTGGAACAGCAGGGCCCAAGTCTGTTAGTTATTTGTCTTCCTCTTGCTCTACCTGTGATTTCTATTCCTAGCCAGCTCAGCTCTTGGCCATCTTGCTGAGACCAACAGAGAGGCAATGGGTTGTTCTGGTCATTTTCAGTGTGAATGTGTGTCTCCTGAGAGCTGGAGCAAGACTCTCAGGTCATGCCTCTGGCCCTGGAGAGCTGCAAGATGGTCTGAGGGCTCAGCTGCTGCTGCTTTGCAATATCTTGTGCTAAGAACTGCTACCTGAAGGACATGCGTAAATTAGAGCTACAGTCCCACTGTGACCCCAAGAATGGTTTGGTCACTCAAAATCCACACTGCCCCATGTCACCATACTCTTCCCAATGGCATTGCAGCAGCGTGCTTGCTGTTTCCAGAGCATTAATGCTTTCACGAACTCAAATGCGTGTGGTGCCCTCAGAGACTGACTACTTGAGCACACTAATATATGGGGTGAAATTTGATAGACCTGGGACAAATGTATTTGTTTTTTTTCACATCTGCTAAATGTCCTTTAGAGTAAAAATTTTAATGATGATGTTTGTGAAGTGAAAATCTTGAATTCTGCTTGGCATAGATAGTTTGAAAGGTACTGTAAACTGAATGTGGAAGAGAAGCACCAATACAAAACCACGTCATTTGCAGTCAGCTCCCTACACTGAGACATTCCAGGTTTCTTGGAGACTAGAGAGGATGACTTCATAGCTTGACAGTGGTGTTATCCTCTTCTTAAATGGAACAATGATGCAAGTCCATTTCACTTGGATTCCCCTTGCTGGTACCCATGCCAAGTCTCAGGACACCTGCAGCAAGTCTCACCCTGTCCCACTCCTGCAGTGTCCGTCTCGCGGTAGAGGGGCTGTTCCTGAGTATTTCACAAGAGAGGGTGGTTTTGGCAGAGCGTGTCGAATCCTCACTGCCTGCAGCCCATCTGGAGACAGTCTCTGACCATCTCTTGTAGAGGGGTAGCAAAGCAAGGGGACCTCAGCAAGGCAGAGGTTGTCCAGCAGGAATGCCCACTTAAAACAAGCAGGACTATTTACCGCTGTCTGCTGTTGTTTCAGAGCAAATCAGCTAAAGAGATTTCCCAACAGCAGAAAAAACATCTCTTAGAGGAGATAATAATCATAATTGAAAGCAGAAAAACTTCAAGTATCTTTGTGCATACAGTAATAGCACAACATTTAGAATCATAGTGGGGTTAAGAGCGGGGAGCATCATTCTGCCGCTCATTGGCTGTTTTATTCGGGGCCGGAGAGGTGAGTGGCACTGCCATTATTGGAGGGATGGCTCCTGCCAGGCTGCTCCTCCAGACCCATGCTGAGGCTGAAGGTGGGGTGACACCTGGTTTGCCATTCAGTGGATGGATGACTAGAGATCATGCTGTAACCCCTGGCATGATGGAAACAAAAGTATTGCTGCATTCTGCCACTTCACACAGGGAGAAAAGAAAAAGAACAAGAAAGCTGAGCTGAGATTCAGCTCACATCAGCCTTTGCAGGAACAATTATAAAATGCAAACAATGTGGACACCTCCTTAACAAAGCAAATCTGTCCATTACTTGCCTCTTTTCTTTTATCAAGCATCTATTTAAAGAGAAAATTCTATTTTTTTTTCCTTCCCACACTCTATGATGTTAATACAAGTTGTCCATCAGATTCCTCATTGTACCAATGCCAAAGTAAGCTGACTCCTAAGTGCTTATTGTGTCACATCAGATAACTATGATAACACTGCTGGGCATCCCCTTGTGTTGAGCAGCTTTTTACAGCATGAAGGATTATGGCAGGTGAGAACTCCTCATTTTACAGCAGGAACAGAGAGAAAACCACGCTTTCTGCCAGAGCAACTCCCACGTGTTGGCAGGGAGCCACCAACCAGATTAACCCATACCCATTCAATGAGCAAACAAAATGCACTGAAGAAACAACCGTTGCTTGAGATGGTCACTTTAATTTCTAAGCCAGCCTTGCCCTGGATCTGTATCAGCTCTGACTACAGCATCCCCTGCTGATGAGCCCTTCTCTCTTGGGCAGGGTCCAAGGGCAGCTCAGTTGCATCCACTTCAGAGCCTGAGATAGTGGGGAAAAAAAACAGCTCAGGTTACCAAGATGCCAAGTAAATATTAAAAACCAGGCAAGAGCCCTGAAAGCTGGAAAAAAGCCTCTCCTCTCCAACCTAGACAGCTGTGTTTTTTTTCTGTTAAACCTTCTTTATTCATCACAGTTTGGACAAGCTTGACACAATGACCCTCCCGCTATAAAAGCTGGGACTCCCTTTACCAAGCCGTTTCTGTCACAGATTTTAGCAAGGCAGCGGTGCCAGGCGGGTACACAGCAGGTGTCAGCAGTGACACGGAAAAGCAGACAAAGTGTGTCTCAGTATTCCCTGCCCACTGGCCCCTCTCTTTCTCTGCCATTTACATGATGCACAAATTATCAGAGTTATTTTGCTGCCTTCAACAAGATCTCGAAAATAGATCATCCAAAATTAAGGTCGCTTTTCTCCCTTTCTGATTAGCATTGAGCTGCTTCCATATCTCAGGGGTGGGAAATAAAATTTGAATGAGGTTCAACATTTATTAGGAAATTTTCTTTAAGATGCCGTTACGTTCTTGCTTCTTAGATGTATTTCCTTGCAGCAATCAGTTTTAGGAGTCCCTATTTAATTCAGGTGACAGGTCCAGTGGAGTGAGACGTGAGTAAATCTGAGGCTTAAAGTTAGAATCAAAGAGAAATCGAATGGAATTGGGTTTTACACTCTGCCTTTCACACTGGGCACATTGTTATTCACATTTATCACCATCTATAAAAGATGCAAGAAGAAGAGGAAAAAAGTAGGAAATGAAATGCCAAAAAAAATAACTGTCTTTAAATGATGAGCAGCTGAAGAAAGCCAGAGAATTCAGACTAAAAAGGACACCCTGAGATATGGCCCTGAATGTTGAGTTTGTTGAAGGGAGAGAGGAGCTAGAAGACATAAATTGTATTGTGGGAATTTACAGGACTGTCCACAATGACAACTTGGCTAATTCCTAACTTGCTTAATCTGCAGACCCAATTATATTCACCCCATCAAAAAGTCCTTCACAACAAGCAAAAAAAAAAAAAACCCAGAAAACAACCCACCATAACGTTTTCCCATTTTTTGCCAGTGTTTAATAGCAGAGTGCTCTGCTGAGATTTCCCAGCACTAAGAATCCATTACTTTTAACTTAATATGCCACAGTACTTTTATGAGTATGCTAACTAGCCCTGTAAATAATTGAAAATAAGTGATACTTGTTAAAATAAATGAACAAAGTGTATTTTGTAATGCAGTATCTTTGATTTTTTTATTGTGTGTGATTGCTAATTTGCAGAATTCTGCACTCCCAAATACATCTCTTAGTCATTAGTGGAACTTGCTCTGGTCTGCCTCATGAATAGAAATGACTGCACAGTTTCAATATCAATAAAATAAGGGACTGCAAGGCTATGGAATATGTCAGTTAAAGAATAGGAAGGGACAGGAGTTGCTGTGGTTCCGTAGTTTAGGAATTTATCCTGCTTGATCCTCACACTCCTGAAACTGGAGCACATTGCAAATGGGGGCAACAGGACAAAGAGATGTTTGGGAAAACTTAAAGACAGAGATATTTCCTTTGTGTGGAGTACAAATTGGGTTTGAACTCACATCTCTCTGGTTTTATTTTTGGTGGTAGGGACGGAATGGAAGAAACGTGCTGTAAGTTCATTTTTTTTTTTTCCTGGAGAAAGGAGATTTTCGAAGGAAGCGACAGGCAGGAACCACACTGCGATCAGTAGGCCCTTGCTGGGGTCAAGGTTCTGTATATATTGACTCAGTTGCTTAACCGGGGTGCTTTTTTTGTTGTTGTTGTTGTGCCTGCATTTATATCCAATGTCTATTGCTGCTCACTTTGTATAGACTTATGTCTTCTGTTTCAAAAGCTGCTCATTATTTTAGACCCTTATCCAGTACTGCTGATATCAAACAGGAATGTTTCCTCTCTTGCACAATTGTGGACATCACATTTGGAAGGGACTTCAGCAGAGCAGCAGATCTGTTTCCCTGCCCCAGGGTAGGATGAACTATCCTCATGTCATCCCTGACAGATGTTTGTCCCGTTTAAAGACTTCCAGAGACAGGGACTCTGCTGTATTCCTGGTGCTTTGCTCTCTTCATCACTTGAAAGCTTTTCCTGATATTAATATCTATTCTGAGGTCTTTCCTGCTGCAATTTGTTCCTATTTCTACCTATCCTACTAACTCTGAAAGCAGAGGACAGATTATAGCCTAAGTGCCTTTTTAATGTTATTCAAAACTTGAGTTCCCCACTGAATTTTCTCTTTTCTCATCTGAATGATCCCAGGCTGTTCCGTCTTTGCTTGCAGGTCATGTTTCTGAGACATTTCATCTTCCTGCTTTCCTTTGGTCTCTCTCCAAGCGCTCTGCTCATCCCTTGAAGTGTACATTAAAATCTTACACCGATTGCTTAGGAAAGCCTCCAATACACCGGGTTTCATTGCTGCTTAAAAGAAAGTATAGTTGTATCTCGTGGCCTGAGATTTCTACTACAGGTTTCCACATCTCAGGCCAGCAGGCACAATGAAACAGTCTCTACAGCACTCAGTCTGGCCACATTCAGTTGCTCATTGTTTAGTCAGAATAAAAGTTGGCTATGCTCAGTCAGGCCAAATTCCAACTAGCTTAAGCAGAAGATGTCATTAAGGACTCCAAGATTTGACCCTGTGTCCTAGATCATGTAAGTGACCTCGAGATGTACCAGAAAACAGTCTATTAGCTAAAATGTCTCCTCTGCGCTTTTTTAATAAAGGACTGTTTCAAAGTGAAAGAAGTCTAGCACCATGTCAAATATTTTTTCCCTTATGTATGAATTTATATGAGCCATATGGAAAGGAAGGGGATAAGGGCACCCAATTTCCATATAAAGGCTCTTCTCCACAATAACAAGGATTCAAAATTCCCTTTGCAGGCAGGATCTAAAAGGTTAAATGTGCCACTGGAGCTGCCATTGTCACCCCCCCAGTTTTCCCCCAAAACAGCTCATTTTTTCGACAAAGCCAATTATCTGAAAATGACAGGAAATGATTAGTCATGTTAATTAAAAATAATTTTCTTTCCCACTCCTAAAAAGGTCAGATCATCAGCTGTATGGAAAATTGAGCCTTCATGCACTTTCATTTGATTTCCCATTCAAAGTCTAATTAGTTACAATTTGTTGTTAAGAGAGATAATTTTTTTTCATAAAGCTCACATTTTCTATCCTCTCCCTAGTCATTATCAGGTTGATGTTATTATTGTACTATATGTGTATACAATTCCATCACGGCTAGCCCATAAAATAAGGAGCAAAAGCTCACCCAGGGTGGTGTATTTGGAGGTTGTTTCTGTGCCCAGTGCCTCTGTGGTGTCCACCAGCCTGAGAGGATTCTCCAGCTGGAGCTGCACCAAAGAAGCTTCCTGTGGCAGTTGCAGACATCCCTATGAGGTCCAGAGCTTTCAGTAGGGCAGTTGGTGGCTCTTTAGCACTTTAAGCGCTCTTGGTCCATGCTCGTGATGGCCACAGTCAGATCCGACCAGTCTGCTTGGAGCAGTGGGACTGTGATTGGAGCCCTCCCTTGCACCAGGGATTGAGAGCCCTCACCTTCTTGTTGAGTGATTATTTTCTTCTGGATTTATCCTCGAGTGAGCCCTTGTTTCTCCCAAACAAGTGATTATTTCTTCTGGGTGCCTTGGATGAGCGAGGTCTCTTATTGTCAGTGAGGGCTGCCCGCTGGGAGTGTCACTGCTGTGGCTGGATGGGCATAATATCCCCAACCAGGACAGCAAACTTGCAGTTGGTTTGCATTTCTGTTGTTTAGTTTCAGTCTGTCATTTGGTTTTGATTCTGAATTAAAGTTACATTAAGCTTACGTTCACTTGGAGTCATTTTGTGGTGGCTTCGTGACAGTGTGGTTCAGCAACTGGGAGAAAGACCATTTTGGATGCTCAGCAGCTTCTCCCTGTTGTCAGCTTCTTCAGAAGTTAGGAGATGAAAATGATATTACAAAACAGAGTTCATCCTCCAGAAAACCAAATGGGGAGAAAATATGGTTCTTGTCCAAGTTCTTGCTTAGCTTTCTGTGTGTCACTGTCGGTGAAGTGTATTCTTAAGCAGTATTGGGTAGAGTTCAGCCAGTTTTTGAGGCTGTTGCCTGGTAGCTGCCTGCTGCCATAAGACAGCACTTCCAGCCTTTCCTGTTATTTCTCAGTGTCTGGTCTTGGTGACATGATCCATGTGGCTCCAACAGGGGCATTTGCTCAGGAGGATCAAAGTGCACAATCTGCAGGCGGCTTCCTCATCATTAGATTTTCTTATTCCTCCACCACTAACAACCTCACTGGTAAACGCCAGTGCTGATTATTTTATTATAACTAAGTAGTGCAGAGGGTTCAGCCTTCAGGCAAGGAAAACTGGCTGTCCCATCTCCGTCCCAATTGGGCGATCATTACTAGCGATTATCACTGTGCCTGAGGGCACTAACCTGGAAGCCCCATGCTTTGTCATGCTACAGCTGTACAGGCACATAAAACCAGCCTTTTATTATGGACACAGAGGGAAAAGGCAGGGTGGAACGGATGAATGAATAGGGGAAAGTGGAAAGACAAGTATCCCTAACCAACAAGAACTTGAACAACGCAAGACACTTGCACCAAAGGCCTCACAGTCAGAGGGTTTCCTTAAGTGGTCTCTAACTATGTTTACCTCCAAAAAAAAAAAGGTTTGGAACTACCATAGAGGTTGTCCCTGCTGTTGTGTTTCAAGGTTCCTGAATGCAGATCCAAGTGGAGAGACAGAGTCAATAAAGTAGCAGCAGAGAACAGTGGAAAAGGGTAATTGTAATTTCTTGCGTAGAGGAGCCAGGAAATTTTCTGGACTGACTTGACCGGCTCTGCCATTTTTACATTCAGCCCATATCGTTACTCACCCCACGCTGGGTGATCTCACTGGTGGCTTCATCTCCTGAGTGCTACACAGAACCTGCCTGTTCCCATCGTTTCAGTGATAAAGAGATTAATTCAGTGAAAAAACATATGTTCTTCTGTCTTCATGGAGAGTTTTCTTAAGGTCTTTCTTGCTTTTTTTCCCCAATTCTTTTCAATGAAAATAAGTCACGTGACTGGCAACTTAGACATGGAAAGTATTGCTGAAAAATGAGCACTCACAATTTGTTTATGTACAAGCTCTACACAGAGACAATTCTGATAGAAGTGAATATTTACCACATTCAGCTGTAAAGTAGTGAGACATGTTCTAGTCTCATAGAGACCACCTTACAGGCTGGAAGTGATAAATATCATTTTGGGAAACTCCTCAATACGAGAACTGATTAATTTAAAGATTTCCAGTTTCAGCTTGACTCATACTGGAACCAATGTTCTGTCTTTTTCCAGTCGCCTTGAGGTAGCTCACTCCTAATAAAAACAGCTTTTTCTTTTAACGAGAATTCATGCTTCCATACCCTGTGGGTGCTGTGAACCTGGGGAACAAATAGGAGCGTTATTACTGAAAATAACAGTTTAGAAGAGTTTCGGACTAACTCCCAGTGTCTTAACAGAGCCCGTCAACATGGAAAGACCATTGAATAGCACAAGTCAAATGAGAAACCACTTAGCAGCGCAGCAGTCTGGGAGATTAAAAAGCCTCTTTGCAGAATATAAAGGTCAGTGAGGCAGTAAACTCCTTAAAGGGAAAGGCAATACATTTCACACACAAAGAACCAAGTCTGGAAAGATGTGTCTCAGCCATGTGTGTCAATAATCCCTTCTAAAGGAAAATATATTGATAGACACCATCTGGGGACTTAATGGCATGCAAACGCATTGGGAACCCTGTGGCCAGCCGTGGGTTCCCCAGATGGGATGAAAACTCTCTAAGGCAGAGAGTTATGCCTGTTTTTCTGCACCTTGCTATAAAATGCTGCCGATGCCTGAGAGCGCAGATTGTGTCTTAAGACCGCAACACATCTTGTCCTGCTCTCATTTCCAATGCTCTCTGCCATCCAGGCTTAGCCACCTAATGGAATTGCTCATCAAATGGGCGCACAACCATGCGTGCATGTGTCAACATCCATCCTGAAGGCTTTTAAATTGCATTTGTCAAACGGATATTTGAATGGATCTATGCAGCCAGGAAGCGGCAATGGCCTTGTCACACTGTACGAGTCCACCTCACTTAGCTAATTAAAGTGCTGTTGAGCTCACGTTGATGCTGCCTTTCTACTCTGTCCAATTGGCAAAAAAAATAATGGCAAAAAGCACAAAAGGAGCATTAAGGAGTTAGTTTTTATGTTGCTCCAGGCAGTGGTAGCACGTGAATGAGTCCACCAAGGAGTGAAGGGATGTGCTGAGAGCATCTGATGTACTCACAAATAGAAAAGTGGAGGCAAAGAGGGGTTGAAAGTCTTTTGTAGAAGTGAATTCTCCTCTCCTTTGTGACTCTGTGAACACAAAACTACATTGCTAGTGAACATAGAAAGTTGTAGCAGAATCTATACTCCTGTCTCTGTTTTCCAGCTCCATTTCCTCTGCCTATTATTGATGATAATAATAACAATAATAATACCCAGCTCTTAAAGCTTTTCCAGAAAAAAGCTAATGTCTCTGAGCCTGCTGCCAGCAGGGGATCTGGAACAGCTTGCTATGAGAAAATGCTGATTCTGAAAATCTGAATGTTTCAGGGGACAGTATCCATTTCATCTGACTTTTATTTAACATTCTGCTTGGGTAAGGTTGAAGCACTTTGTTTCAGCCTCATCATGTTGGCTCTCTTATGAATTATATTATATACCAATAAGCATTGCAACAAGGCAATTTGCAAAAGCAGTTTAGAGAAGGGAAACTTCATTTCGTGAGAAATTTCAAAATGTCAGGGTCCTTTCTCAGAAATTGCTCAGTCTTCTGAAATTTCTCTAGGTTGGAAAGAACAGAAACTGCAGTGTTTGGGGTACACAGTCATACAAGTTTCCTTGAGCTGTGCAGTTGGAAAAGCAAACCAAAGGCACTTTGCTCCCCAAAACCCCCTATATCAACACCTAGCATTGTCCCCAGAGGTATTGTCATCAGGACACTCTTACTAACTCTATGCATGCAGGCTTCTGTCTATACCACTGACCTGCTCTTCATCCCTTTACAAATCACTTCATCTTTTCCTTCTAACCACCTTCTCCAGTTTTGTCCAATTTAGTTCTTCCTGAGGGCAAGAACTCCAGGTGGCTCTTTAGTGTCTAACACAGCCTCGGTTAGCGCTTCTAGGCAGGAATGCATTACAGATAATAAACTTTAGTGCTTGGATGATGAAAATAGCCTGGAGTCTTCATTGAACATTGCACTCAACATGAGCATATACGAGATCAGATCTTGCATTATCTTGATCTTTGCAATGGGTTTTGTGGCACTAGGAACTCAACGGAAACCATAAAACTAAGACATGAAATGCTGCTGCCTGCCTCCATCCAATCTTTGATCTGGATGTTAAACCACATGGAGACTGCACAGATATTATAAAGACATTAGGGAGGCGAAACAAAAAAAAAAAAAAAAAAAAAAATTTTGCGAAAACAGTAAAAAGGAAAAAGACTTCTGAATTTTTTAATAACATGTGCTCTGTTTGAAGGGTTTGTGGAGGATCTTGTTTATAATCCCGCTGCAAATAAAGTACTCAAATAAAAGCTGTTTGGTCCTTTCAACTAATAGCCCTTTGTTTGCAACACATTAGTAGAACAATTTTTAAATAATTACTTAATTTTTTTTTTCCTCTTAAAATATGCTTTTTTTGGAGTCACTGGCTGGTTCTTTATTTTCCCAGTCTGCACTCTGATTCATCAGTACTAGTTGCATCCAACTTGTTAGACATTTATTTGTTCAACTAGAAATGGGACATTAACATTTTAAGAGAATGATACGTAGCTTTTAGAGATAATATTCTCTCTGCCCGGTCCTACCTATGCTCTCTTAGAACGTGTATAATGCCACATTCTCTCCCTCCAAAATTATGAGTTTATTATAAATGGTTTATCACTCGGAACATGATTTTCTCTTTTACTTTTTTTTTCTTTTCCAGCATGTATTTGCTGGGCAAAAAAGTTGGAGACTGGTAGTATTATGAAGATTTGAGATGAAAACAGCTCATGAGCCTTATGATCCCACCCCTGGAGGCTTTATAATAGCAAGCTAGGGTCTCTCTAACACTCTTGCCCATGCATGTTGACCATAGTCCTCAGCATTTTATGTTGGAAAAAAATGTTGCTGTGTTTCCTAATGTGATGTCCATAGACATGTATTGACTGTTCTGTGACTGCACTTCACGTCCAGCAGTCGCAGCTGACCATATTTTAAAATAAAAGAATATGAGGGTTGTACTCTAGGTTTGGAATGATCTGGAGCAGGATCATGGCATCATTTGTGTGAGTAAAGGTAGTATTTAAATGCATGTTTATTCAGAGCGGGTCAATAGCAAAATAAATTGAATCCACCAGCTACCTGGCAACAAAGGGACATTGAAGGTACAGAGAAAGAAGATTTGTCAGACTGGACAGATTCAGACACAGTAATAAGAATAAAAATGTGATTCTCATGAATTTTCTGGCTTTTATCAGCTTGCGTCATGCTTAGTCCTGGTATTAACTGAATCTACATTTGTATCTGTTATCATCTATTTGGGTGACCGAGACTAGCAATTAATAATAATAACAACAGGAATAATGCTGCTTTCTAAACTGAAAAATATCTGACACTGATTAAACTGCAAATCTAAATAATTTATATTAATTACATGAAATTTTTAGCAATAATCTGCACAAAAGAACTCTGAAATTAGAGGATTAGGAACCAGAGATAATGCTCAGCAGCTGGTCCAAAGGCATTATGCAGACACATAAGTGACGTGAGCACAAGGACTATGATTCATAGAGCTCTTCATCTTCCTTTACCCACATTAAACTGGCATTTGCTGAAGTAAAATGTCCAGGCTGGCACAAAAAGGGAATACTTGGTCCTTGGCATGCTACAAATAGAACATTTTTAACTTTGTCTTTGAACAAGCAAGCATTCCTGGATGATCTGCAGAAAAATGGTCTTATTTTATTATTTTGGACCCGCCTTTCCGCTCCCAGTTTGCAATTTTGGGATAACGTATACACAATCAAATATCATTCCAAGGAGATGTGACAGTGAATTCAGCTGTCATGGACACAGCTTGGAGCTCAAAACGACCAGCAGCAAAATTTTTTATTATTTGTCTTCACTGGAAAGACAGTGACTTATGCTAAAGCTGCAGCAGTAGGAACCTGGTGGATAGATGTCAGACACCAGCTGAGCATCTGGCCCATTACTGTATTTTAAATGATGCACATTTATAACTGTAAAGCAGACCGACAGGTGATAGTGTCTAACATCACCATCGCTAATAGCTCTAATAGCTCATGTATCCACAGCCTGTCCCATCTCAAAGCAATTTTGAGACAATGGGCCCAGCTTTTCTCTGATAGATATAAATTGAGATGTATAGAAAAGGCACAATTCCCTCCACAACCATCAGATTACTCTGATTCCCCTTCCAGTCTGAGCCACCAGCCACCAGGTGTATCCCAGAGAGGCAAATGCCATGTAGAAATCTGGGGGATTTTTTTCCATTTCTTTTTAACTCATTACTCTCACCTTAACAAAAGATTGAACATACATACATATTTTATATATATATATATATATATATATATTTTAGTGGTGCAATCTTTTTAAGGAAGAAAGTGCTGAAATGTGCAAATATGCATTACAGGCCCATGCAAACCCATCATCTGCTAAGCCTTCCTTAAGTTCTTGAAGCTATAATAGCATTGAGAACTGCTTTTCTTGTGGGGAAGGTCCCAAGGTGTGGGCAGTATTAGCACATCTTACCAAATACCAGCTAAGGCAGCCTTAGCACTTAAGATTTTGAAAGCCACATTATAGCTTATAAAGGGAAATGTGCAGACTTTGTTTTTGCCAGCTACTAAAAAACAGCATCCAGTTCAGTACCTACCATGCATCCAGCTGCTCCTCTCCTCCTTGGGCTGTGAGTGATGGGACGCTGGAATTGGCCTTTTCCCAGCAAAGCAAAGGTCTAGAAATGCTGCTCAGAAAGGGAAAGAGCGGCAAGAGAAATGGGGCTGAAGTAATAAGCACTGAGAACCCATGATATGACATGTTTTGGCTCTTTCTAAACTTAATGCAGTTTTTATACGTAGACATAAAAGAGCACATTTTCTGACTCCCCTCGAGTAATTACCTGATAAACCCCCACTTTTGGAGTTGGTCCGAGCCATCCATTACACCACTGCCATGAACTTTATTTCATACCACACTGGGGAGGAGACAGAGAAGTTGGAGTGTTCAGACATTGCATGTAATAACTGGTCATAAAAATCAATGTAAAATTTAATGCAAAAGGTCCGTGGGCACCCAACCATTGGAATCCAGTGATAAGGCAGATGGAGAGCAGCACTACACTTTCCAGCAAGCAGTATATTTTCTTTAATGTTTCTGAATTATATGTAGTATCATTGCTGTTTTTCCATCTACATACTGGTTAAATGTGCTGCAGCCACGCTGTTTGTGTCTCTGGGTGGTTTTTGGTTGCAGTTTCCTGGACACAGGCTGTGTTTTGTGTTCTAGGGAGAGAAGAAACGTATTTCTATTGTTTTCTGCCGTGCTCTTTGATTGATATGCAGTTAGTAGTCCTGCTGTGCCCTACTTTTCATGGCAGGACTGGGAATAAAGTTGTTATGAACCATGCGTGCCTAACCTAGACAGTCCTAAAGAGCGAAGGTTGCATTTAGATGCAGTCTTAGTATCATGGGTGTAACTCAGATGCTCTTCAATGAAGTTTTGGTGCTCAAATGTTTAATTTTATTTTAAATAACAGTTCTTGTCAGCCGGAAGATCCCTCCCAACTCACTGGCTGCTTTACAACGTGCGGTGTAGAAGGGAGGGAAATGGAACCTTGGACCCATCTGTAATGTTAGAAAAGAAAAAAATAAATAGAGAGGAATAGAGAGGAATAGAGGGTCATTGACCTTTGCTTCCAGCCTCACATGAACAGGCAATGGGATGCTGATGTTCCAGCAAAGGGACATGTCTCTTCAGTTCCTGTCTGTCCTTGTCACTCAGCACACAGCTTTTCACATGCATTCCCATGGGAATGAAGAAAGGAAGAAGGTGATTGTTTGGTTTGGTTATTTTAGCACACCCAGGTGTTCAGACATTAACAACTAAGAGTAGAGAGATAGTTGATGTTCTAATCTATCTGTAAAGGTAATAAAGCATGAGTCCTGCTTTGATTCTAATGCTAAGAATTACATTGCTCCTAACCATTTTAGCAACGGGCTTATTTTAAACATCAGTAACCTGTAGAATGAGTCACTCTATTAGCTTCTTTTTCAATATACAGCTGCAGTGGCTGTGCATGAAGTATATTAAGTCTGGGGCATTTTCTCTTAGTTCTGGGAGCTGCTATTGATTTTACCCTGATATATACTTGGCTCTGACACATGACAAAAAATCATTTAGAAGAGAAAGAGAAAAGAACTCTTAACTCCTCACATTTGTGATTCAAAATGTTCCTATTTGGATGTCACAGCAAAATTCCAAGAAAAAAAAAAAACGGGCAGGAGGATAGGGGTCATTACAGTCAGACTGGAAGAAGCTGAAATAGGATTTTGTGAAGCAACTTTACAGTGCAGCTAAAGTGTTCTGAAGTATTTATTAAAGCAAACAATTATGCTATTCTGTACTGTTTAATATTATTACAGAACTTGTATTAGAAGAGTAATTGCCTCTGGATGAGCATATGGCTTCGTCTGCTGGTAAAAAAAATAATATTTCCACAGGCTAATGATTTCTGTAAAAGGGCTGGACTGCAGTGATTCAGAGAATGCAATAGCTGAATTTTCAGGCATAACCAGAAAGTGATTAGCTAAAAGTCTGTCTTATATAGAACTGTGAGTGTGAGATACACAACCAGCATTTGCTTTTGGATGCAGGATATGAGAGTGTGTCCCATGTATTAATGCATATATATATGTATCAATGTCATCTGTGCACATATGCATTAATGGAGAGCACCTTTCCTGCAGGTGCAAATGTCTACCAGGTTTTGCCCACAGTACCCAAGCGAAGTGATAAATTCTGCACCTTGGGAAACGTACCCATCTGCCCACCTCAGTACGTCTTGCTGTTCAGCAAGTTCCACGCTGCTGTAATAATGTTTTGCACTCTAAGGTGGGTTGAGTCTCTTTAAAGATACCCCTGAAATAGTGAGATCAGATCACACCGCCCCATTTGAGTGATGCAGGGCTTAGCAGAGATATTTGATATTCTCACAAACTCTCATTCCATCAGCTGGAAATGTTTGGGACTTTGGGATACCAGGATTATTTATACTGAATCAAGCTGCCATGGTTCTGTATAAAAGACACCATGGCTCACTTCCATTTCTTCACAATTGACAACAAGTAAGGAGTTGGTTAAGCTGGTGGAAAGTCAACTGAGTGGTAATGGAGAAGTGGAGAAAGGCAAGCATCTGGATGCAAGTGGTATTGGAACTCCCAAGGTGTTTTAAACACAATTTAATGACAAGTGATGCTGAGCCTGGAGCTATATAGCAGAATAAGAAAATGATATCCCCATTTCACAGAAAGGTAAACTCATTCTTGGAGGAGCTGACTGGGCTGCTGGTTATTACACAGTAAGATAGTAGCAGAGCTAGAGAAATGAGTGGAGAGCAACCTACAACCTCATCCAAGGGCTCCCTTGATGGAGCAGCACAGATGGAGTAAGAGACCAGCAAAGAGAAGGAGCAGAAGGATGGTAAAGAAAATGAAGTACCATCTGACTTCTTAAATTGTGCTTGGCACTCAGGCACGTTGCGAAGTGTCATGGCTATCTCGACAACTCCGTGTGACAAGTACATCGGGGTCACTGCTTCGGAAGAGGCTGAAGTGATGAAAACTCGCTGGAGGGCTGCAGATAGAGGGAAGCACTGGGAAGGAAGCCAACACCTCAGGGCTTGGAAAGCTGGAGGTTGTCCAAGTGACGTGTATGGTGACAGCCAGCGGGTGTCCTGTTTGTGGGACTATTTGTCACACTAAAATAGATTATCAGAAAATAGAAGTCCAGCTTACATGTTTATAAATCCTTCCAGATCTGAGCCACAGGGCTCTGGATGTCATGTGCAGGTAGCTGGCAATAAGCATTACAAAGGTGCCCCAAAAGTCAATTTAGCCAAGGGTTAAGCTCCAGATTTAGTGACAAACCAACTAGAAATGAGGTTTATCAAAAATTATTCAGCACTCTGACAATGTTATAAAACACAGTTTTGGATACTGGTTAGGAATTCTGTTGTTACACAGCTGATTCAAACTCAAGGGATCCCACAACTCTGGAATGATGACTCCAAATGCGCATCTTCCCACTCTGTGTTAAAGTGAGGACTCTTAGGGGTACCCAGAAGATCACTTACCAGTTTGGCAAGGTGTCTCAGTCCTCTAGGAACCTTCCTAAGACGGCATCCCAGCCTAAGGAGGAGGGTCTTCCACTGCAGACCTGCTGCTCTGAGGAAGACCAACTCACAAGGGTCTCTAGTGGGCTCTATTTTATACCTTAGTTGAATCTGAGTTGTGGTCATTTGTGGTAGTGTTCTAGAAACTTCTCTCAATCAAGGTGTTTCATCAGTCAATAGCCCTGTCTGTCAACCAAGGGGTGTGTGCATGACCATAGTAGCCTATTAGTTTAGAAGTTTCTGTTTTGGTTTGGTTTGGTATTTTGCGGGGGGGCAGGGAAAGGAGGTTTCTGATCCATGAAAAACAGGGTTTTAGCCATTCCCCATCCAGAGAAGGGACCGTGGTTTGCAGGTTGAACTCTCCTTGTGGCTGAGCTCTCCCTTATACATTCTTCCCCCTCCCTTCTCAGCCAAGCAATGTTCACCTTGTTGGCTGCAGTGTTCCACATACCTGAACCGCAAACCTGCTGAACTCAGGGTGGTTCATCTCTGCGTTTGAGCCTTCCTCCCACTGCAGACACTGACACGCACACAGGCGAATCATCATTATTATTATTATCAGCTACTGTTCTCAGGGTTAAGGACCATTAAACAGGCTGCACAGAATATAATAATCTCAATTAATGCTGAATTTGAAGTTTTCAATGTTAAATCAGCATAAAAACATCCAGTTCAGCTTTAGATCCTGTCTTGACTTGCACAGTGAAAATCTGAAGTTGGTATAGAGAGAGACAGGTAATTCTGCTTGTCTTATGCTCTGTGAGCCTATGACCCTCAATCGAGTGTGTCCTTCTGCAGACACCTCTGAGGAACACTATAAGGACTCAAAGCAGAGACAACCCTGCAAGGCCAACCCATCTCTGTGGCCGTGAATCTGCTTTTCAGATAAAACTAGGACTCTTGGATGCGAAATAGTGAGAGAAAAATATGGGTGTAGCCAGGAAATAACTGAAAAATTGTCACACATCAGGGCAAAACACTGCTTGCTGATGAGTGGTGGCTCTGCTCTTCTTCCTGTGTCCCACCAACTGCCTCTTGTACCCACTGAAAACTAACTAAAACTGTTAAATTTTGCGTAACATCCAACTCAGCTCTGCCAGACCTCTGCGATTGGGAAGCGATAGGCTGGTGTGAGTAGAGGGACTGTGCATCTTGAGTAATGAACTAGATTCATTACTCTGCGATACAGCCACCAGAGTCACACGGGGATAGAAAACACAGTGGTGAATCAGGCCCAGCATTTACTGCAAATTTAGACTGCTGTCTGGTTGGCAAATAGCTCTGAAACCCATCCCAGTGCTGTGCAAGTAGTTTCATTACTCTTAAGTGCTGTATTTACTCAATAATTTGGACCAATCATTTTCAGGTTCGTTAATCCCAGTTGTTCACTTTTCACGTGGTTTGATTGGTTTCTCAAACCATGCGGTTTTGATTTTTTCTCACAAGCTGAGAGTAATGGGTAGAAAAGTGCTAATAACAAACAATGCACCTTCTGGAAAGTTAGTTTGTTTGTTCTTTTTTTAACAGAATAATGACCCAAACAAAAGCTTATTAAGCTCTAGGGGGGTGGGAACATCATTTGGATGCGCTGGAGCCCTCTGAGTATTTTGGGGAAAGCAAAACTAGAAACTCAAATTAAACAGAAGACAGTTCATTCTTTCAAGACCACTTCAAATTGTATTTAGCAGTCTTGGACCATGACACTCAGCTGCACTTGAGATAAATGTGGATGCAAATGACTCCTAAGGCTGTGCTCTTGTCATCTGGGCTAGTGACCCTCTCCTACAGGTAGCCTGATTTCAGTAGAGCTGCACCTACACAGATACTGGGAAGTGACTGGAGCTGGTCTGAGCCCACAGTTTCTGATCTCCCTCTTCCACAAACTTGCATTTCGAAGCTAGCCAAGAACAAAACCGTGCCACAACTTGCAATTTTACAATATGAGGTTAAAACCTCCGTTCTCAACCTCAATTTCTATAGCCGGCTCCTTAGAGGATCACTTACCCAATCTGCTTCTTCATTTACTCCTCTCTCTGTTCTCCTCCTCACCCCTTTGCCTCACTCATTTGCTTCTCTCCACTGGGACTGTTCTTCTATTCTATTTTTGCTTTAGGTCTTAGCACCTAAATGATAAAAAATGGCATGCAGCAAATAAGTGCTTTATCCAGAGGCTAGAGGATGGTTAAAGTCTAAATGAAAACAATTTGTAATAAAAGCTCCAAATCTACTGCCATTTAACAGAAAGTTGAAACAAATGATCCCCATAAATCATGCTAAGATTTATTAAGGATTTTCAAGCCACATTTATAGCTTAATTATAGAACAATAATATGCAAGTAAAATGTTGATGATAACTTTTCAAAATATATTCTTGAATGTCACACCAGATTTCTTGGGGGTAGTTTCAGTCACCTGTGTATTTCTGTACAATGAAGAGGAGATAAAAATCAGCCATGTGGTTAAGGCAAATAGTTCTCAGCACAAACTGCAGGTTAAAAATAATGTATTGAACCAATAACACAATATCATGAATGTACCAGTATCAGAACCATTAGCGTCGCAGACTAAGCACTGGCAAGTCAGAGATTTTTAAAGGCTGTATATAAAGTCCATCTTATTCACACCCTGAAGCAGGACAGACCTAAGGGTATCTGAGTAGGAAGAGCAGAGATGGGACACAAAGTGGGATCCCAGTGAAGGTGAGAGCTTTCAGCTTCAAAAGCCAGAGCCTGGTTTGTAAACGAAGGCAAAGTCTGCCAGTGATGAGGAAGCCCTAATATCCTCTCTGCAAGCAGCAATGACTGAGGACGCTGTGACACCTTGTGTGAGTTTTAACTGGAGAGAGGTTGTGCATTGATACAGAGTCACCCAGAGGTGAGCCAAGCAGGCTGTGCTCTCAGAGCGATAGCAGACCTTCATCCTCAGTGCAGAGCTGGTTGGGAAGTTTCACCACTTTGATTGCAGAACTCTTGCTTGATTTGATTTGGGTTGGGGTGTTTTATCTTAAATTTTTTTCTACATTTTGCATCTGGTTTTGGAACTTGGGAAAGGCTCGTATTGAAAGCAAACTTATTTTCCTTAAGGCATCAACACAAGTTTTTCACCCAATGTTAAGGTGGGTGATAGTGTTGGAAAGAAAGCATTGAAAGCTTGTATTGCAAAGGTCTATGCTATGCCTGAGCTGGTAAGAGGACTTCCATTTTCAGGAGTGTTGGACTAAATCGAACTTCTCCCAACAACAAGTCCTTCTGAAATGAGGAAAGAAATAAACAAATTAGCTAATGTGATGATTTATCTTGTAGCACTTGGCATTTGCCCCCTTGAGTGAGCAAATTAATCAGCCAAATCTCAGTGGTGAATAATAAGGCTTAAGGGTTGCTACAAATCCTGTGCTTCAGCACACCCAGAAAGAACCTTCAGGCCTCAAACCCTCTATGAAATAATCCCAGAAAAGCCAGCTGACCTGTCAGAGGCTGTGCAAATAACACTGAAATACATGATATTAATGAAGTAGTGGAACTGTCACAAATAGTAGGGATCACTGGAAAAATAAGCAGCGAGGAACTGATCCATGGCATTACAGTTGTGGTGCAAGTAGGTGCATTTCACTCCTAAGCTTTAATTTCTCCATCTTAATCAGAGTCTGTCAAGGTTTCTGTCCCAGGTATGAAGCAGAGAAAGTCTAAAGGGCCACCTTCAGTACCTAATGTAATGGTGATGTAGGGCCACCTTCAGTACCTAATGTAATGAAGGGCTACTTCATAGCCCTGAAGTAGCAGCAGTAGGAGCTGCAGTCAGCTCCACAGACCAGACGAGGTAGAATGTGAAGTTTTAGTTTCTCACTGTGGTTTGCAACATTGCAAAGCAAACTGTCCTCAGGTCCTCCCATTAGTGCATGTGAACCCAACACAGTTCAGAAAAGCATTCAGAAGTTCTGTCATTCAAGATTTTAAAATATAATTCTGCAATTACCAGAGACCAACTAGCACCTTCCTCCAGAAGCAGGACAAACTCACCTCCAAATCCTGCTTAATTGGGTGAATTTGCTCCATCCAGCATCCCTCTTCACTCTCTTTCCAGCTGCAGAAACTTCATATCCCACTCCAGCCCTTGAGACCTGGAATGGAATTGCACTGGTTCATCTCAGAAGCTTGCCTAATTGGGTTTATTTCATCGTCACGAAGATACATCAAGGCACTTAATCTCAGTCCCTAGCACAAACAAGTTTTCACAGAAAATGTTGCTTAGTTGCACCTGCTGTGCTCAAGGCTGAAACCTCTGTCATATGCCCCCCTTATTTCAAAACAATACCCAGCTGATAGAAACCCACCATTTCTCCTCCCAGTCCCAGAGTACCATGAGCCCACTAAGAACTCTTCAAGTGTCCGGTGGTCCCTGGGCACTTAGAGGACACTGTTCTCGCACACGGGTACACCTGAGATGGTACCTGGTGCCACCAAAGCAATGCACTCACAGCACAGTCCTGCAGGGACTAGGGTGGTTTTGGCAACACTAGCCCTGTAATAGTCACTCCTCCCCACACCTTGAAGTCTTCTTCTTGGCCTCTGAGCCAAAAGTTAATAATCTCCTCTCATGACTCCCTTAAAACTGCCCCCCAGTGCAACCTCGGTACCATTTTCCCATCTTTCATTCCACTAAGTTCACTTCCAAACCCTGACTCCTAGCTTGTGGCATCATGGAGAGTTTGATAAAGGGAAGGAAGAGCCAAAGTGGAATGGTACCTGTTCAGAGTGGCAAAATGGATAGAAAATTACCAGAAGGAAGAAAAGATTGAAATAAAGCTTCCAATGATGCAGTTTCCATGGCAACTACCCTTCCACCTCACAGTTTTTATGCACTTTTTCGGGCAGCCATTTCAGGAAGTGCAAGGAACCACACAACAGCTGCACATATCCTATTTCTAACACATCTCTTGATTAAAATAATTATTCCATATATAGAAATTGCCCTGAATGGCAGTGGCTGAAGGTTTTGGATAGCCTGGGGGAGGAGTTTTCACACAGCACTAGATGCTTTCTGAAATGACACGTGTGGATACAAATCCCAGCATTTGCTGGAGATAAAGCAAGCACATCCCAAAGCTATTGCAATAGGATCTGTCTCGTTGTCCATACAGGACATGTACCACTGTACCCTGTGACAGGCACCCCGTTGTGGATGTATTCAAAGCCAGTCTTGTCTGTGCCACAGTCTTGAAGCTGCAGGTTCCTGAGACCTTATTCTATCAGAAGTAGCAGGGACCAGGTTTAAAGCCAGAGCACATGACTTGCTGTCACACTCCATGTTCAGATCGTAAAGATCTGTGACAGCCCCAGAGCCATCCTTATGTTCAAATCATTATCTCAGGAGTGCTAACTGAAGAAGTATTTTGTGGGTGAGTGATTTCTGTAATCCTAGTGGGACCACATGATGATTGCAACACTTTTCTTCTCTGTGGGGATTATGTGGACTGAAATCAGAAGACAGGGAATCACCTTTGTAGCCCTAAGGATGTTATTTCCCATTGTCACTGTTATTGTTATCCCTGGTTTCTGAAGACCATTGCAAAGCTCCATGTTCCTTCTGCTAAATAACATGACAGGATGAGACGGAGACTGTATCTTACAGCTTGTAACTAACACCAACATGGTAGAAAAAGTGTTAAAGAAAAGCAGAATTCTTGACAGGTAGAGAACTAAGGAATAGGGAAATCAAATGGTTTTCTTAAGGTCACACACTGAGTTTGTGGCCAGACCTGAGTGCAGATCCCTGGAGTCCCACCCAGGTCTTTTATCAGCATGATGACTCTTCCTTTGCTGCTCTCCCAGGCTGTCAGTCTCATTTGTCCTGTAGAAATATTGAGATAGCTCTGGCAGATGCATTACCTAAAGAGGAAAATGTCTGAAATTATCCTTTCTTCACTCCAAGGAGTGCCAGGGGAAATCTACATTTCTACAGAGTAACTATGTTAACCACTCAAATCCAAGGGAAACAGATATCAGGAAGATATTAGTGTGGGAATGAGCAAGTAAATAAAAGAATATTTCTCCCCAATAAACCTCAATTCTGTGGGAATTATTTTTAAAGTCTACAACGTTAAATTACAAAGAAATCTGCCAGAACAGGTAATGACTATACTTAAGGGAGAAGCAATTTTCCTAGAAAACTTTACGTTTTATCATTACAGTGCTGGAAACAAGAATTTAGCCAATATGGAGGGATCTCAGGGTAACAGCATTTCCACCAAGGACTTCAGCACAAACTCTGGTACTTCTTAGCATATAACATTTAAACAGTAAGAGCTAGTTTATGAGTTCTTGGCTTCTTTTGGCTTAGCACTTACAGAAGTAGTTCTAGTGTATATAGAGGGACTAAATGATGACTTGTAAGGAAAGGCTGAAAAATATGACTCTGAAATCTAGTTGAATGGTGTTGAAATTTAATGTTAATAGAGATAAAACATCTCCCTTTCTCCAGGATCCCTTAGATTGATACCCAGTGTTTAGCAATAGTAGAAATTAGAACAACTGCATGTTTTCAACAGAGTTGATCAATGTTCACAAGACCTTCCTGGCTTCACGGTGATGGGCAAGGCTGTGTGAATAGTGTCATGTTCAATCCAAATGAGTAATGAATAAAGAAGAGGCTTGTTGTTAGGGAATGCCAGAGATGGGATGGTGGCTATTGCAGGGTCACAGATAAAGGGAATTTGGGGTGTATTTCTGTTTAGCAGCAGTTCAGCTGTGTCTGAGACAGAGGTGTGCAGGATGACTGCTGAATGTGCGTGCCTCCATGGAGTGTTATTTGCTAAGTACAATGCATGAAGAAGGAAAACTTATCTTGCACTTTCCAGTGTCTCCATTTCATAAATATGATACATTAATATTCATTATACCACATGCATTATCATTTGGGAAGGAGATTACTGGGGATTCACTATTTTCTCTCCATCGTATTTTTCCAATTAGGATCCCCTCTTTTGCAAATAATCAGCTTTTTGTTGCCAGAGGCTTTGCAGCAAAGTTTCAGGCAGGGCTTTGGAGCTCTGCTCAGCCTCCATTTAAGAAAGAAGTGCAAATTAAAGAACAATTATATTTTTAATGACAGGTTAATCTTGCTGTACTAAATATGATTAGAGAATCACCTGGCTAGTGTCAGAGAATACAAGAGCTCTTAGGAGTTATTTCCAGAAAACTCCAGGGGGATGGGTAAGGATGAATCATTACAAATGCACCGCTGAGTCAATGGGGGTTGATGAGACAAACTGACAGATATTTTGGGGTTCTTGGAGGATGGACAAGAGGATAAGAGAAGTGTGGAGCAGCAAAGAAAAAGGGGTAGCTTGAGTCCTTGTTCCCAACACCATGAACAAGTCTTTTGGCTCTGTGGTTTGCTCGCTTGAACAAAAGTATTCAAGGCTGTTCTCGTTTAGCACTAGAAAGAAAAGTGTTGGGGATGGGTTGGATGTACATTACTGACCAGTTTAAGGCAAGAGAAGACTAGGACATCAGTTTTGATGAGTTGCCTCAGGTTCCTCTGTACATGAAGTCCTTCCTTTAGGCTCCTTTGTGCAGAAGAGAAGGATCCAACCACTGTCCTTCCTCAAAGGAGGAAGAAATGGTGAGGAAAAATGCATTAACAGCTCTTGGATGCTTAGGTGTCAGAAGCCTGGGCACTAGGTAATGCTTGAGACAAACACTGAAATCCCATCCAAGGCCCATGTGTGGGCTATGTATACAGCCAGCAGTGCAACATGCTTCTGGACAGTGTATTACAAGGAAAGGGAAACAGGAAAGAATGGAAATGCTACTCAAAATACATAGGAATGCCAGCAAACTCCTTCCCTTCTTGCTCCCCCACTGCCTTTCCTCTTTTTCCCATCTCCATAATGTTTTTTTTACCCTATTCATGTATGATTGAAAGAGGTGTCTCCAGGTGAACCTACCCCGTAGCTTTGAGGATATGCAGGTGTGTGATGCCTGCAGCCCTTTGTGCCCATGCAGGCAACATGCAAAGTCCTCTAACCTCACTGAGTATAATTATTGACAACTGGGCTCTAGATTTCACCTTCAGTTACCAAAAACTTGTAAAGAAAAAAACAAATCACACACACACAAAAATCCAATCCAGAACACAATAAATACAAATTTACAGTCAGGCCTGTGAGAGGTTATCTATTCCCCACACACACATACACATGCTAGTAAAACAGCCCTTTAAAGTTGTTGGTGTTGTCAGTTACAAGAGCAGCATTTAACATTTAGTGGTTGTTTTTGGTCAGAGCTGTTACTTTTCATTGTTTGCTAGATTTGTTCCTTAAATTTGCTTGGCTCTGTGCCATTCACTTCCTCTAGTTTTCTTTATATTGTGTTTGGAGTTGAAGGATTTTTTTATTATCATTTTTTCCTCTTTGAAGACATATTATGAAATGATTTTCATTTTTCTTGCCCAGTGCATAGTCTTGTCATGTCTGATATTTATCTAGAGGGCACAGATGTCCCCTTATGAATTCTCTAAAAGTACCAGCTTGTTCTCAGTCTCCTCCTAGTGCAAAGTCACCAATTGTAGCAGTCACAAGGATCCCTAAGAAACTTGTTGGGTTAATTAGACTGGGCAGGAGACTTCAGAAAAAATGCCACCTGGTCTGCCAATACTGCAGCTCTTATAGAGGTCTAGAGAGAGCAGATTAAAGAGATGTAAAGAAGATGGCTCAAATAAGTGGCTTGTCTCTACTTTTTTTCCATTCTAGTAGGCTGGATTAGCTATTCAATTATTATAAAACAAATGCAAAGCAAGGAAATCTTGACCTTTTTTGTAAACTGGGACTCATTCCTGTGAATTGACCTGTTATTTGCCAAGTCTGTTTTAACCAAAATCTCAGACAGCGAGATGTTTTCACAAATGTTTGCCAGAGATTGTGACCAGTCATCGAAGCCACATGGTTCTGTTGTCCCCAAGGCCCTTATTCCTGGTGTGGGTAATCAAAATCCATGGCAAGATTTTAAAGACAGGGCAATATGATCCAGTTGTCAGGGTTCATTTCCAGCTGAGAACGTGCAGAACATGTTTCCACAAAGGCCCCCAGCAGATTGCAGTGGGCACCGAGCGAACTGGCCCTCCAGACACTGAAGCCACAAACTATACCTTCCCATATATTGAGTGTCTTTGCTTAGCCAGATTTTTCCTCAGCTAAACAATATTGATCTACAGGTTTTTAAGTTCAATTTCCACTCCTATTACATGTTTCCTGGCATGTTTATAGTGCATCTAATTAATTATTTGTAATTGCCTCTGTTTTTCGCCACTTTTTTGTGCCTTTGTTTCTTATTTCTGTTCTAGCCTTGGTAACAAGATGTTGTGTCTCTTGAGGCTATGAGGGTAAAAGCCTATTAATAAATAATTAAGTGGCGAGGCTGCGGCAATGTGGAGTCACGTCTTGCCATCACATGGCTGTAGTCTCCATGGCGACTCGCCGGTGTGGACTGAAATGATCTCTTTGGGAGGAGGCGAGAGGAGGTTATACTGGACAAAATGTGTGAAGTTAAATTGTATTTTAAAAAATTAAAAGCGCTGTTACACTGGCTAGTTCCCTAAATTATCTGGAAAGATGGAAACTTCCTATTAGCCCTGTTCCACCAGCATCCCTGACTTATGTCTGCCAGTTCCCTGTGGTTTTGTTCTGGTTCAGAGCCTCCAGCATCGAGGTTTTTCTACTTTCTAGATGTTCCCCTCTGCCAGCAGCATTTTCCCAGTATCCATTGCCCCTCCAGCCTTTCCAGTCTTCAGCAATCCTGCCACCAAACTGTGCAGCCTCAGTCCCCGTGATGAGATTGATCTCCAAGAACACTGAGCATTGAGTAGTTTGTTATGTGTCACCAAATTAAACCTTAAGGCCTGAAGTCCAGAGATTCCTGCTTCTCTGCTCCTCTGTGTTTACATTCCCCACCACAATAACATGTCATCTTTCCCCTGGAACCTACATTTGCACAAAATTCACACCTGCTCCTCATTACAGACAGATTTTGAGAAGCTTTTACTGTGCTTTTCTCCTTTTCTGGCAACAGTCGGAGGCAGTTTCATGTGCTGGCACATGAGGTAGCCCTTCTATTTTTTCTCATCGCATAATCCACCTCTAAGTATAGCAAATACATTTCTTGCCCATTCAAAGCAGTAGTTTTCAAATGAAAAGCTGTTAGCTCAGCAGTTCCAGCATCTGTAAAAGTATGTCCTTGTGCGGCAGCGTGATCTGAAACCCCCTTAGCCTGTTATCAGCTTTCCATCTGTGTTAGCAGCTACACTATTCACAAGCATCCTGATTGATGTGTTTCAGCCAATACAATTTTCCCAAACCCCCATCTCTCCAATAACATTTCATGGGAACACAAGAAATTTTAAGCTCCTTGTAATGCCAAGGATGTAAATCATGCTAATTGTCTCCCAGATTTCAGAAACATCCTGGGCTTTCATTTCCTCTGCAAAGTTCTGAAGCATTTACATTAGCTTTTGGCAGGTAAATGGTAGGGGGCCCAAACCATCCGTCACGTAAAACTGCATTGAAAACACATCAAGTTAGGGGTTGTGACAGGTAGATGGGTGTCTGCTCTGAGGGAATGAAGGTTTTGATATCACAGCTCCCTTCTACTTGCCAGAGGACATGATGTTTAAGCACACGAACCTCGCTTTTTCCACCAGGGACCACCATTTGGTGGCTGCTCAGTGTCCAGAGCCCCATGTGGAAGCAACACACACTGGCAAGACTATCAGCTTCATGTTACTGTCAGTTTTCTTGAAGCATCTAGGACAGGATCTGCTTGACAAAGGGTGGTTCTGGCCTTGCACAACTGAAATTTGTGGCAAATCTGGGCTTCATGAAGCATACAGCCCTAAGTTCAGCCTGGGAATGGGTCCGTTCCTTTTTGTTACCACGAAATTTCTGGAAAAGACTGTGAAATAGAAAAATGTCTCCCGTCCTGCTTCATTGGCCTGTTTTTCCCCTTTTCTTTTGGAGCAGCATCTAAAAAGGAGGTGAACGATGGTTTGAGTGAGGTTACCATAGGGATAAAACAATACTTCAAGGAGTTTCAGACCTGATTTTGTGCTGTTCTCCTGTAGCCACTGCGTAGGCTTTCAGAAATTGTTTCCCTGCCCTTTCCACCTTTGCATTCCTCCCAACAGACTGAGGCCAGAACTTAAGAGGAAAGTGAATTAATAATTTTTTTTCTTCAGCATTCTGTCATCTTGTCTTTGTTTCCACACTTTTTCTATTCACCAGCAGCAGTGAAAAAAAGCAAGCAATCTGAATCTGAAATTCAGGTCTTGTTAGGTAAAACAAAGAATAACTCTGTCAATTATGCTGATTCTGAGGATAAATGTTTGCTTTTTTTTTTTTTTAAGACTGCCTATGGATTCTAACACTGACTAGGGATTTTAAATAGTTCATCTATTTTTAAGTGATGTTGGCAACCTAATTTTGACTCAATATTTCCATGATACTGAAGGAAAAAGGGAAAAAGAATAATTGCAAAACACAAAATAAGCAGAAATGGTTTCAGTGAGGTGTTTTGATCACCCCCGTGAGCTATTTTCTTGCTGTGCTGCTGTGCTGTGCATGACTGAAAATCTGAAAGTGAATCTGCCTATTAACAAATGGAAAACTGACCAAACCAGTTTCATCTGACTGCAGTAAAAATAGAGAACCAGGGAAAAATAAACTTAGGTGATTAGAATTATTTCTATGCTGACAAAGAGAATTCATGAATGATACAGGAAAGACTTCCTGATAAAGAAATCAAAAACTCAAATTCACATTCTTTGAATGGGGGAAAGTTAATCAGACTCTCACGGGTGGTGTCACGGGCTGCCAGGGAACGAATGGACTTCGGATCTGCTCCCAGGGCAGTCCCTGAGAACTTACGCCGTCTCTCCCCTGAACCATAATGTGGTGTCTCTGTATGCTGCTACTTGCTTTTGGAGTAAATTGCAAACCTGCCCAAGGAGTTGAATAAACAAATTACTACCTGCACATGTGTGTTCATTAGGAAAAAAAACATGCTGATTATTTGGCAGCCTGGCATTTCATAATATCACAATGGGTTGTGAGAGATGAAGAGCTACAGCAAACCCTCTGTGGAAACCAATATCTCCACCTGTGGGAAATGCAAAAATAACAGGCAATTGTGACTAAAAATGCCATTACTATGAGAGCAAAGATTCACTTTTCTCCATGTGTAGAGAAATCATGAAAAGATGTTTTCATCCTAAGCCAAGAAGGCCTGAAGCTGGGTTTTATTCTGCACTTAGAACCCATAATAATCTTTCACCTATTATGCATCTCCCCTAAAAAATTTATTCTTCTCCATCTCGCCTAGAAGGGTCTCCACTTCTAGGCAATTATTTTATCAGATGCAGAGAAATAAGATAGAGAAAGCAAATGTTTGAGCATTTGAAGTTCCTGTTCTCTCTCTCTCTTCCTTCTTCCAGATCTGATTTCTATTGCAACATGAGTGTGGGCAAGACAGGTCTTTCCAATTTTAAAACAAACCATCTTACACTTTAACCACAGCAAAATTTAAGAGAAACACAAGACCACTCAGCGCAGAAAACAAGTCAGGCACACCCTGCACATTGTGAGATGGTCAGAGCTGGGAAAACCCTACATAAACCTCAGCAAAATGCCTTGTCTGTCATACATGACATACATTTGGTGCTGTGTCCTTTGACCTGGCAGCTGATTGCTCTTACTTTAGATAGAGAAGCACATCCTCCCATAAGAAGGTACATTTTCTGATTTTCCCAACCAGAGACAAAAACACTGACATGCGGGACCCACACACCTGGTGTAAGTTGGATGCAAGCAAGTTTCAGAAGAGTTGTGCAATGATTGCTGGGTTCTGCCACTGCAGCATTAAGAGCTGCCCCTCAAAAAGGGGCCACGGAAAATAAATCTGCTCATGATCCATATGCAACTGAAGAGCTGCGGTGTGGCTGTTGCCACTTTACCCAGCCATTTACTCCTGTGTGTTACCCATTTGACTTCAGCCTTTCGCTAGTACCTCTAAACCCATGGACTGTGTTAGGCTCATTTGCAGCAAATTCAAATTAACCTTCACCCAACCTCCATTTCCACCCAGCATTTAGAACTGGAAAGGTATCTTTTGGAAACAAGCCCAGACCACAGAGACAGTTCAAAGAAGTGGGAGGAAGAGAAGTCAAATCTCAGGATTATGTACTCATTTTGGGTTTGTGACCATACAAAGCATGAAAATAAATCCCCAAGTTTTGCTGTCAGACCTCAGCAGAATAGGTTATCTGCACCATACATGTTTTCAATACCTTAGAGGGAAATTGCAGAGCAATGAGGCAGCACCTTCAAGGCTCTTAGGTCTGGCATGGAAGCATGAGGCTTTTTTTTGCCACAATTCCTCCAAATTCAACATGCTGACCTCTAAATACAGCATGTTGCCCTTCTGTCTGCAAGTCAGTGTACAGTGCTGACCTCCTGTGACTGCTCTGTGAGTGGGGTGAGCTAAGGATCACCTCTTTGAGGTTAGGTGGACAGAGGCCTGTGATTTGGCAGAAGGGAGAAGGGCTCAATGCGGCACATGCATTCTTGTCACACAGAGAGTTGCTCCTGTACAAGAGAGACAGAGAGTGCTTCAGCGCTCCTAAAAAGCCTTTTTGTTAAGAAGAAAACGGCTTAAGAATTGAAACTCTTGCCCAAATCTGTCACTGACTTGAATACAGAGAATGAAACTATTGAAAAATAAGTTATTTCTTTCACCCCAGTCTTTCAGTGTGAGGCTGAGCTCCACCAGAGGTGAGGACCATCAACAGTGTGTGAATAGGCTGGCGGCAGGGATCAGCTCCCCAGGGTTTGGTCAGGATGCTTTCAGGGTCAGCAATGGCCACAGCAGAGAGAACAGTGAGACTGGGGCATGGCAAGTGAATTTAAAGAAGAATCTGTATTTAAGGTATTATATTAGCTTGGGTAGTAGGTACTGCTCAGCAAAACCCCGTGACCACACATTCGGTGGGTTGTGAATAACAGATCATCATCATTTTACAACAGCTACAAATCATGGCTGTGCCATTACATCTAGTGGGAAAACACAGCTGCTTTCTGAGCAAATAACAGCCCATTGATAGGCAGTTCTCTGACTTAGGAGAGGTTTGACAGTGTATAAAGCCTTTCAGCAAGAAAACCGCTGTAAATCTTGCACAGGCAGGCTGAAGTATCTGAAAAAAATACTTACCACTCACTGATCACCGAGACTTAGATTTGTGATAAGACAGAAATCATTGCCATCTGAGCCGCTAGCCTGTGAGATATGAACCAGAGAGTCTGTGCCCTGTCCGGAATTGACAAGATGTTCCAACATAACAAAAAACATCATTTGTCTGACATCTCTGTTGGCAGCCTTAGGAGACAAAAAAAGAAAGGGTGAGACAGTCCAGGCTGCCCTCCGGTTCTTCCAGGGCAAATCTGAACCTTTCTGGCCAGGTGAGGAAACCCCTGCTGGTGATACCCTGCTGAACTCGAGGTCTTTAATGGCAGTTCCAACAATATTTAAATGTTATATACCTACTTGATCATCCCCATCAGTGCTTGGCACAAAGTGAGGCACAGTGCTTCTGCCTTTGGCATGATCAGCCCCAGCTGATGAGGTTATAAAGTTTGAGTGAAGAAACCTCAGTTTTTTGCCCTCAATAAAAAATACAAAGCACCTTTCCCAGGATAAGATCTTTAAATATGTGGCAACTTTCAGTTCACCTTTCACACCTGTAACAGTGTGTGCAATTATACAAAGGAACACAGTCCTTTCTAGTGTGTTTTGAAATAAGTTGTCATCCACACTTAAACATATTGCGTCGTACTACATTTCCCCAGGGCCCCTGGTGTTGTTACTATCCTGACAGACACAGCCGCCTCCCAAATTACGCTTATCCTGACCTTATACACACTGACACAGAAATGCCTTTAAGACAATGTTTCATCTCAGAGGTGCTGCACATTCACACGCGCACACATACACAAAAAATTATGTCAGTCATTTAAGTAATTCTTGCTTGGCTGTCTTTTAAAATGCCTCTTTCGTCTTTCTGTAACCAAGGGCTTTAATATTTAAATGTTCATGAGCACCAGCTTTATTAAAATAAGGGCTTGGGGAAATGGTTTTGAAAAGGAGAAACGAATATTACCCAACCATTTAAAAGATGCTAATTAATGGAGTTCTAAAGCCCAGGGAGGCCATTCAATGGAGCAGAGATTCTTCTACTAGACAGATATGTAACTTAACAGTTCAAGTGACAGAGGTGGAAATAAGAGAGAAGTAAAATAAAATGCAAGTAGGTTAAGAAGAACAATCCTCCAGGTATTATGAGGACTCCAGAGTTTAGTTCTGTGCCAGCGATTTGAGTTGTCTGTCTACAAGCTCTGTGCATGAAGATTTTTTTTTCCTGGCCCTGACACAAAACAGAGTTTGTGTCTTTTCTCTGGGAATCCTGGCTGGATCTGCCCTGTGCTAGGAACAAGAAAGCATAACATGTTCAGCCATGACCGGCTGAGATTGTGCTGTAGGAGTCACCACAGAATTTATTTTAAGATAAGTCTAATCTTGAGGGTACATGAGCATATCCAGACACAAGTGCAGCAGAGCAGCAGAGACACAACCATAATGGCCAGAGATTTCCACACAGGCTTTTTTTAGGATTATTTCACCTAAGTGTGTAATATCAGGGGACCTTCAGCAGTCCCCACTGCCATACTCCCCTAGACCCTGCCTATCACTTCTCCTCTCAGCAGAATAACTGAATTAATATTTATATCTCTATCACTGAGAACAAGTACTAGCATCCTAATTTTTTTCTCTCTGTCTCCTGCTCCCCCCTCCTTTCCTGTTCTTTTCTCTATGCACAGATATAACCCTGGGTCAATAACTGAAAATACTCCATGGATTTGAAGAATAGATTCTTTTGGTGGGCCTATGTACATACATATCTACTCCAGCTCAGTAGTAGAAAAGACATCTCTGAAATCTGACAGTGATTTGTAGCTGGAATTTCAGTCAGGGGATCTTTTTCACTGATGTAGTTCTTGCCAGGTCAGTTGTTATAAAAAAGCCGGGGTGGACTGATGATTTGAAACCCATGATCCAAGGAGGAAACTGACAGAAAAGGTATCAAGAGGGACAGATGCTGGGGAAAAAAAACCTCTTCTCCAGCCTCTTCAGCACACAGGGTTTCTTGGGAGAGAGGAGCACTGAGTTTGCTGACCCTGTTCTACTGTAGTTAATCCATCACTAGGACTTCAGAGCTCCAAGATATGCCAATGCAGCAAGTAGGTGAGGGAAGTTGCCTGTGTTCTGTTTCTCCCAGGTGGGAGCTCTGTCCTTGTTCTCCCTCACCTACTTCTTTTCTCCTGTGAACCTGGTTGCAGAGCCAGGCAGGTCACATCATATGTGGCTGTCCCCCACCTCCAGGTGACTGCGTTACAGTAGTGCCAGGAGGTGCTGCAGAGAGCAACACCTTCGTATGCCGTTCATTAGGCAACTTTAGATGAAAAAGACAATTTATCATCCAGATATAATCCCAGCATGGAGAAAATAATAGGAAGGAACAGGACAAACGAGGGAATCAATGAAGGGCTAACCATAACCTCAACCAACTAGATGCTTGCATGCTATGTCTGCCTTGTTCTTTCATTTGCTAGTCTATAAACAATACAGAGAGCAAATACCAACCCTCATCCTCCCAGCTCCATCTTCTTCCCATTGCCAGATGGCATTTTAAATGACTATCCCTATTTCCCACCTGATTTCCAGACCTTAGGCTGAAGCCAGACAACTTCGCCCCTTCCTGGCCCCAGATCCCAGCAGGGACAAGAAGCCTTTAAAAGGGTCCTGGGAAGCAAGAGCCTGGTTACAGCCTCCAGTAGGCAGAGGGGCTGGTTGGGATGTAACTCTCAGAAACATTCTTATTGTTACTTCCATCACTGGCAACAGGTGGGTGCTGCTGGCATTGTGACAAAAGCAGAAGGAGACAAAGGGAACCCAAAATGGGGGCAGAGAGATTGGTGGCTTTCTGGATATACAGTAAATAAAGCCTTCCTTGTCATTTCTTCTACTCAACCAATGCTCAAATTCTCTTCTTGCATGACTTAGCTCTTCAAGGTGAGCACTAATCCCACTGTTCCACCTGGTCTACAGGAAGGCTTCAGCCTCTGAGATCTAACCTGGCTTTCTGGGGAAAATTAGGGCAACAACCACCACGAAGCAGCAACCTATAGCAATGTACAAACAGAGCTCAGAGGGGCTCAGCCCCCTCAGCTGAGACTGTTACTGCCCTAATGAACTCATTTATGATTGTTTTTCCATTTTCAAGCCCTCACTTTCCATCTTTTTTCTTTTCAATTCCCAAACTAAATTATCCTGGTTCCAAGTAAGTTCCCTGCATTTTCCTAGTTGTACTTTGAAAGCCTCGAGGGTGCCATTTGCAAGAGAGGGCACCCCAAACAAGTGCAGGGCAAAGGCCATTTAAGCCTGTAAAAACCCTTAATGTTTGCAAGGAGGCTGAAATCCAGGCATTTCAATTGTGCAGCTGAGGCCTCTTTCTGTAACGGCGCCTCGTTTCGATTGACATAAGTCTTAATTAAGGTTTAGGCTTTTGACCTCAGCTTGAAGATTTGAGTCTGTCCTACAGCACGTTGTCTCCTTATGTTGGTGGTACTGAGACCGCAGACCTTGTATTAACTTAGGGCAATTTGTTTGCGTTACGTTAATCTGGACAGGGGGTGGTGTGCCACTGCTGCCTGTCCCTGACGAACCTTGGCTAAAGAATCCGCTTTGGCTGATGTGCTGAAAGCTTGAGATATCCGAAGCAAAAAGATCTGAGGGTTTGGATAAAATATCGGGTCATGGAGGTTTAGTATGTTATTGCACATCAGCAAAGCAAACATACCTGCCCATATATAGGCTCTTTGCCTGGAGCTAATGCAAAATAATACCCTGCAGCTTCACTTTGTTTCACTGTCAGCTAAGTTAAATTGCATTATTATATCTTTGTCACAAGCCAAGAACGTGTGCCCAGACTGCTACCTCAGCTCTTCTGATGTTTGGTATCTTGTTAAGTTGCTCTTTCTTGATCACAAGTCAGAGCCTGGAGTCCTTCTCAAACTGTCTTGATGTCCTTGGGAGTCCTGGTTTTGTCACCCTTCGATGTATTCTTATTTGCAAGGACTTGTGGCTACGCATAGCACAGATTTACATGGGATGTGACAGACTGGATGCTTTTTATTGATCAGAAAACCAGTGTACACTTCCCGAAAGAACAGCACTTTCTGTTTCAAGCCCTTACAAGTCATTTTACAAGAACTAAAAATAAAAATAATAATAAAAAAAAAAAATTGAAAAGGGATTTTAAAGAAGAAAAAGGTTCTGTCAAATATCTGATATCTGCAAAGATATAAATAGAGAGATACTTTTTAAGTTCATAGAACTTCATTTCCAGAGAGCTACTGGGAGGAACAGCATGAAAAAACAGTGCTTGTTTCACTAGTAAAATATAGATTGACCCTCCTAAATGAAGAGAGTTGGCAAGAATGATACGATCTGAGACAGAAAAGCAGCAAAAATTAAGGGTTCATATAAATTTATCTTTTTAACTTATATCTCACCTCCAGCAGCCTGCCATAAAGAAAATGAAATGCGAACTGGAAACACAGGCTTGTTCTAATAAATGCAAGGGGAAGAATAAAACTAACAAATATATTTGTTTCCCTACTAATCCCTCTTCATTATAGGACATAGCTGTTTTGCTTAATGGTCACAAATGAATTCAATATGAACTCAAACAAAGGGAGGTTTCTTTTCTGTTTGTAGATTAAATCATTTGTAAAAATATTTCAAGTGCAGTTGGCATCAACAAAGTCAAATAAAATCTCTGTCTCACACAAGCAAAAATTTGCCATAGCGAGCATCTTTCTATGACAACTTGTAAGAGGTAATTTTTCCCTGGAGCCAACTTCCATTGGATCAGTAATGCTCCAGTCTATAGCAGAGAGAGTTTGCGTTTGGATCTGTGTACCAGCATGCATAATAATGAATCACACCCTACATTGATTTAGTAAACCAATAGGTTTTATTAGCTCAACAATGAGATTAAAATGGATTAAAACAGGAGAGAGGCTCTATCATTGCACTAGTAATTTACCCCTGATTCTACAACAAGTGCAATTCACTTTGGTTTTAATACCTGATTAGACTCCTCTTGGTACTGCTGAAATGTTTTCTCCAGGGAGGGAAAGCGCAACAGATATAGAGGAATCTTATATTCACATGTAACTACAGAGAGGGCAAGAAAACAAGCCAAGTTTAATCAGAATTGGGACTTTTCAGTGTTATGCCAGACAAAGAAGTCAATGATTTTTGTTGGCAGGGAGTTCTGAAGTCTCCTGTGCTAAAATACATCAAAAAGGCCCCCAGGACTGCAAGAAAAACATTTAAACTGTGGAGCTCTAGCATTACCACGGTACCGAGTAGCAGCACAGAGCTCCAGATCTGCTTGAGAATAAAGTAAATTAGATCAAACAAAGCTACAATGCTACCAGTACCCAAGTGGGTGGCTTGAAAGCCATGAATACGTCTCCACGACACTGTCTCTAGCCAAGATTTATGCCCATCCCATTAGTTTTGGCACATTCAAGATGCTACAGCACCCTTCTCTGGGAGTCCTTTGGTGCAAAACAGCAGTTTTCAACCCACTGACCCAAGGATGCCTGGAGGTCTGTGGGTTATTTCTGAAGGATCTGTGGTGGGTAGCTATAAATCTTGCAGAACTGTAAAACTATGAGTGGTAGGCTTACACTTACTGGATAAGGCTTATACATGGAATAGGGTTTAGAGGCTAGCAAACTGAAAAAGTTTGAGAAACCCTTGCACATAACTTGTCCTAGAGTCTAAGGAGAGTCTAGGAGAGCCTCGCCTTTTGCCTGGCTGAACCATCTACCTAAATGTTCCATGGACTCAAAATGGATCTTCCTGTTCCTGCCCATCTGACTCTGAGCCCAGCCCAGTAAAGAACAGTTTTGTAAGGCTCAGCCTATGGGGTAGGGAAGCGTAGAGGACAGGCCTGGAAGAGACCCCAAGGAAGTATCTAGTCCCCCTCCTGAGCCAGGAAAACTAATGTAATGAGTATTTAATTGCTTTAGCATTTGTTTGTGGGTTTGTTTTGTTTGGGTTTTTTTTTGGTATAAATTGTGTGTAATCATCAAGTTATACCGTAAATATGCAATAAAATTAAGCAAATATTCAATATCTCTTCACAGATAAAGCCAAAATAAATCTAACTCTCCCTTCCTGAGTTAATCCACCATGAACAAATCGATCAATAACCATGTTTCTAAGCCATCATCCACCCACCTCACTCCTTCCCACCTCCAGTTTTCTGGAAGAGGCTTGATTTAAATTGCCTGAAACTACCCTCACAATCACTGTAATTATGACATGCGTTATTATTGCTATCTGTTATTAAATCAGTAAAGGAAATGCTTTTTCTGTCTGGGGGAATTTGCAAGGTTTTGAAATGGCTTTCCCAGTTCTGGATTCATCAGTGTTTGTGAAACAAAATCTGAAAAATGTACAGATTAGATCAATGCACAATTCATTCCGATACCTTGAAAATATTTCATTTAGATGATGGTGAGCTTTCTGTAATAAAAACATAATTAACTTAACTGTTGAAAATGAGGAAATAGGATGTTTTTGCCATTTAAAAAAATTATGGTTTCTTCAAATGAGGAAATTCATTTAAACTGAGCTCCTCTACAACAGTTTATATTGACCTACTGACATTCACCAACAGAAAAAAAAATAATAATCTGAAAATTGTCAGCTTGCCATTTACTATTAGAAGTTTATATAACACGTACAAAGTTGCATAAAAAGTTATTGCTGCTGTTCTTAAAAGGAAAAAGAATGGCCTAAAGGAGTAAGGCACAATCAGGTACTTAGAGTCTGAAAGTTCTTAGATATTTTTGATACCATCTCAGCCTTCAGGTCTCACAGAAATGACTTCTTATTCTGCAGCTCCCAGAGAGCTTTCCAGAGCTCTCAGAATTTTATTCCAGGATATACAAATTTGGCTTTTTATAATTATTAAAAAATCACCAAACTCTTACCCATCCTTTTAACAAATAAAATACTCTCTGAAGGTGTTCATCTGGAATGAATCTTATCTTATTACCTTTACCCCAGTTTTGCCAATTTTACCAAATGCTGTTCGTCTCAGATATTTCAAATCCAGCCTCTCTAGCATGGACAGCTGATACAGACTTGACTTGCCACAGAGTTCAATCCATGAACTTGGCAATTGCATGAGAAGTGACTCATGCCCCAGTTCGTGCTTGTCTCTTAGTTCAGACAGCATTTGTCTTGAGAAGAGCTGTGGAAATAATTGTTTTTCAGGGGTTGGTAGCAATTCTGATTGTATAAGAATACTGAAAATCACATTCAGAATGTGATGCCAGCTTCCTTTACCATCCTGCTTTAAAAAGGTTACATCTAAAGAGGTTTTCTGCTCACTTCTGGCATCTTGAACTTTTCTGACCCTTTGTCTCTTCACCCTAAAACCTCGGGGCATGTGAGGTCTTTACACCATTCACTGTCATTATTGCAGAAATGCCCTGTCTATGTTACTTTTGCCTGGTTTAGCTGCAGCCAGATGATTTTGTCCGTATAAAGCAGTGATGCTGAGGCTCACCTGGTGCTGAGGTCATTGCTGTGAGCCTCAGCAGCAGCTCTGGGAGGAAAGCCTGCAGACCATTTGTTTAACCACCTATAAAGGTATTTAGTGATGGCTACAGCAGCAGCTCCAAGAAGCAGCAAGAATTCTGTTACTGAGTATTTATGAACCCTGGAGACTTAAGGATGCTGGTGACAAATTACCTCGGTTCCTGCCTTTGTAAAAATGGGGTGATCCACTGAACTCCACCGGAGAAAGAGGATGGCAATCAGCCAATACATTCCTCTGGAGGCACTGGGGACTGTCACCATGACATGATGGCCTCTGGCATGTAATGAGTTTGGCAGGGAGCAGCAAGCTCCCTGTGACTGAGTGAGAAATCCGGTAGAACATCAGCCTTCTCCATGCCTGATAAATGAAGGAGTGGGCCCTGAAAATAGTATAATGCAAGAAAAAGCTGTGTAACTCAAAAGGAGATAAGAAGAAGCTCATAAAACGTGGTTCCCAAAGGAAATCATGAAAGCTGAGAAAAGAAAAATTACGTGAAACTCCAGCCTGACCATTTCCATACCCTGGCACCCTGCTGCCATGTTAACATGGGCATTCAACATAGCACTCAGTGAGAGCATGTGCCTCAGGTGAAGAACAGCAATTAGAGTATTTCCAGTGTACCATCTATTTCTACTTAAGCTGTCTGAATTGTCCTCTGTTGAATAAAAAAGACCAATCATACAAAAAGGTCTTTAACCCTACTCAAAGCAATAGGAGGAAAGGGGAATATTTCTGAACATAGCTGCAAAGTTTGTGGGAACAGCCTGAGGAAAATCGATCCAACAAATGTCTGGTTTGTAGCTAGGTTCTCCAGATGGCATCAATATATCATAAAGAGTCAAAGAGAGCCTTTCTGAATGCAAATTACTATTCACATTTTACCTAATTTATGCAAATTAGCTCATTCAGTCTTCCACCTAATCCTCTCTGGAGTTTCTCCAAGGTTTGAAAGGAAATATATTCTTCTTGCAAAATATATATAATCCATATTAATTGCTTCTGATGGAGATGAGTGGGATGGACAGCTATTCCAGCAGTTAATACTTTAATCACTCCAGCTCAGCAGCAGCCCTGCCTCAGGTGAACAGACCCTGACTATCTGTTCCCATTGCTAACAGAGTCGGTAAAGGGCTGCGTATTGGGATGCTCTCAGTGGGGGCTGTCAGGCAGGCGGATTTTGGGAAGGAACCGATTGGCATGGAGCAGGGTTGAGGAGAAAGCCGGTATGTGGGCAGGTCGGATCGGCAGCAGCCCAAATTGTCTTGGCTACTAAAGCTGAGAAGAGGGCTGCAGGAGAGGGATGAGGCTCGGTGGTGGAGCTGCACGGGTTGCCCCAGGAATGTTGGGCTTTGCACAGGGATGCAGTGGTAGAGTTTTGAGGGGAGTCAAAATGAAAGCTCCAGCACCTTTCCCCACTCCATCCTGAGCCAGGAGAAGAGGATTTGTAGAAGAATGAATGGACAAAGCAGAAGATGATTGAGTTAGGAAATCTCTCAAAAGTATCCACTTTTAAGAAGCAATTGAAGTATGTTTGGGCATATTGACTTCAGTCTGTCCTTGTTTTAATGTTTGTGTGTTAATCTTGAATAGCTGTTATTTGACCACACACTGGTACTTATGGATTTCTTATCCCTGTCCCTTGTGTTTGGATGGCTTTGATCAGATATAGTGATAAAATAGAAAGACTTAAATTCTGCAATCAATGAATTAGAGACTAAATACACTGATATTTCATAACTTATCTCTGTAGAAATAAGAGGTTAATATGCAAGCAGTAAAATGTACTGTGCCACTTCATTGTGCCTGACAGACCTCAGAGTAAGTCACTCATAGAGTTTTGTCAGAATTAACTGAAAGCACATGGCAACCTCTTATGCCTGTACCAAAACCCACCCAAATCCAAGTGGTTGAAGCATATGTTAGGTGCAACAGATGAGAATTGGGCTTGGATTACATATAATTTACTCATATCAACCAAGCCTGTGATACACTTGGCCCAAGGGAGGATGCACATCAGATTACACAATCCTGCTGCATTATCTTCTTCCCAGACCAAGACACAGGTACTGGCCAATGCTTTTCAGCAAACATTTTTTTCCTGATAGCACTGTCAGTAATGAGTCTCCCTTTTCTCTAAAACATTTTGAACTGACATTTCAAATACATTTTTTGTGTAAGGTCTGCAGGAAAACATATACTTTTCTCCTTCTCTATAGAGAAGGGACCAGTATATCTCTGCACTCTATAGCTGTATTTATATAACCTGATTGATGTCACCTGCTACTGTACAGAGGGTTACGTAAGGTTACGAAGTGCGAGAAAAGGGGAAGAACCTTCGCTCTCCAACTACACATAATGATGTTTTGTTTCGTTGGGGTTTTTGGGGGTTTGTTTGTTTGGGGTTTTTTAATGTAAGTAATACTAGAGCAGAGAATGTTACCATGGTTTTCAGGTTATATCACCTGAAATGGAGTTTTGATCACAATAGTTTGATCACTTTGATACAAAAAAAAAGGGCTATAAAGTATATAATTTGTATAAAATCTTAGAAAGTTGACTTTGCTTGTTCAACCTCCTCTTCAGCAAGGTGATTACTTATGGGTGTCCAGGGACAATCTCACACTTCTTAGCATAAGAAGATGCCTACAGGAGCTCAGCAAATCATTCATGAACTGAGCTTGGTCAGTCAGAGCAAGCCCCATGCCTGGACAGCAGCTCTCATTGAATTAGCTTTAAGGCGACTTGAAAAGGAGCCTTGAAAGGAAGATGCTTAAGTGGATCATCATCAATTTCTAAACTGATTTACTTGAATCAATACAACTTTTGCCCACCATCAAGCTTTGTTAGAAGCTGTGGAGACTTCCACAAACCAGATCTCAGCATTTCCCCTTTCCAGGGCTTAGGACTGTGTCCAACAAATTACTTAATCTTGGGCTTAACTTTAAGCGCATCAATACCTCATTAACATCAAGGAAACTATGTTGGTTTACACATTTCTAGGTAAAAATATAAGCCAGATAAAGTGTTTCTGCAAGAGGATAGTATGATCTTGAGAATTACTCAATAACAGCAAACTGCGAGAGCAGGAAGATGATTGACTGATTACGTTTCCAATTCATGGGAACCCATGGGAGCATCTAAATCAACTCCTTCTGAATGCTGAAGGGTGACTTCAGACCAGCGATTAGAACTGAGTGAAATGTCTTGATTGAGAATAAATTAATTCAAAAGTACTGTTTTGGCTAAATGGAAATCTTTTCCTGACCTATTTTGATTTCCTCTCATTTTCTATTTCCAAAGAAAAATCCTAAATGAAATTTTTTAAGCTTTATAGATGTTTTTAGTCTAACATGTATTTATTTTTTTTTCTTTTTGTGGAAAAAGAATCCTACTTAAATGAAAACAAATCCAAGCAGAAGAACACGCGCTTTCATTTTTAGCAATACCCCAGTAGGAAAAAAAAAAAAAAAAAAAAAAAAAAACAGAAAAAAGTGGGTTTTAATTGAAAGATTATTTTTTCTCCTTTTGGGAAATACAATGACTTAAAAAAAAAAAAAAAAGAAAAAAAGAAATTGAATGAAATGAAGGACAAAGTCCCACTGTTATACATTTACACAAAATAAACTTTTTTATTCCCCACTAGTTCTTGCAGATATGTAAAGCTGTCGAACTGGGAAAACTCACCTTCAAAGAGCTGCAAGGAGACAACAATTTGCAAATGAAGAGTTTCCTCCTGTCTTATATTGAAAGGGAGTTCTTTTCCATAGATTCAAATAGTTTTATGATCAAACATTAAAAAAAAATAAATCACAGCCTAACCAGTTCCTGTTATCAGGGCACGGTTATATTTTGTGCTACAAAGATAGAAGAAAATAACATCACTGCAAGCACGTCTTAGGGAGACTCTTTCAAGCACTATTTCCTCACAAAGTCAATGAACCAAAGAATGGCCTTACCCATTTTAAGACGAACTGTAAAAATATTCCCTTTGCTTTCCTTGGGCTCATATTCATGTAAGACATTGCTGGCAACACCCACATTTCCTAGAAATTGAGCTTATCCTCACCCCAGTGGCCTCTGCTTCACTCCAAGTACCCCAGCGCTATTCAGTCAACCAGGATTGTATCTTGTTGCCTGTAATTGAATCATATAGCTTTTTAATGAGTTTAATTGATTGTGATTGTCTCAGGGGCTGCACTGACAGCTTTTTGTCAGGGGCTTGATTGTGCTGTGGAGTCGAAGGGCACATAAGGGGTTAATGAAAGGCTACACAAGTTAATGGGGAACTGGAAAACCAAAGGGAGACCTGGAATGAATACCTATAGAAGAAGCCAATGATGGATAAAGACAAACAATTTATTTTACTCGAAACAGGTTATAAAGGACAATAATTGTTTTAAATAGAAAGCTGTTGAATTATAATTGAAAGTAATTGAAACTCACTGAAATATTGAATAAAACATTAGATATTTTAAATGGTGTTATCTTGACAATTATCTTTGGAAATAATTGCAGTGAGGCCCATGAACTGTTGTGAGAGGCAGAGAGTCACCCAGGGCCCATTGTCTTCCGCAGTCATTACACTAAGTGTTTAATGGGGCGGTATTTATAAATAAGTACCAGCATTTGTTTCTGATCTGGCATTTCATGAATGAAACACAGTCCTGCTAAGGGTGAGAAAGGAGGTCTACAAGGGGCAACAAGAAAGCATCTGCTATTTTCAGAGCCTTTGCTTTAGAAATTAGTCAAGAAGATGCACCTCCCTGGAAGTCTTCCTGCCTTGTATATTGGATTGGGAGGTTTAAAGACATGTTTTCATGGCTGTGCATTGTTATTCTGAAATGTTCTGTTGAAAGTTTTCAGGACAGCGTGTACACAATTGTCCTTTTTCAACTAGTGGAGTTGCTTGAAAACAAGGAACACTTTTCAACAAAAAACATAGTGTTCATTCATCACAGCATTCAAAGGTTGTCACATCAACATACGTACCTATTTCTGGTTCGGTGTCAAAAGCTGTAACTGCCTTAACTTTCTAGCTTCAAATATAGTCATTTCACAGCAGAATTCATGGAAATCACATTACACAACTTCTCAGCTCTGACCTGAACTTGTGCCTGGGTATGGCTATGTACTATCTATATACTGTCCTCTCTGGATGGGGAAGGTCTGAATAATAATTCTGTTGCAAACTGTGGCTTCATAATGTGTGACAACTGTAGTTTTGCCTGAGTTTCAGGGTGATTAATCTAAATATTACTTGGGCTTGATGAATTTTGAGACAGCAACCTTGATAGGAGCAAAGCAGCGTTTCACCTACAGAAACATCTCCACAGATTCTAATCAGCTTATGCACAAAAATTAGATTGTCAAGTTCTCTTCCTAATTGCGATGTGCCAAATTTTCCCAAGTGGACACAAAGCAGACAAGGGATTGAATTGCAACGATTTCAGGTTATTTTTGGTCCCACTGAAATAAACCATCTTACCTCTCCTTGATATAGAGCTGGATATTAAATATTAGTCTATTAATGCTCCATTTCCTATGGACTAAACTGAGGAAAGAGAGGGAGTATCATTGAAATGTCAGTTGGGGAAAATTGCTGAAATGGAGTGGCAGATGAAGAGGATCTGTATTATGGCTTTATCTCTAAGGAGAAAAAGAGAAGGGTGATTATGGAACGTGTCCAAAGGAAAAAGCAGCTGAGCTTCAAGGGTCTAACATAACCGATAGCAGTCTGCTGATATTCCTGAAGGATCTATTAACAACGGGATGATTTCTTCCCACAAGATAATCTGTTCTGTGTTAGACTAATATCTACTGAAGTCATATGCTGGGCATCTGGCTTCTTTGTGCTTCTTCTCTTGAAGGACAAATTAGAATGAGGATTTTGCTTTCTAATAGCATTCACAAAACCTTTCATGCTCTACACAAGCGATGCAAAACTGGTGCAAGGATCCCTCAGTAACTGGAGAAGCTGGGACATCATGGCTGATCATTATGGTGCAATTTCCCAGCTCCTCCAAGCTTGATTTTGTTTTGTTTTGGTTTTTTTTTGAGTGCAAAATGCTGTGTGATGTATCTGTCTGGAGATTGTGCAGGATGAACGGGGGGAGCATGCACATGTAAATTATAACCACTAGAAGAAAAGGAAAAGGAAAAGGGAAGAGGAAGGGGAAGGGGAAGGGGAAGGAGAAGTTGCTCAAGATGTCTAGACATCAGAAAGAGCAATTAGCCAGGTTTAAATTCTGCCAGCAAGTATACACAGCAGGAAACACAAACATAAGGAGAACAAGAGCCACCAGGCTTTACTTGGCTCCTGCCACTTCATCAGGGCTAATTAAAGTGTTCTTCCCTGAGTCCTTAAAGAGACGACTATGACAGCAAACAATTTCAAGTGAGATGCACTAGTCTAAAGTGATGTAGGGCAGGGGGGAAGCCACAGGGAGATAGCAATCTGCAGTGTCAGTCCCCATCTTGATCTGCTCAGTGATGAACATTCAAAGCCAGCTGAAGCAAGGCCAAAGACAAGGCAAATGGGTGCTCTCTTTTTATTTCATGTTGCCATGCAATTTGCCACGTTGGAGGGAGAATGATCTCAGCTGTCTGCAAGGTCCAGGCCATGCTCTTCATGCATGTGTCACTGCTCACACGCTGGAGTGATGCAATTGAGAATTGTATCTGCCGCGTTCCTTGGCGAGTCTGGATGTAAGAAGGTGCGTGTATCCATGCACTGTGGGAGGCAAGTGAGGTGGTAGCAATACTTTTAAGTAAGCATATAGTCATTTGTTGAGGTACTCAAGGTGAGGGCTACAGTCATTTTCATTGCCCTGTCCATTTTTCCATCAGTTCCACAATGAAGTTGCCCTGTCTCCCAGTGCTTCGGGAGAAGGATCACAGGACACTGGTGATTTGGAAGTTACAGTTGCAATTGTGTAATAAAATATGAGATACAATTCCAGGTGCAGACAGCCCTACACTTTATGAAGTTTCAACTTGGCAGCCAAAAAATGTAAATGTGCTTGTGTACGATATAGATATATCAAAACTAAAGTCACAGGCTGGGCCAAAATCAGGTTGGCAGCTTCCCTTTAAACACTTTAATAGATCATTAAGTACCCCACAGGAGGCTGACTACACCAACTACATTTTATTGATAGTGGAGATTTTTTAGCCTGAAACAAAATAATTATTCATGTTAACTAGAGGCTGGAATAAACTGCCCCAGAACAAGGTTCCCCCAGAAGACATGCAGACTCAAAATGTAGTCTCACATTTATATCTTGATGTATCTTTCTGTTTGCCCAGGATTATAATATCCTAGTGGATGCTTTCTTTAAATAGGTTAGCACCACTCTTTTCCTGGGAAGGTCTTTGGCAGGGAAATAGACAGAATTTTTCACATGTGCTCCAAGAAAATGTCAGCATATTCATAGAAGTAATACATATTCTTTTAACAAAATCAATTAAAATAAGCTTATCTCGCCAGCAGAGCCAGCCTCCATGTTCCTGTGTGCCACACTTTCATGTGAAATTCTACATTTAGGGGCAAGGTAAATGGTACTTGGTATTTCTGTTTACTTCCATTGTCTCAGATAACTACTACACCAGTGTAGATTCAGTGCTACAAATTCCCAAGAAGCCCTTTAAGTATCGCAAATGCTTTCAAGGGAAATAAATACAAGGTAGCATACATAAAAAGTGTTAATTTACTCAGTACTTGGCTCATCACTGAACACTTCACCATCTCCCACAAGACCCACCTCCCTTAGGCTGCTGGGCAACCCTATTTATCCCTGTTTCACAGATGGAGTACAACATGATGCAGAACCAATGGCTTTCCAAAGAGCCCGATATCCTCAGTCAGTACTAGCTTCCCAGAAAACTCCAGCCTTTTGGATATGGAAAAAAAATGGAAAATCTGCCTTTAAGTGTTGCAGCAGAAGCTCTTCTGAAGTTGGGCCTCCTATGCAGGACCTCACACAGTCCCGCGAGACTTGGCCACCATTGCACAGGAAAGCAAGATAGCTGCACAGCAAAGCAGGCAGCCGATCCTGGGGCGGCCAAAATAGTGACCTGGTCAATAGAACAGCAGATGATCAAATCATTTTAAGACTCACTGCAGCAGCAGCTCATTTTCAAAATCTGATCTCGTAATTCAGCCAATGCTAATCTGCTACCACCAAAATGGTAATAGTCATCCAACTCTAAAAGTCCACTTAATACTTGCAGTTCATTGTTCCAGTGAAAAAAAATGTGGGATTTATTTCATCACTACCATGTTCCTCACAAACGCAGGGCAAAATCGGAAAAAATCCTGGAGAGGTGAGCTAAATGTACACAAAGCTCCCCTCAACTCAGCCATATCTTAATATTTTTCTCTTGGTATGGAAGTATTCTTATAAAGAAACTAAATCTGGGAAGATTCTGAAGTGATAAATTGGTTATGCAATGGGAACCTACATTACAGGCTGTCTATTTAATTATTTGACAAGTTAATTAATCTCCTAAGCAAATGTAGAACTGCTGTTTCCTTGGTAAGTGATGGAAACAAACTTTGTCAGATCCCGTAGGTCTTGGCGCTATAGTATCAATAAGACTTTAGAAAGTTATGTATAGCAGACACTGAGTGAGGTCAGACTGCCTCCATAGGAGTAACTGGAATTGCCTGAAGGTGTTCATGTTGCTAATTATTTTGCTGCAGCTAATTACGGTTTGCCTGTTTTGTTGCAGCTAAGTTTTCCAGAGATGCCTTTATTCCCTTCAGAAAGATATCAAATCATGATAGGAAAGGACAGAGCCTCCTGCCTTTTTAGAACAATGGCATTGTCTGCCTCTCCTCAACAGACAACACAATTACAGCTGACACAATAATTGATGCTGAAGTTTTCCAGTGAGAAAGATGGACACACATTATTATCCCATCAATCTTATTCCACATGGTGTCTTGTATCTCTTATTTTTTTCTACCGTGGCGGCAATTGACTGAAGCCGAACAGTCTATTTGCATTCCCAAGGGTACCCCATGATGGAGTGAGGGCACCTTACAGGGCACAACGCGAATGGTGAGCCCAGAGAAAAGATCACTCAGTGTGAATTGAAGCCAAACTCACTTCCACCACCATTTTTACCTACTTCTATCTCCCTTACATAGTATTCATATTTCAAAGAAAACATGAGAATGTCCAACGTCTACTTATTCCACATGCGCTGCACTACACTGAGCAATCGTTTGACTATTAGCAGCAACTGTCCCTCATCCATACCCAGTTCTATCTAAGTTTTAACACAGACTCTGATGAGATATCTGCCAGGTCTGCAAGTACATGGAAACCCCAATGTGAATGAGTTATGTATCTGTTTGACAACTTTCCAGTCATCTTATCTAAGCTTCAGTTTTACCCAATTTATAACAACATTTGGCACCTCTTTATGTGTATTTACTACATTTCTTATGCTTTATAATCTGTACATCCAAATCATGCAGTCAAGCTTAGTTCAAACCCTGCATCTACTGTTTCATATGTCTTCTTAAAACAAATTCCTGTTCATATCTGAAAGATGCCTGATTTCTACCTGTCCACTGCTTTTCTCAATAGCTGAGCAGAAAAATACTTTCTTCATTTAATTACAATAATATGATTAGTTTACAAATATAATTTAATATTGTCTTGAAAAAAAGAAAATTCATATAAAATACATGTTTGGCACAGCTGTATTATTCCTGTAATGAATAATCACTAAAGATATTATTGTGGATACAGTTACCATGTCGCAAAGTGAATAAAAAGCTTTAGAAAGAAAATTGTACTTCAAGAAAATGTATGCAGTAGTACAAATGTATTACTGCCCATTAATATGTATTAATTCAATGAAAAATGCCTGAGTGAGCTGGTTTACATAGATTAGGATGGCAGGCAGTGAAATAAAGCACTTGGACTTGGTTAAATGGGCTGTGAAGATAGGAATTCTAATCCAAAGCGTAGGAACAAACCACAAGATAGGCTGTCCAGTTACACTGGTATGGTTTGTTCCTTCTCTTATTCATATCAGTGTTTTTATTATGATGAAGCATCTGCATTCAGTACTCCTCATGCATTAGCTCTACTCAGTCCTGTTTTTATTATTCTTAAATACAGATTCAACAAGACAATTCTCCCCAAGGTAGGTACTTAGCAGGAATCATCTCATTTGCTTTAGTGTCTCCAGGATGCACAATCTGAGCTCCTGACGTGCTTGTCATTGTCAAGACAAGCTTATTCGTGCCTAAAATACTCAAGTAATTCCCTCATTACTCTAACTTCTGTGCACAACGTGCAGGGTTGTTCCAGTTCCACAAACTGCACCAATTGGGGTATTCCCACAGCCTTGAGGGAGAGTTTTCATTGAGAAACAACCATGTTCTGAATTATGCCAAATGCACTCTTCTGTCCAGGCATGGTTAGTTACCCATATAAAAACCAATTCCACTCTCCCTTCTAGCTAACAGTCTTGTTATGAGACAAACTATTATAGTAGTTATATGCTCAGCATAAGATGTAGTTCTCCTTGTGTTTATTTAAAAACACACACAGTACAATTCATAAAATTATCCATCAACTTGGTAGCTCTGTCAGCCCCACCGCCTGCACTTTTGGTGTAGGGCTCGCTGACCTCACTCCAGAGGCAGTTTTGGTTGCAGGATAAGGTGGCCTAGTATGGATTGAGTCACCAGGGTGGGATGTGAGGAAGGGAGGAGAACTAAAAGAATTCGGTTGTCTCTGGACTCAGGATTACTGGAATGTCAACAAACAGTAGAAGTTTAGAGGCAAAATACACACATGATGGGTTTTGATGACACAGAGATGTATTCTGCTGTGCACATGTATTTTTTTTAGATTGCTCAGTATCAGGGTACAGATGAGTTACTACAAGGAATGTTCCTTGGAGATTTGCACTAGCAAAGTCAGAAACACCCCGAACAAAAGCAGAACTCTTTTGTGGAATGCCCATGGTCAAAGCATGATCAGATCAGGAATGGGCAAGAATTTAGTAACAAACTCCAGTGCACTAGTTCTTTAAAAGACAAAGCTACATCAGCTCTAAGGCTCAGTTTAGAGATCTTTAATGTTAAAATGAGAACAATATTTGTCCCAGGAGACACCTACTGTTTTTCCATGCTCTGGGTAAAGGTTTAGGACAAGAGATGTGTTGGTGACCTACAATTTGGGGCTGAGCACCTTGAAGCTGGCCTGCTATCCTCATGTAATACCTGTGTGTCTCCATCGACCTTAGTGGAGTTCTTGCTCCAAAAGATGAGGATTTATACCAGTTTGAGATGACAGCCAGTCGTTTGTGACAGAAATTAGCACAGGTCTATCTCTTGCATGCGTGACAGCTACTAATTCTGCACAGATAAGGCTGGTGAAGTTAACTATGAAACAGCTCTGCCTTGGAACAGCACCGTGTGTGACCTTCATTTAATCCATTTTGTATGTAAATTCCTCCAGATATGACCAGTAAAAGATCTGATATTTCAGCGGGCTTTATTTGTATAAGCCAACTTAATTTTGACACTCAGGATTTATTTCATAGCACTTGGGGCATACCTGAAAGATAGAAAGACAAAAAGGAGGTCCTTATGTTTAGCAAAATATCATTATATATGATCTTGCTAGGACACAAAAGTTATCCAAAACAATGAAAAATGATTTTATAAATGACCACAAAAGATTTACTGTCGTCTTTGCCCAAACAGCCTCATAATTTGTATGTCTCATCCCCAGTCTCGCCCACATCCTCATCCAATCTTACCTGCCTTGCATAAAACTTAGTAACCTCTCAACAAACACAGCTGATCAGCATGAGAGCAAAGAGTGGGGTCCCTGTAGTATGTTAAATCCCTTCCCTCCAATAAAATCCAATGGGACCTTTAATGACCGCTTCCTATCTAGGAATTTTTGAAATTATGGAGCTTGGATCATTCTTTCCACCTATGATTTTATGCACATGGCTCCCAGGGCTCTAGTGACATTCTAATAAGTGTATCGAATTTTGAGCTATTCAAGGGATTTTGTATATTATTTATGAGAATAGATTGATTTGTCTCTCATGTGAAGGAATATATGTAAAATTGAGTTGTGTTGTGGTTGTTTCTTTGCTCGGTGTCTCTGGTATGATCATGGCTTCATAACAATTTCAATATATTATTGCCAGAGGTATTATAAAATAGGGAGACATTATCCTTCATGCCATAATTCTTTCTCTGCTGAATAAACTCAAAAGCTTTTTGTTTGTTTGTTTATTGATCCTTACTCTGGAACATAGTAAATTAAGTGAATGCTGTTAAACAAGAGGCCAAATTCCCTTGTAGCTTCACCAAAATGGACTTAGCTATACTTCTATGACTGTACTGCGATGCTATTCATAGGCAGGTTATGATATTGTCAACAAATCCGTGAAACTTAAGCTCCTGTTATTACCATCTTGAGCTAAAAAATATAGATTTCTTGTGCATATACCTTGTTCCCTATATAATAGGAGCTTCAGCTAGTGTGATCAGAAATAACACTGACATGAAACACCTGCAAGTTACATTGGCATTGTAAGACAGATCAGTCCCAAAATAAGTCTGGGAAAGCGGCGGTGGTGGGGGGGGAAGGCAGAAAATACAGGGTCTTTGAGATTTCCTAATATCTTCTACCCCATTGTTCCAGCTGTGCGGCAATGGGATATTTGTGATTCATGGTTTGACATGTCCTCAGAGCCAGAAAAGAGCCTTCTGCTATTTTTCCACTGTAGAAAATATAAACAGGGAACTATGAACTGGCTCTTTCAATAAGAGAACGAGAGGTTATCAAATAAATTTAGTTGATTACAAGTTCCAAACATACATCAGGAGGCTACTCTGCACACAAGCTGTACCCCTTGCCGCGGGATATTGTGGATGATACCTATTATATGGGTTTAAAAAGGGGCTGGGTAAATAAGGAGAGAAAATTCTGAAAGGGATTATAAAATATAAGGATATCACCTTTAGTTCAGGAGGTCCCTCACCTGTAAACTGTCTTTCAGAATGAAAGGTGCTCTGACACTATTCGCAGCCAATTTGCCACGAATGACCAAGCTTAAAGAGTGCTTGATAGAAATAACATCTCAGCTAATCTTTAAATGACTTCTGAGTTCCTATTAGCAGGGACTATGACTAGAGAAGTTTACACCTTCCCTGGTGAAAGGCTGAAGTTGCTCCAAAGTGCAGCTGGGTTGACATTACTGCAGTGCCTTGATGTGTTGACTCAAAGTTGAACTCAATGATCTTAAGGGTCTCTTCCAACCAAACTAATTCTATGAATCTATAAATGATTCTATGTGGCAGAGACAGAGCTGCATAGGGTGTAATCCCTGTTTGTAAACTCACAGCAGACCATCCAGATTTAACTCTACTTTTTACTCATTTTTTTGCATTTAGACTACCCATTCTGTGTTATCCTCACGTATACTAAATGGATTCCCAGTTCAGGGTTTTGAATTGGTGTTTTATGGATTAGTATAGAGGGTGAATTCTCTGTGTCTGCTTTATATACTCATCCCAATTTGTCTTGTTCATGCCAATCTCACCTCTTGTCCCCTATCACTCAACAAATATGCCCTTTAAAGGTTTTTATCCTATTATGAAATATTTTGTTACTACGCAAAGATTATCTATTTGTCTTGTGTTTTGTTTTTTTTTCTTTCTTCTTCAACTAATGGCTAAACAGCTGCAGCAGCATGCAACTTCAGAGCACCCTGCTGCTGTTCTCAATAATGAAACAATCTGTACTTAAACCAATTTGCTTGTAAACTCTGGCTTCCCTGCCTCCAGCCTGCTAAACTGTCCATGCCCATCATGTCAATCTGTTTTTCCAACACAGAGAGCACTCTATTGGTGCCAACTAACCCACTACAAACTAAAGCTGCAGGCTATGCCTAGGGAAGAAAAAAATCATGCCTCTGACCTCATCAGCTAACTACATTTTATTGGAGCAACACAATTTAGATTGACCACTGAGGTCTGGATGAAAGGCAAAGTCATTTTAAAAGGTGAGTAATACCATAATACGTCCCTGTCATCAGGGTGCAGGATTTACCTCTGGAGTCCATACTAAAGGGAATCTCAGGGAGTTGTGGATATTTTATTTCAGTCTGAGCTAAATGTACCTAACTGCAATGCAAAAATGTGTGCTAGAAATTGACTTGAACTGGTAAGATATGAGACACTGAGAATGAACACAAATAATTCTAAGCCAAGGCACCAGCAGGGGACTGATAGAACGTATAACCAGGAGACTGGCTGTTGGTTTCTTTGTTCACATTGTTTTATGTTTTCATTTCTCTGTGTTGATTAAAAAGGGACTAAAAAACAGTGCTGGAGTCTGAATATTCTGGGCATGTGTAGTTCAAGTCTCCCCAAAACAGCTCTGCCACAACCAATCCATTTCCATCTTTAAATCAGAAGGCTTTTTAAAAAACATTTCTCCTAACAGACATTCAGTATTCTGGTGGAATGAGATAGTTCCCTGAAATCTAAGATGAATGTGTTTATAAATATATTATACCAATGGATATCTTCTTGTACCAGCCTTGTTCTTCAGGTTGAAATGCTTTTGCCTTCTTGCAGTGTTTACAGCACTACAGAGTTACCTCAGTCTTCAATTTATTAGACTGTACAAGCTGGGTCTTCTTCATTCTTCCGGTAGGACAAGCTCTCCATTCTCTTAGTCACATCACCCTGTTCCACTGTGAATCTGTCATTCTTGCCACTGGACAACAGATCAGGAGATCTGACCTTGCACAACAGCATCAGTACCTTTCTGTTTCAAGTAGAACTATACCAGCTGCTATACTCAAAACTCACGTTGACATTTTAATGGTGACCTCTTATTGGCAGGTCATAGATATCATCAATTGCTATACTTATGTTTTTCTCCTTTTATGTCATTGCCAAGTGACAGATCCACAGATCATGGTAAAAAATACTGCTACTGTTACCTAAATGCATGACATAGCAGTCTGTAGTAGTAGATCCCATCCTGTTTCTGCTATTCTAACTCTCAGAATCATCAAACTCTTCTTACAATGTTCCAAACCTTCCTCCCAGTTGCAGTGTTTTCCAGGTTTGTGCCCACAGGTACAAATGTTATACCCACTTCTTACATACAGAATATTCATGAAACTTTAAGACAGATTAGACTCCAGGAAACCCCTCTAGGGACCCCATTACTACCCTTCTTTTCACCTGATGCCTCTCCTTTTAAAGCCTATTGTTGTTTTCTCTTCAGCTGTTTCCTTGTTTGCATTACAGTTCCTGTGCTGAACCCTATATTCACCAACAAAACTAATAATTTATCATGCAGCACCATATCAAATGCTTTACTGAAATCCAGATAGATTAGATCTACTGCATTTCCTTTGTATAGAAAATCAATTATCTTATCAAAAAAGGATATCGAGTTAGTCTGGCACTCTCTGTGTCCTTAGTAAACCTATCTAACATTTTACCCTATTTTACATTTACTTCCATGTCTGTAATTATTCTCTCCTTAAGAATTTACTCTAAAGCCTTTGTGTGGTTATCTGTGTTTGTGATCCAAGTGGCTTTGACCTCGATTTGCAGGGACCCTACATAATGTGGTTCATTGATCAGACTCAAGATTTAGATGCGAATGCCTGTACAGTATCATGAAGTGTTCTCCAAAGTGTCTGTGCACAGGGAGTGCAACAGGAGAACTAGAGCAATGAAAGGCTAAAACCATCAGGAATCGAGGAAGAGGTAAAGAAAACATCATAAATTCTCGTCCTATTCCTATGCTCTTTTTAGACCCCTGCCAAGACAGCTGCCCCTGTGCAGCTATTTTAACAGTCTTCTGATGAGGATGTCTGAGTTTACGCTGCTTCCACCAATGTGTGCATTGCACTAACAGAAGAGGGTCTCAGAGGGTGAAGGTTCTGGCAGAAATAAGCATCTGCAAATCTGCTGAAACCAACTGAATTGTGTCCTTTCATCTGTTCTGTCTTTGGTGTCTTAAGTCTCAAAAGGAAATTCAGGTGCGACAAAAGCATCTTATCCATCATTGCTTGATATTTTGCTAGCCACTCCACCTCCTTCAGAACAGGACCAGTAACTGGTTTTGCTGAGGCAACACCTCAGTGGTAAATATTGTTCTTTTCTTTTTTCTCTTGTCGCTGTTTTCTGTCCCATGAAAAGTGTCATCCTCATCCTTCTGAAGCTACTGTAAATGAAAATTTGTTAGTGCTGCCATTAAAAGCCCTATTTTTAAAGTTTGTCATTCAAAGGCAAAGATTCATTTTCCCTCTTCACTGCATTTGATGCTGGGTGAAAAAGGTTAGGCACAGGCTACTGTTTAAAATATAGTTCCTCTGAATTGTTAAACTTAACCATAAGCACTGCTGAACAGAGATGAGTGAACAAGAATCCAATATAAAGAGAGACCAGCATTTCATCCAGTGAAGCCAGGTGCAATGCTAGAGTGGTAATCTGAGTCTGAAAAAAATGAATATTGTAATTTTCCTTTATCCTGCAAACAGTCTTAACCGGATTCCCACACTCAGGCTCCTTCAGAGTTTGGGAGATACATGAACCAGATCTGGTTTTGTAATCTGTGCTCATAGTAAAAGAAATTATCTCAGCTCCTTCTAAAGTAAGCAGAAATAGCAGAATTTCCAGGAACCACAGGGAGACGAAGAGCAGAACACAGTGTCAATATCTCCACATAAATTTAAACCTCTGCATAAGCTTTTGGATTCTATTGGGATGAACAGGGAAGAGAGAGAGATCCAGAAATGAAAGAGAGAAATTTGACCTGCATCACAGATGGATGAGCTGTTGGTAGAAGAGTAAATGTAGGATAGTCCAATGGCAATTAACTCCCCTTTGTCCAGATTTCTCATCCGTAAAATTAAAATAATGATACTTGCCTTTGTGAAGTACTTTTGAAATCTGTGGTGGAAAAACTATGTATAAAGACAGACATTGTTATTTCAAAGGGAAAGAGAATAGCAGGTGTCATAGATTTGGAATTACACAATAGACAGATATTGCAGGGCAAACAGTGGGAGTCAGAAGTACCCTATAGTTTGTTGTAGCTTTAATAATGTTAGTGGCTTTCCTGTTCAAGTGCAGTATTTCAGGCAATTACTCCATTCCCCAGTTATCAGAATGGGGATGAGAAACCGTTCATTTTGCTGGAGGGACTTAATTGGACAAAAAAAAAAAAAAAAAAACCTGGTGTGGAATAATTAGCAAATTTGTTAATTCTATTCAGTTTTCCTAAATAAATTCCCAGCCTTGTTCATTTGGAGGATTTGGCAATTTTCTCAGCCATCGGTGGCTTTCTGTAACACCAACACTAGTTGGCCTTTAGGGAAAACACTTTTCCTTCCCAAAATAAATCTATGTATTCCCCTGTTGAGGATAGCATCTTTCATGTGATTCTTCATCAGGCTGAATGTCTGTAGCCATGTCCACGTCTCATACATCTCTCCCAGTCTGTCCAGGGATACAGTCTTGGGGGAGCCACAGACCCAGACTTGCTGAACCCCTGCTGCTTCCAGGGCTTGTGCCTGGCTTTGCACAATGCCACCTTTCATCTTCCCCTGTGCTCCAGCCCAGTGTTTACTGAAGGAAATCAAAATGAAATAAGCTGAGCAGATTAATATCCATCGTGAAGGGATGAGGGGAATACGTAATCATACAGCCTGGATGCTTGGCAGCTCCGTATGTGACAGGAGAGGAAAACCGAAGTGAAAAGTGCGTGCATCATGAGGACAGCTCTATACGCAGTATGCCTGGGAAAAATCAGAGAGGATTCTTGTCCAAACTGTGGCACTAACGTCAGGCCAGAGCTCACACCAGCACAGCAAGCAGAGAACATCATTCATGCATCAGCCAAGCAAAGTTCATGAAAACTGTCAGGCTGATGGTCCCATGTCCAAACACACCCCACTGCAGACTGCACAGGGCAGGAAAAATCAGTGCAATGTATTCAGTGCAATGATGTAAATCCAGAATAACTTCACCAGTGGTAACACATGATCTTCTTTATATCCATGACCTCAGGGCTCTAAAAGCATTTCAGATGTTTAGACATCTAAAACTAGGCAAAGCCTTCACCCTCAGGAGCTCTTGAGTTCACCTACGAGATAAATTATTTCCTCTGTCAAGTGTATTTGGACCATGCTGGAGGAAAGAGTTTAGTGACCCTGCTTTGCCATGGACTGCTCTCCAGTGCAGAAAGGAGCAACCCAGGGAACAATAACGAGAAGGCAAAGGGGGAGCATGCACACACATACACCCTTCTCCTGCCCCAGGTGAGCCGCTGTCTCTGCCGATCGTCTGCTGTCCTGCCGACTGCAATGCCAGGCCCCAGCCAGCAAATTACCACCTAACGCCTGCACAATCACGGGCATTTTGAGCAGCTTTCCAAATCCCTGTCTGGATAATGATGGAGGGGGTGCGTCAGGCCAGGCTGTCCAGCTGAGCTAAGTACATGTCTGAAGAACAGTGTTGAGGGCAATGAGGCAGCTGAGAAAAGCAGTTCTGCCAGTGTCACTCAGTCACCTGCGGATCAGCCAGTGTAGTTCAGGCAGCAGATCCTTCCTTCAATCTCAAATCCTGACCCAGGCAAGGTAATGAGGTGTCTATGATGATGCATGAGTTAGAGGATACTGAGAGATTAGTTATTTTCTCTGTGTGCCCATAGTTCCATCACCAGGCTTTTCGCAGCCATAGCCAGTGTATTTCAGAGCCGGAGAAGGGCTTGCTGCTGATCGATGGCCAGTGGTGCTCCCTCCACCCCACAGACTAGGAGACCAACATCTGCCATGGCTTTCTGGCTCATCCCCAGTCCTCCTCTGCAAAACCCATGTGGCTCCTTCTTTTGCAGAATTGTACTAGTCTGGGAAACCGCTGTTTCCCCCATCTCTTTCTTTTACTCATGTTTTGCATAAGGAAGAAAGAAACATTTGGCATAAAACACAAAACCTTCCCATAAAATTTGTATCAGTCCCTTTAGGCCCTTCTCCCCTAACTGAAGTTAAATATAGCAAAAGCCAGACTGCTGTTTGGAACAAATACAAATATCTTAAAGAAAGGTAGGATAAATCAAGTCCAGGTTGCTCTCATACTGCAGTCTAGATGAGGTGACTGTCTTCCGTCTATGATGGCACTAGTAGGACATTTTTATGTACCAAATTACAAGGGATTTGTGATCACTGAACAGAGATGCTACTGTAAAGCCTAAGGGTGACTTGCTGAAAGTTTAGCTAAACCAGCTCTGCACTGTGTCCAAGAAACATCTGCCTGATCTCTTGTATTAGTGGAATAATTTTTAGATCAGAAAGACATTTGGGGATTATTTTCTTTCAGTGGGCAATGCAGATTTGGTAACAGCAACTTTTTGCAAAATTATATTTGCTTCACTGAATCCTTCTCAGAGGCTGGAGGGGGAATTTAGAAACAACTTCTTGACATTGAATTTGTTATTTGAATCTAAATGTTTCATTTTATCACTTTCGAACAAAATATTTTGATCTTTCCTTTGTAAATATAGTTTGGTTAGAAATTGTCTTCCATTTTATTTTGAAAACTGTGCTCAAAACCCAGCTGTTACCTCTTATAAAGGGACAAAAGAAATGTTTTGCTCAAACCAAGATGCTTTTTTTCCTTTACTTTTGGCTTGAAAATAACCAGTCAAAAACAACACAGAAAAGAAGCATTCTTGCTAGTGAAGCAAAAATTCAATTACCTGAAAAGCTCTTATTCTCATTTCAGTATAAGGTTTTGCCCGCCTAGGGAGGTTAGAGTGCAGCACACCCCAGTACACATTTACAGCCCAACCTGCTGCTCCTATTTCGACCTTTTTACCAAATCTGGAGTGATAAAGAATGTGGAAAAGGTTCAAACAAAGATCCACGTGGCCAGGACTTTATCTGAGTTGGTCATGGACTTGTTCCATTGCAGCAGGCTGAGAATGGGCTCGTTGGAAGATGCCCCTGATTCAAGGTTGCTATCATGACCAGGTAATTCTGTAAGCCCAAGTAATAATCCTAGACTTGCCACTGAGGTCCGAGTAGCATCTTCTGCAGTAGGAAAAATGCAATATTGCACCTCAGAATTTAAGAGTCTGAGAAAATGAGGTTTTTTAATTTCTTAATACATTTCACTAGCCAAACAATTCCTGGTTTTGCCTGAAACCTTCCTGCCTCTGACACATCTCCTTTCATGCTCCACTTTGTCCATGGGATGAAACCCCTGTGATCCCGAATGCAGTCTGACAGTGACTACAAAACCCGCCTGAGGAGACCGCGAGTGCAGGCTGAAGCCACACAAACAGGACTATGGGACAGTCCACAGATCTGGCCAATACATTGTCAACACATCACCCTTTAAAACACACAAGCGATGTTCTTTTATTGGCCTGGCTGATGCACCACCACTGCCCCTCTCCAGCAGAGCTCAGGGGAACGCAGGGAGGTGAAGGCAGAGCTGCTGTGGTCCTTGTGCGCTTCCCTATCCAGATCCTGTTTTCCCATCAACAGAGTCTGCAGGAGGCAAGTTTGGAGGGTCTCTTCTGTGGGGTGTTACACTACTTGTCACAGAGTCACCCCAAAAGTATACTTAGGCAAGCAAAAAGCTCCAAACAGACCTTATTCTAACCAGAACTGTTAAGCAGAAAACCAACTACAAATGGGTTTTATCCAGAATTATTCAGCACTCTGACAACATTACACAACACAGGTCCAGATACTGCTTAGGAGTTCAATTACTACACAACTGATTTGAACTCAAGGGGATCAGATCCCAAACTCCTAGAGTGATGGTTCAAAATGCACGTCTTCCCACTCTGTGTCAAAGTGAGGACTCTCAACAGCATTCAGATGTCTTACCAGGTCAGCAAGGTGTCTCAGTCCCTGAGGAATGTTCCTTAGATGGCCAGCCTAAGGAGGAGAGTCTTCAACTGCAGACCCACTGCTCCAAGGAAGACCAACACAATGTGGCTCTCCAGTGGACTCCATTTAAACCCTAGCTGAATTTGAGCTGTGGTCGTTTATGGTAGTGGTCCAGAACTTCTCTCAACCAAGGTGTTTCATTGGTCAAGAGCACTGTCTGTCAACCAAGGTGTGTGACCAAAATGGTCTATCAGCCTAGAAGTTTCTGTTGCTTTGCATGGGGTGGAAATGTATCTGCCACACTATTGTACCATCCCCATCAGGCTCAGATGTCAGCGAGCCACCAGGAATCAGTACTTTTGCTACTGTGGTAGGAGTGTGACCTTCGTTTCTGCAGTAGCTCAAGCTGCCTTACCCAGGGAAATCACAGCAAGTGCCCTGTGCCAAGTCCTGATTCTCGCAATGTCAGTGACACAGCTCCAGTTGACCTCATGGGGACCAGGATTTAAGTTGTACCATGTAATTCCGATAGGCTTCTTGTGCAGTTTATGAAGCATATGTGCTCTTTCTCTCTTCACACTTATTTGACTTTCACACTCTTGGTAGAAACGTATCTTTAGAAATTTACGAATAGCGCAGCAGCTGTGTGTTTATATAACCTCATTTGAGGGCCACATGTATTCTCACCCTTGTGCTATTAATATTTATACTGTCACAACCACATACACACAAATACTTCGCACAAATACACATGCATGCTATGGAACAATAAGGAAAGTAGATTAAAAACCTTTTTGAGTCAGTCATGCCTTTAAAAAAAATCCATGGAAAGGCAGATCTATGTTCCTGAAAGACATTATGAAGGAACTTTTCATTAGGTCCTGGTGACACCTCTCCCTGATTTGAAGTGACTTGAGTCCAAAACATTTTGCAGAGCAAAGTCAGATGTTTCAGCCAGTCAGGAGACAGATAATTTACAGGGCAGCCAGGACTTCAAGCGCTTCAAGCTATTTATTGATGGCCGGGAAAGCGACTCCAGCTGCTGCTGCTGCTCCCCAGCCAGTGTAATGAGCATTGTTCAGAAGGCCACAATGGAGCTGGGTAACAGCTCTTGATGGGAATTCTTTTTTTTTAGGCCAAAATGCAGAATCAGGCTGCTTTAATCAATCTGCAAATTACTCAATTTGCATCAAATGCAAACAGGTAAGAAAACCTGAAAAACATACAACCTAGATGTTTTATTTTGACAATCTCAGATGAAACATTTTGATTTCGTCATGCTGAAATGCTTAGCATTCTTGAATTTGCCTCCATTTAATTTTGTCTGTTCCAAAAGATGAAAACTATTTGTCCTATCCTAAAGATTAATTATTTAACTTTCTGCTTTGCTAGACAAATTGTTTTAAATGATCATTTAAAGCTGGCCAAGTGCAATTTTTTTAATTCCCTCCACACTGATTTTTCAGCTCAGTCAACGAACCAGCTCCCTGTAAGGAGCCTGATCCAGCCTTTTTTTTTCCAGGGTGCTGAGAGGCCAAAGACCAAACATGTGAAGGTGTGAGTAGGACAAACTTTGTGCACCTATATGCACAATGTGCACATGAAGCAGAGAGCGAACAGTCTTGCTAAGCTGCCTCCTTTCCTTTTACAAGAAAACATTGCTGTGAAACCACATGGCTGTTCTGATGCCAGCAAGTTCCCTGCAGATGGAGACAGCAAATAAAAATGTGCATATTTACATTATACATGCAGATTAGATAGTGTGCATTCCTCACAGCCTGTCCCTGAAACACCCTCCAAAAGGAGCGTGAGGGAGAATGCAAAGAAGTCGAGTCCAGCTCTGTTCTGTTATTGTCTCACTCCCACACTCATGCTCTTAAACAATATGTACCCCTGGCTGATTAACCATTTCTAGTGACCTGCATCATGGATAAAAATCTCAGTGCCTGGCATCTCTTAGTGAAAAAAGTGAAAATACTTTCCAAGTACTGCTAAATTCAAAAGCCAGCAGAAGTATCTGCAGGATGGCAGTGGTAATGATGGGGAAATTAATTACTTCATTTCTTAACCTTTGTATTATTGGGTGAAAGAAGAAAGTGGGGTTGCGGATATGTCTGTGTGCACATAAGGAGTTACCGTGACACGGTGCCAAAGCATTAAAAAGGTGAGCTGGATCCCTGTTGTATTTATAAAGAGCTTTTGCAACCAGGGTGACATCCACAGACTGTCTCATCCCTGAAGCTCTCGCTTCAAACATCTCTCCTCAGCACCTACAAACCTGCTCTCTCTTAAAGTCAATTTCAGCCTCTTCTTGTTCACCCCCCTCCAGTATCAGTCCCTCCTCCAGCCTCACCTCCCGGTGCCATCAACGGGAGCTCCCAGGGCTCTGTAGTGCCCTCCTGCATACATGTGTCTGTGTCTTTTCCCAACCTACAACTGAGCTCAGTTTTGGGAGAAGTGTATTCTTGTAAGGAACCAAGGAGCAAGCTGGTGATGGGCCACCCAAGTCTGCTTCTGGGGAAGGTCAAATACAGCTTCTTTGAAAGCAGTAAGAGTATGGAGAGGAGAGCAGTATCAGACCTACATCTCCCCACACCACACTGGATGGTATTTGGTCTCAAAAGCTCTTGCCTTCTGCTGGATCAGGTCCTGGATACCTGCTCATGGACTAGGCTGCTCAGCCCCATTTGCAGCAAGACCACCAAGACAAGAGCTTGGTCCCACAATGGAACCTTCAGCTTGCTCCAGGTCTCCATTGTTAAAAGACCTGGAGTTAGACCTCTGCACATACAAGAAAAATGTCTGCAAGGAAAGAAGTCTGGGATCATGCTTTGCTGACAGAGCCAGGGTAGGAAGAGCGTCTGGGCAATTAGAGAGCATTGCTTGGGCCATGAGAAATCACCCTGCTGAGCACACATGCTCCTGCACTCATCCATATCTCCTCTCTCACACTGCAGCACTCACGTCTGCCCTCCCAAATGAGGTTCCTCAGGGCACTTGTTCTTCTGGCTCTTCAGCGAGTAACACGCTCGCTCACACATGCTTCCATCGCCCTCCCACGCAGCTCAGCACCGCAGCTCCCCATTAGGAAGTTACGCCCCATTTCTCTCCAGAAAATCCTTGTCAGGCTCTGCCAGCTGCCACGTCGCTGACAGATGTTCTGCTCAGGCACATTCTATCATTTTTTACATAGTGGCAGCCTGGTTAATCATTTCACGCCTCATGCCAAACTTTTAGTGCTCCCAGTCAGAGGGAATGGTGTAGCCATGTCCAGCCTGGGCCATGTTTGAGTTCAGGGTGGTGATCCGTGAACTCTTCCTGGTCTTCCCTGCAGGTGGGTCACAAGGCTGTGCTTGGGAAGAAGCTTTCCTTTGAAGTGAGGTTGACTCCAGCCTTTTGAGCTGCAAGGAGAATGGCCTGCACAGTAGCAGCTGCAGGAAAGAGCTTGGCTGAATATAAGATATGGAGGAATGAGAGATTCATGGCATCTCCCGGGTCTATGAATACATTAAACCAGGGGCATCGAACTCATTTTCATCAGGGGCCACCTTTGAAGGCAACCACGAGGCTGATGTGGCCCCTGGTGAAAATGGGTTTGACATCCCTACATTTACTTTTTTATGTATTTTTAAAGGTGCAGCCTTCCAGTTTGTATCCATGAGGTATAAGCACCTTTGACTTTTTCCATATAGAGAAATCAAGAGGTTATTAAGCATTGCAGAGTGGGTTAGGTGAGGTGAATGGCAAAAACCTGAATGGCAGATTCTGGAATGGAACACAAAGGGTGGTGGATTTCTTGGGATGCTGTGGGTTTTTTGGAATTATGAATAGTGAGTCTTTAGGTGTCGTGGTATAAGAAGCCTTCTCAACTACTTCTGCAAGGTTTTATAATGTTCTTACTGCTGTGATAGCTATGATAGCAGAGCAAATGAAATACGGCTTAGAATCTTAGGAAAGCTAAAACAATTTCCCTGTTTCATGTTGCACATTTACAGTCTCTTCTTCAAAGACCTTGCACATAGCTATTTTATTCTGTTCTAAATTGGCTTTCACACCACTTTCACCAGCATTCTAGCTGGGTGCTTGCAGTATTACACCAAGGAATGTGACTGATATCTCTTACAGGTAGCTTGTGACAGCACTTCTTTATCGTGAAGGATATTACAGGCTGAACCAACACAGCTGTTTCTTACACTGATTAGCTCACATGGATGTGTGAGATTGAAGCTGTGTTTAAAAAAAAAAAAAAAAAGCCTGTGTAAGGTCCCAAATCAACCCCTAAATATATGTGCAGACTTAAAATTAGGAAATTGCTTTTGCATTTTTAAAGAAGTTGTTTGAACATCCAGCCCTCATTCACTTAGCATTTACAATATTGCCCCTCAGAGCCTTGGAGCCCAGTTTATTTTAGCGTTACATCAATTTTACTTTCCTGCATTGTACCTCTCTGGTATGTCAGTGCCAATCCTGTTGTGTTCTTTTATGATGCAGAGCATCCATTCCCAAAGTGGCAAGCACGAAGTTAAACAATTAGTCCATTGATGCCCTAAAGCATACGAAAATGTAATGATAACCCCAGATTTTACTGCAGAAAGGGAGCCCCAACTCTGCATGAATGATGCTGACAGATCACCACATTTACAGCATCTTAAATGCAGGTCTGCAGTAATTTTGTTTAAAACTGAAGGAAAATAGTAAAGTCAATGTTGCACAAAGTACCATGGAAGTGTTGTGAATAAAAGCTTCAAAGAGTACTAAAGTGCCATTGATTACCTTTGAGATGATCTTTAAAATCTCAAGTCCAAGATAAAGAACTTACAGATACGCTGTAATGTTAAACCATCATCTCTACATTTCTAGTAATCTTCTCTTCTCCAGTTGATGAGTCCAGCCATTAGCATCCTGTCAGGGGGGTTCTCACTAAAGATACGCAAGAAGATCACAGCAAGTCACATTCCTGTGAAGTTCAACAGTATTATGCCCTTCAAAAGCCACTAGTGGTCACCTCTGCTTTGACAGCTAAGATTTTAAGAGGGATTAACATGCCTGTTCTTAATGATGGCTTAAGATATGCATATCTTGGAAGTCAGTTGGAATTCAGAGGTGACAAAAAGATGGCTCATCACCTCTCTGTATATCTTTATTGTACCTCATACCATGGCTTGTTTTATAGAAAGATAAATCTAACAACCTATCATATACTTTTGGGGAGAGGAGAGGAGAGGAGAGGAGAGGAGAGGAGAGGAGAGGAGAGGAGAGGAGAGGAGAGGAGAGGAGAGGAGAGGAGAGGAGAGGAGAGGAGAGGAGAGGAGAGGAGAGGAGAGGAGAGGAGAGGAGAGGAGAGGAGAGGAGAGGAGAGGAGAGGAGAGGAGAGGAGAGGAGAGGAGAGGAGAGGAGAGGAGAGGAGAGGAGGAGAAAATTACACATTTATTTGATTATGATAACGGGTTTGCCATATGGAGCATTTGAATAGATACTGACTGTCATTTTGTGGAGGAATTTAGAGCAATGCAGGACGAGCATGGCATAGGTGAAGTGGATTTAAACCTAACAGTGCAAAATGGAGACAAGGAATGAAAAGGGAATCACTCAGAGTGTTTCCACATGCCATTTCCAAGGACTGGTATTTCTAGGTCTCTTGGAAAGCAGTGACCCCCAGAAACACATGTCCATGGGTGATTTCAGGCTGGAACATGTGTTCAGTGTCCTCTAAAGTAATGAGCTCAAGACAAAGAGAAGGGAGAGCAGGAAGAGTGAGGTGTATTAACTACAAGCGTGTGTGCATGTGCTGGTCTTCACAGTTCAAGAAAGCTCTCAGTAAATGAAAGATGCTTCAGAAAAAGAAGCTGCAGCAATTGTTACAAGGACAAGAAATGTTACCTGAGACTCAAATGTCCATCCAGGTACTTTACCAAGGACCAACTGATGGACTGACTTGGCTGCAATTAGGAAACTTTTACACAAGCAACATTTGTGGCAATGAGCTCAGCCTGGAAGACAGAAACAGGCAAGTACAATAGCCTGAAATAAGAACTAGACAATGCATTTTAGTGCATTTAGCATAAAGCATCCTTGAACCATTACTCCTTATCTCACCCTTCTTTACTAATACCTTTGTTGTTGTTTCAACCCTTGAGCAGTTTCATTTGTTTTGACACTTTGGGCTTGTCCTGAGCCTGCTGAGTGGTGACATTTCAAGGTTCGTTTCAAAGGTTCATTTCAAGGTGACATTTCAAAGTTGCTTTTCAAGGAGGTGGAGTGAGAGAGAATGACAGCAAGGTATGTTCTCGGAGCACCATCCTCTGCTTGCAAGACTCCCATGAGCATTTTTAGGGTCAGACCACCTTCTGAGGAAGGAAGCTACCACCAGACCCCCACACTCTCCATCTGTGTGGCCCGTACCTGTCTGCTGTTAACACACAGCCTGCATGCATTCGGACAGGGAACAGCTTGTATTTGCAGGGACCTCCAAGAAGAACAGCCTGGAAATGTCAGATCTCCTTTCCTTTACAGACTCGCTCTTGGGAAGCGTGGAAAGAAGCTCAGTCCGGCCACAGACTGAGGTAAGGAGGGTGCTGTCATGCAGAAAATCTTGGCAGAAGCCTTCAACTGCTGAACCCTCTCCCAGCACCACACAACCAACCCAGCCAAGCGAGCGACAGCTTCTAACAGGCCATCTCCCAGCCTGGCCCGGATCCGACTCGCTGTCGGAGCCAACACTCACTATCGCTCTATTGCTTTACCTAGATGGAGCCGGACAGGTGGCATTGGCAAGAAACCAAGGAAAAGCAGTACATTCCTGGGGAGTACTCTTCCATCCGAGATGGCACGTGATAGGAGATGTGGTGTGTATTGGCAGCCAGATCAGATGTGCCTTATAACAGTTTCTGAAGGTTTGGAACTAGCTCAGACTTGAAATTCAGAGGAATTTGGTTAACTTCTTCTGTTTTGTCTGAATAGTACTTTTTTTTTTTTTTTTCCTTTGCATGTGGCTTCTGCCTTCAGCTCCTGTTGGGAGTGCTGAAATTCCATCACAAAAACCGCATCATCACTTAGCTTTTTATTATAGTCTTTCAGCACTACATGATTGCTAGTGAATCTCCAGCCATGGTGGAAATGGGAAAAAAACAACCAACAGCTCTCTAGATCATGCAAAAAGACCACGTCTTTCTGCCAGCAGACACCCCCCTTGCATTTGCCCTCTCCTCCAGCGACTGATGGTACCACAAGATGGGATTAACTGTAGGTCCCCTTTACCTCCAGAAAGATTATTTGCAGTGGGGTGTATTTTTCAAAGTAAGTGAAAGCTCTGTAGTGGGAGGAAGCAAGTTCCCTTGGGGGTCTGTAATACCTCTCCTTGCATTTCCCATTCCTTAGTAATCTCTCCTCTGCAGGCCTGTCCTACCCAACCCTGCTTAGCTAGTAATTGCTGAAGGAATCAAAATACGAGGCACAGCAGCTGCAGGCATCCAGTGGAAAAAAAATCCTTGCATGCACATGCACAAGTCTGAAAGAGAGAGAGAAGGAGAGAAAACACATTAAAGGAAAGACAACATTCACAGCAGGCTGGTGTGTCCTTGACCAAAGGAGACATCAAAGACAGCTTCAGTGATTTACTCTTTGACAGGCTGGCATCTCTGTGACTCACGGAGCTAATCAATTAGGTGATATATTCCCCCTCCTAACTACCCCTTTATTTTTAACAGCTTCTTGCCGAGAGCAGAAGTGCTCCAAAACTGGGTACCAACACACAGACCATGCTGCAAGAGCTGAAAAATGCCATCCCAGTGCATCTGCAAGGGGATCAGGACACCGGTAAAGGTAATTTGGCACAGGGGCAAGGGCACTTCAGCTCACATTGGCAGTGGATGCCACATATTCCTGGGTCGTACAGCACAGTCGATGTTGTATTTTCCACATGCAAGCTCTCTCCCTCATTACACATACTCTGTGGCATGTATGCACCAACGCCAGTGTATGCACCTATTTTCTGCCAGCGGCTGTTCTGATAACTGCTAATGAGGAGAAAATTAGTAAAAAGCAGCATTCTCATTGTCTGCTTCCTCTAACTCATTCCAGGTGGGAAGCTGGAAAGCAGAGCAAAATTTAACATCCCAAACCAACAGCATCTGCAATAACAAAACCCTTCAGAACTGTTCAGCTTTGAATCCTTGATATTTAATGATCAAAAATAGAACACAGCAATCCTGGATTTCCCAAAAGCTGCATCGAGGGACAGTGCACTCCTCTTCATGTGAAAACATCATGTTGGCTGTTCTATTGCAAAATGAGAGACACTGTCACAGCAGAGCAATTCTTACTGAGGAGTGAGCCCCAGGAGACAGAGAGGCTGGGAAATGCACCACAACAGCTTTGGGGACTGAGAGCTGCAGCTGGCCAAGGACTGCAGAAAGCAGCCTGCATTTAATGTTTATGCTTTCTGTCTCCTAATGAGAACCTACAGAAATCTGGCCATATTTTAGTACAGTCAGGGAAATGAGAGCACTTTTAGGGGAAAAAAAAAACCCTCCACGCATGGGATTTTCTAAAGCCCATGGTCATCCTAGGACAGAAACCTTCTCAGGGACACACATAGTGACTAAACCATTTTGAGTCATAGCCAGATTCTGAACGAGCCAGTCAGCACTGAGACGCTGAGCCAGCCATATCAGTATTTGCCATGTTTAAAATTTAATCGGAGATAATATCAGAAATCTCTAGTCTTTATGGCTGTAAGACTTAACTTCTAACCATGGCCACTGCAGCACTCCCCACCTGAATATGTTTATGCAACAGCTCGAAACAGCAGGCCCAAGTCTGAGCAGGTACAAAGCAGAAGGAGGAAGGAAAAGCACTGCCCTGATGTAAATCCAGGTCCAGAAAAGAGCCCCAGTTACCCCTGAAAGAATGTGGATTTTTTCCCTACTTGTCTCCAGACCAATGACCTGTACTGGTGTTTGATGGGAACTCTTCGTGACATTCACTCTTAGTGAATGTTTCGCTACTGGTCTTTCTAGGAGAAACCCAAAGCTAACACAGATGAGAGGACAGGATTGTGCACTGGCAGAGCACTGTCAGACAGAGATTTGTTGAAAAGGTGGGAACTCACACAGGTTTTACCCCTGCTTCTTAGCACCACAAGACATAACATAGTTGCATGGTGAAGAAATCCTCCCCTCAGGGTTCAGACTGGGGATCTCACTCTGGCACATTGGATTCAGAGAATGCAGGCTAAAATATACCCAAAATATTCTCTCCCCCTCATAGCACTGACTGTCTGGAACATCCTGGGATGCACCCAGCTGAGCCCTGGCTCCCTCTCACTGCTCAGAAGAGCCTCCTGCAAAAACACAGACATTGTTGAATATTCTCTGATTTGATCTGGATGAAATATCTCATCAGATCCTGCTGCTCTTCATGGCAAAATACCCACAGGCAACAGAGTCCAATTTTTACCCGTTCAGCTTCAGGCATAAATTTGCTGTTTTCAAAGTGGAGACAGCATCAGATGGCAGAGCAAAGCGGGGCGGGGGGGAAAAGTCCTTCACCAGCTGTGAAAACTGCCCTTTTAATTTTTGTGAAAAGATGTGAGACAAGAACAAAAGAAATGTTCTGCTGTCTGTTTCCTTTCTCATTGGTGTTGTCGACAGCAAGCTCTTCCTCTCACCGTTCAAATCCTAGATGTCATTAACTGCTGGATCTCTTCTGAGCTTCCCTCCTTTCCCCTTGGTGAACGATGTCCTTTTAGATATCATCTCTTGAATTCACATTCAACTTTGAGGGGCAGGTTATATCTGTTCTGCCTATGACATGGAAATTGTTGTTTCCACTTCCCCTACCCAGGTTTCTCTGTTGAGGTAAATCGTCTACCTGTTTCTGTTACCCCACTTTGAGGTCTTGCTTCAGATGTTAGTCCTTCTGTTTTACATCTACACTGTATCTCATTAAAACTGTGCATCAGTCCAGATTTCTCCTCATTACAACAGGCAGAGCTTATGGGAACACAGTTATAATGAGGGCAAAGAGTATTGCTCAAAACCAACTTCTAATAGCTCATTAGCAAAAAAAGACAAGTCAGACATTGCTGCTGTTTCCTCATTCCTTTTAAAGATCTGAGTGCGACCCCCTTCCCAGCCCAAGGAGGGTAGCAATGTTTAGTCTTCAAAACCAAGGCAAAGCTGTCTTCACTGAGGACTGTGTCACAGCCTTAGAAGTGTCCTGGGCTCCTGTGTCCTGTGATAATGTCTGCAGGTGTTGGTGAGTCACTTAATGTGGTTGCTGGGTGCTCATTTATCACCTGCTCAGTGTTCCTACTACACCTGGAAAACAGGGAGGGGAGCAGCTTACACATGGGCAACCCAACTGTGGATGTTCTCTCCTCCCCTGCTTCAGGGTGAATTCAGTCCTGCCCAGTGTTGTCTCTCTGATATTCTTCTTCTGCTCACCCATAGTTGCTTGGGTTTGTATGTTAGCCTGCTCTGTATTTGGAGTACAGGTAAAATTCCTCATATTTGCCAGAATTTTGGTGGTGGGATCCTAGTCTGGGCTGGTGGTGTATTGCACACATGGAGAATGTAAGATTCTCCTTTGTTAATGAAAATAGACAAAAACAGAGAGATGTATTCAAGCTTGCAAATAAGCTTTAAAAGCACTCACCTTGTCTTTTGTCTTCTTTCTCTTCTGGATAACATCCAGCAGGAGCTGCTATATACTTGCAAGTGTTATCAAGAGCTACCAGTTATTTGAACTAACATAGGAGCAGAGCTAAAGTAGTTGCCTAGGCTTTACCTTGCCATCACTAGGACAAGGGGGCTAAAAACTATGTAAAAACTGTGAAAATCGAGCAAGGACCTTAGAATTTATGCGCTCATATTGTTACATTTCTGGGACATGTCTCAGGATGAAGCAATTTACATTGTAAAATATCTGTGCACTAAAAAGCTTAGGAGGAGCTTCATTGCATTGACAGCCTGACTCATGTATTCTTATTAGTGACTCACAGTACCTATCAGAGAAAAATACTATTGTCAGTGATATTTAATGCTGAACTTTTGGCTCCATTTAGTGTAGGCTTGAAACACAGCATTTTGACAGTCTCACAAGTTGCTGTGCCTCACTTTAAGGGAGAGCTGACACGAAGGGTGCCTCTACTGAGTGGTGATGTCTGGCCTTCAAAGTGAAGAGTGATGATGGCACCACTGGAGAGTATCCCATCCTTGGGAAAAGTGTGGCTGGCATCATTAAGGAGACTCAAAATCCTGCACTGCAATTCTAAGGTAATTAGGGAGCTGCAGGGTAATTAGGGAGCTGCTTGCCTTGGAGCTCTATGAGCGGCTACCAGTGCTGCCCAGTTGAGATAGGAAGGCATCAACTCCCCAGGAAGAATATGCTCCTCACTCAGAGGTAGGAACACAACTGTAAAAAGCATTTTATTTTTAGCTTATCATTCATAATTCTGCCTGTGTACGTCATGGTGACTCATGCTTTGTTCCTCCTTCCTTGAGCAGGTGCTTGCAGAGACAACATGATCCTTTGTTTAATGCATGGTCTCACTATTTGAGGGCTTGTTGATGCACTGAGGTTTGGCAGTAACAAGGGCTTCTTCTCAACCAAACACTTATATTGCTGTGAGAGTTTGGATAAATGTATTCTTTTTTTCCCTAAGAAATGTGGTTTTGGTAAAATGTGGTAAATGCATATGCGTTGGTCACATCTACCTGAAACAGAAAAGGCCTCCAAATGGAAAAGGAGCCATTAACTCAACAGAGAAGAAACCGTCCCATGTATTAAATCCTGTTCCTTGCATCACTGCCAACCCCTTAGCAGATGTTCAGTCCAGATGATTCCCCAGAACATCTGTGCCATATCCTCTACCTGCTGCAAGCCACAAAACACCTCCCTGCAGGACCTCGCAATAAACTTCAGACCTTGTGCAGAAAAGACAAAACCTTCACAACTGCAGTGTATTACAGAGAAAAATGGGAGAGATCAAAAGCAAAGAAAGGAGCAAACAGCTCCTAATAGTTCCCTCATGCTTTTTACGTGCACTGGTACTGACTTTTCCTAATGCAAAGCCATGGCACTGAGCTAACAACTAGCGCTTTCTGTTACCCTGAAGCTCATGGCTCACCTAAGCTTTCTCTGATCCCTCCAGTGAGCCATTACAGCACCAACTGTTGTGAGGTTGTTTTAGCAACAGTTTCAAAAGTGATTTTTTATGAGCTGTTTATTACTTTCTCAGATTTATTATGTTCCATTCAGACCGATTATGTGAAACAAAAAAAAAACCCAAGAAAAAAACGAACCAGCTCCAACAAAAATGTGAACTAAAACAAAAAAAGTTATTCATCCTTTCTTACTTTTTTTTCTTTCCATTACACTTTTGGAATAAATGTCAGAATGAATTTAAGTCAACATTGTCAAAGGCAATCACTGGTCTTGAATATTTCAGACTTCAAGTATCTAAATGAAAGTTCTTGTGAGTGAATTTAGTTGCAGGAGGTGATTTGTGGATTCATTCCCAGTGATTGCAAGGTGATTATCTGCTTCTGCCTCTCTTAGGAAGCTGGGTGTCTCTGTTTGTACACGTAAAAGATGATATGCCTTACGGAGCAAAACATTTTCAAACTTTCACACATTTTCAGAGCTTGATGTTGCTGATGGGAACCTCTCCACAGTCCAGACCTGAAGGACTGCCAGATGTTGCACCAAGAAGAGGTTGTGAGAAGGATTTCCTCTCCAAAAATATGGGGCTATGCAAACTAATGTCAAACCCATCAGAAGCATCTCTGCTAGATGGTAAATGGGAGTTGTTCTGCCAACAGCACTAATCTCTGTGGTTACACTTTGGATAAAAATTGGTATGTTGACAATTATTTTTTTTTCCCATTTACCCTGTATTTTCTTTTAACGGTCCCAGCTGCAGATCCAAGCCACAAATTTCAGCCAATTTCCAATTTTTGCTGTGCTTTGGAAGTGATTGTTCAAGCAAGTACATGTGCAAAGTAGGTATCTGGCCAGCCAGTCCCCCAGCATGGCTGCAACAAGCCCAGCACCCTCCATCCCAGTCCAAGGAACACAGAGTTATCCCAGTCCCCTCCATGCCAGTGGGAGCTGGTCTACTGATTCAAAAAAAAAAAAAAGCCCTAGGAGGAGCAAGAGGAGGCCTTAGGAAATCCAGTGAGACTGAAAGTTGGACACCTGGTTGAATTTTTTCACTTTCCCCTGACAGTTAATGAGATGAAAACCCAGGAGGATTCTATGGCAATTACAGCATATGATGGGAATGCGGTTCCTGTGCAGCGATGAACAAAGCTCATACGAGCAGCCTCCTGCAGCGAGGAGGTAGCAAGTCTTTGTATGAGTAAATATATCCCCTGGCTGTGTGAGACACCAACGTGTCCCTGACACCATCACTCCTTGCGGTTCTTCTGCTTTTTCTCTGTTCTGTCCATTGACTGAAGAGGCCACAGGGAACAAATTCTCCTTCAGCCCTAAAAAATTGATCCTTTCAAGTTTAGCTGTGGCATCAAGATAGAAATAAAGATCTTCAGTCTCCACAGTAATTAATACCCATCCATCAGCTTTAAAATCACCTGTGTATAATAAATGCAAGAAGCTAAACATCTTGCTGCTGAGCTTCCGCTAGCTGTCACCCGGGCAAGACAATTTATGACACCTTTCCCGAGCATCCTGTCGAGGGCTCATTCATGTAGTTCCTCTAAAGGCCAGATGCAGCCCTGAGAGTAAGAGAATTCAGAGATTTGCCCTGCTGCCTTGTTACCCTGTGTGATCATTTCTAATAAGTGTTCTTGTTTAATCATTTCCTTGCATAAAACCCAGGCTTCTCTCATGTTTGTCTGTGCTGTATTAATAAAGGTCCATTTGGGAAGACGCTGGGGGTGGAAATGATTTGACCGAGGTTAAGTAACAATTGTACAAAATTGTTTTGACATTATGTTAATGTCTATTCATGTATTATCCTCAATTTAAAGTTAATCACCAAAATTACCGTTGCAGTTCCCAAAATCTAATGAAATAAGATTTGTTGAGGTGTGAATAATACAGAAAATGAGAGGTGCGCAGTCACCAAAAAAAAAAAAAAGAAGAAGAAGAAACTGAAATAAACTGCTGGCTTTAACTCTCTGAGCGCTCTTACACAGTGAGGTGAATTCACAAGTTACATCAGACCTTTAACACTCTGAAATCATTCTGGTGATGGAGCGGGGTCTGGAGCAAAGTGTCCTGCTTGTGTACCTGCACATGCACAGAGGGGTCCCGCTCCGTGTCCCAGCTGCCAGGGCACAGATGGACTTTTCAAGCTAATAATTATGAATTGGTGCTTTAACAGTCAATGGGGTTGATCATGACTTGGCTGTGCTAGGCTGAACATATCTGATTTGAGAAGATAAAGGCAGACCACCGCTATCATGAAAAAGTGCTTGGGAAAAAAGTGATTACCATAAATTCAAATCAAAGAGCTGTGGGTAAATGCTAGCACAAGGAACCAAAAGAGACGGAGTCTCTTTGCCTCTTGTGTTACACCTGAATGAACATGTGGAAAATGGAGGAGGAAGGAGGAAACATCAGTGCTGCATTCAACCCAAGGGCCCAGTCCACAGCTCACTGTCAGTCAATTAAAAACAAAAATAGATAATTTTTTTTTGTCAAAAATCAGCTAAATCCTTTTCCACACAGAAGCTTAGTACAGGAAGAATTCAAAGTGAAGAATATCACAGTATAAGGTAACTTGGAAGAGGATTTTAACAGCTGTTTCTTTAGAAACTGGAAAATAGGAGATGATGGTGGATTTGAACCAGTGCTTCAACCACAGCAAGAAAACACATAGTAGTTAGGTCTGGGAAAGGGCATCCAAACAGCACATCTAAAAGGCTTGTTGCACGTAGGTGTGTGAGTGGGGTATAATGGGAGAGCTGCTAGGCTGCAGGCTTGGCTGAGAAGGAAGAGTCAGCGATACAGCTTTGGTCAGGGTTGGGTGGCTCAGGGTGGGTTTGCAGGGAGAGTGGTGGTCCCTGCTTCATCTTCACCATTCCAGGTCTGGGAAGCAGGCACAGAAAGTAGGAAACAAGCAACGTGTGCCTGTGGTAATGGTGCACAAAGTAAAACACATGGATCCAGCTGCCTGACCCTCCACCCTCTCCCCCCCAAAAAAAAAAGAGAAGAAGAGAAAGAAGAATGAAAAGGACTCAAGAAAAGGTGAAGGAGAAATCAGACTCAGACAACTTCAGAGTTGCCCCATGTGTAACTAAAAGTTTCCATGACTTACAGAGCTAGTGACCTATTCTTATGTCCAGACTGAAGTACAAGAAAGACAATAAAGACTCACTTAAGACGCTTATACAATCAATACTAGAAGCATCCATAGATGATTCTTTTTTTGATCCTCACATCACACTCCAAACTGGCTGACTTACTGGGTGAGGCAGTATAGATCACATTTTTTGATAGAAAATTCCAATTTTCACGTGCAAAATGAAACAGTCTGCATTTGCATCTGGTTTTCCCGAGGCTGGGTGTGCAGACATACAGTCAGTCACAACCCAACCTGTTCTGCCACAGTAATTGCAGCCAGTTTTGTGGATAACAAGCGCAATTTGAAGTGCGGAAACAAGCCTGAAAGCGGCTGAAGACCTGATCCTCTGTATGACTCAAAAAGCTACAGAATAGCTGCATTGTTGGCTTTAATAAATTCCCTGTGGATATTTCATATCGTCTCTAAACTGGTTTCCCAAAATCTGGTTTTCAGCTTCTTCCGCTACCAATGTCTGTAAAATGACCCTTGTTTTTATGACCACTTTGGTGCTGGGACTTTTGCTGTGACATTCAAAGGAGGATGTTTTGATTCACAGAGGTGAAGAATTAGAGATACTTTTGTTTTGAATGTTTTAATTATTTTTTATAATAAGATGGAGACAAATATCTGTCAGGACAAAACTGATACCAGCTCCCAGAAATAAGAGAAAATGGGCAAGGCATAACCTACTTCATGTGTGGACTGTAGCTGCATTTCAAAAGGAAAACTAATAGCCTTAATTATTCCGTAAGTAACTGAGGTTTTAAATAAACCCATTGCTTGCTACAATGATTAGGAAAGATGTAAATTTTAGAACTGCTGGTAAAATAGGGATCATCTTTCTTGAATTTTCAAGCTCAGGCTCAAAAACCTGTGACATTTGTAGACTTTGTCTAATCTCTCTTGCCTTACGAGTACCATGAGGAAGTGGAGCTAAGGAGTATGTCCTCTTCTGGGTAAAATGGCATTAATGCCTAGCTGTGTGTGACAATGTCACCCTCTTCTAGCTAGGACAATAACTGTAAGTATTGTAGTGGCACAGCCACCTATGGTCACATCAGACTGCCTGCTGTCAGTCCAGATCTTGGAAGCCAAACAGAGCCAGGCTGGGCTAATACTGGGATGGGAGTGCAAGAGGGGATTGCAGACTCCAGAGGCACAAGCTGAGAAGTTATGGTCACAAATGTAAAGCAAATATTAAACCACAGAACCACAAACCTACTAAAAAGCAAACAAACAAACCCTTTGCATCCCATTGTTGTTACTGCTCTGACAGTAGGCAGGGATCAAAAGGCAAGAACCCCATTAGTGCTTAGCAGAGATTGCGTCTTAGCTAAGGGACTGGGTGTTTTGGAGGAAGCACCTTCAGCAAAACTGAAGTCAAAACTGTTCTGGTGACCTTAATCCAAACAAAAGACCACAGACAGCAAGGGTAGTCTAGTAGGGATAGTCTAGTAAATTTATTATTTAAACTCACCTCATTTTCAGTGTCACACAAAAACTGTCCCAATGCAACTGTGTATGTTTCATGAGTTGATACATAATTCCACTGGAGAAAAGCTAGGCTCTTCCAAACTGAACTATAGTCTACTTAAGTCTTTCTAGTGCCTGATCTCTTGGAATATCTTCATTTTCTAACACGGTTTTCTTAATGTAGACTTTTCCAAACTCATCCAAATCAAAACACTCACTGGTTCTTAACAATTGCTAATTAGACAAGATTTAATGCCTTGGGAACTCTGACATAACCACTTTGCTTTTAATTGGAGAAGGCTTTGTGAACAGACTGGTGCCTGCTCAGCCATAATTTTTTGTCCTTCTCTGATTAATAACCTCAGCACCATCTGCATTAACAAGGGTTCAGAGTTTGTTGGCACTTTAGTTCTCTTGCAGAGACGTCTGGGAGGTTACTAAGAACCTCAGCATATCTATAAGGCTATGTTATGGTAATATCCAACATACACAGGATTATTTAATTCATTAAATGTCTTTAGTATGCTTATCTCTAAACTTAGAAGCTCCACCTTCTACCTACAGTTGATTGCTTTTAAAGATTGTCAACGTCCAGTTACAGCATCTGTCTGAGCAATCCCAAACTTCTCATAACTTCAGGCACAGAGAGCCTGTTTCAGCTTTACCTTCACTTTGAGCAACCAGCCTTCAGGTTGTGTGGGTGAGTCTGGCTGGCCTCTTCCCGCAGAAAACAAATCATCTGCAAACTGGAACTCAGGCCAGCCTTGCTGAATGGTTTGCAAAACATTCACTTAGCCTGAAGCTGGGATTTGTGCTGTCTGAGCCAAATTTCAAGAAAGGCAGCAAGAGTTTCTAGTGTTGGGTGGATGCCAGGCAGGTTACGAGCAAGTGTTGAGGTCTGTTTCAGACATGGTTTTCAGGGATGAAGGCTTAGCAAAGTGGAAGCCCTGAACTGAACTGAACTGAAATTCTCATGTAAGCCCTTAACAACTGAAGTTACAGCTCTCAGTGCCTTTTTCTCTGGGATCTGGCTGTCAGCTGGGGCCCGTTTGCACATAACCTCAGGTTTGCAGGTACCTCCTAGACTTCTGAGACAGAAGTAATTTTTAGTTTGTGATGATGATGCTTTAGAAACCACAAGGAGAAACTCCTGCTCGCAGGTCTCCTTAGCTTCTTACTTTCCAAGCTTTATGGCTTCTCCAGGGAATTCACAGGTTTGGCCCCTACATAATGACCCAGGGCTTTGTGGCAGAGACTGGCAAGTTGGATGGAAAAGGCTTGGAAATATTATTAGTCCTAAGATGAGTCCTGCTTTGTGTCATTGGCCTCATATTCTGCTCAGAGGAATAAATAGATTGTTCCCAATGTAAATCTAGGATCAACAGTAAAAGACTCTTCATGTTGGATTTATTAATCCATTTTCCCTTGGTCGTCTTGCTCCAGGCTTTGTAAACAAGAGAGCTGTGTTGCTTGGCTGGCGATGAGGGAAAGAGGTTAATACTGAAGACTCCACAAGGTTCTACAATTAGACAATTTATTTGTAGCATAATGTAGGCACCAAGATGACCTCAGAGGCCTTTTTTACTTTTGCAGAAACATATTGGACAAGTTTTCTCAGCAGCTGTGCATTAGTGTTCTATATTAAATGGACTGATTATAAATTATAAGAACTACCCTAAGATCTTCCCATCACTTTGGATTTCTTCACAGCAACTTTCTTTCTTTCTTCCTTTTCTCTTGCCTCCAAGAGTTGTTTTGCAAACATGTGCCATCTGGTGGGAAAGCAGATGTGGGGATAATAAAAGTTATGTTTTATGGATTCATATGAAGATTGCTCTGTCCTTTTTCTCAAAAAAAAAAAAAAAAAAAAAAGACATCTCATATTTCTTTTCAGGAAAAGAAGTTTCAGGCAAGCAGTGCAGGTCTAATAGGAATGGAGGAATGGGAAAGCTGAAGATGTACATCACCACAGTATGTGAAGGTAGAGATGAGAGAGTCTTCTTTTTTTTCAGAGCTCGTGATACAGGTGGAGTTTTATTATTATTGTTTTGCTGCACCTTAGGCTTTTTATTTATATTCTGGTTAATCCATCCCACCTCTACTATCTTCCTCCATGCAACAGCAAGTTCAATATATGATGAGTTTCTGCTCACTGGAGTGAAAAGCTCATGGAGCAAATTTGAGGAGAATGGACTAATTACAGTCTTCCAAGCTGCCTGGGAGAGGGCACACAGCTGCTGGGCTGAGGGCAGGGGCTTCGGTGGCCCAGCTGCTGGGCATCAGCTCATCACTTGCCCCAATTTCATCCTCACGCTGGAAAGACCCGTGTGGGATGGCCTGTGTTTTAGGGCTGCTGGGTTTCAGGGAAGAGGGCTTTTTTTGATTCAGGCTGTTTTGGTAGATTTGTTTTTCCCCCAAACTCTAGCTGACTTTAGCAATAAGATGTGTAGCTGGCTTTGATCCCCTTTAAATAACTGTTTCTTCTCTGTTGCCTGTGATGTTTTTCTTTTGCTTTAGTGTTATTTCTGGGGGAAATTATGTGTGAGGGCTGTTAGTCTGGTGTGAGAAACTAGCAAAAGCTACATTCTGATTAGATAGATTTCTTTTTCCAATTGCTTTCTGGGATAGCTGGAGTGTCCCTGCTTTCTTAACTGAGGTGTCATTTTTCATGGAGAAGCAGATGCTCTTTGTCATGGATGAAAAGGAGCACAAGCTCCTTTTTAACTGTGTTTTTGTAGTTATGTTCTATAATCAATGGATTCTCACCCCATTTGCAATGTGGGTCCCCAAAATTTTTGAGTGACATGATGGATTTGCTTGCAAGAATTCATGGCTCAATTTGTTCTCTTGACTACCTGTTATGAACTATTGGAAGTGGTCTGTGGATCCCAGGAGTTTTTAAGCAGCAGACTGCAAACATGGTTTGCAGTTGTTTGTGAGCTAAACTTTGAGCCTAAACATTTTGGCTGACTTCTGAGCTTTGTCTTTTTCTCTTTTCTTCCCTTCTCTCCAGTGCATGCATCCATTTCAAGGGATCTGGATCCTCTCAGCCTAATTTTAAGCAGCTAAACCAAACTGGATGTTTTTACAATGGTGTTGCAGGCTTTTTGGAGCCTGAAACACAGTGGGATTTTTAGGCTCATAGAAACCAAAAGGACGTTTGCTAACCTGGCCTTTACTCCTAATGTGAGTAAAAGAGCTGTTAGGATGAAGTCAGTGGCACATAACACCTCTGAGATGCAAGGGCATGAAAATGGCTGTCTCATCTTAGGGACAGCTGTGGGAATGGGCCTTTCCAAGCAGAAAAACATGGAAAAGCCAAACTGCTTGGGGTTAGACTGCTGATGAAGCAGTATATATTAGAGCTGCTGTATATCTGTTCTGTGTATCCTGCTCTAAAGGTGGCATTGCGCATAGATGGTAGGAGTAGCTTGTTCACAGTTCAGGGGAAAATACACAATAACGTTTAATGTTAAGAGTTTTTTTTAGAATAGTGGAGAAGGGGATGTAATAAGATCCAATGTCTGTGTTTGTCTAACATTGATTTCCAATTTGGAAATGAGGTGGATGTCTTTAACAATGGGATGATGAACCCCTGGAGTGGTTGCCTAAGGGATGCAGCAAGCTCTCTGTTACTTAAATCCAATATATCAAGTTCAGATCACTTTTCTGAAGGAGGCATTCCAACTCAACTAGAAGTTCCTGAGCTCGGTAAAGGACCGCCGGGTGAATTTTTTACATCCACAGGTAAGTGGGAGGTCAGATTAGATGATCATAATAGTCTTTTTTACCTTTAGAGTTGAAATCCTTGAGCATCTACTTTATAAAAGTGAAATCAAAAAGATGAGGAAGGTCTTAAAAGTCAGATATTGCCTGCCAAACCCAATTATCAGGGCTGCAGTTCAAAGTGATCTGTGCCCTTGCTGGGCCAGAAGCATTTGACCATTGATCATGGCAAAGGATATGAGTGCTAGGAGAAGTGAGAGGGCTGCAAGAAAAGTGTTTCCAAGTTCAAGAAACCTGCACTTTCCCAATGTAGAGAAAAGACTGGAGAGAAAGGTGAATTGCCTTAGGTTAAGATAATGTCTGCATTTCAGAAGTGGACCTCCCAAAAGGATGCAGGACTTGCTGTGTTCACAGTGTGGCTGCAGGGAACAGAAGAATCAGGAACTCCAAGAAAGCCATAAGAATGAGGATAAAATGAGAGATGTGCAGCTAGTGCCAAAATTACTGTGTGTCTCAAAGCCTCTGCTTCCTCTCCTACCACGGCAGCCACCATGCAGGTGGCATGAGACTGTTAATCTCACACCTTTAGCGTTTCCCTACAACCCCTTGTAACACAGTGAGAAGAGTCTTTTTCTTCCCAGCACAGAAAGAGGGGAGCTGGCAGCTCCATTAATGAGCATTTGCAGGCAAGCCCATCTTGTATTCCATGCACTTACATGCATACAGGTTGTGAATAATTTCTTGTTTAAGAAATGAGCCCAGGTTAAAAATAGCCCCTGCATTTAGCTGCTTGCTGCCTCCTTCCTGCTTGCTGGGGCCAGAGCTCTGTTGAAGTGCTGGCAGTCATTTTTTATGTGGAAATGGTTAGAAGTCAAAATTGTCTGGCATCTCTTGCCAGTATGGGGAGCTCTGGGGATGGCTGTAGGACAGACAGTGGAGTCTGGTTTTTCTCTTTACCATGGCCTGGAAGGGAAGGGTTAGAAGTTCACTCTGGAGGCACCTTTTCCATTGCTCATTCCTGCCTGGACCCTCTGCTGAGGTGGTTAATGAAGGGCTAATAAATACTAGGTAGTTTTGTAATGTGGTACCTGGGGTTGGATTAAGATATTTTAAAGTGTCATGAACACAGGCAAACTGAGCTCGATACTCTGCCTGATATATGGAACAACCTCCCCGGTGTAACAACAGCTCCCTGCTGCTGTCTGTCGTGAACTTGTAAAACGAGGAATGTGTTTGGAGAGTATAGAGTCACACTTTCATTTGTCTCTCCCTGCTCCTTTTATGTAGAGCTATATCTCTAAAGAGTGTACAAAGTTGAAAATTTTGCAGGTTTAGGACCTAAATTATGCTGCTGCTTTCTCATTAATTCTCAGCTCAGGGCGTGCAGGAGTTTGTCACCATATGAGAAACAGGGGAACAGAAAGCTGGTAACACATGAGGATCTCCTTATCACCTGCTGACCTGAAGGAGTAATAGTGTAGAATGGCACTGTAAGAAATGATATGTTCTTGCAGTTTGCAATGAAATAATCTGGATTAAACCCAAAGGCATGATTAAAATTATGCAGCTCACACTGTGGAGAAGAGGATGAAAACAATCAGGTATTTACTTACTGAACTGTTAATGCAGGGGTTTTTACTCTGACTAATCAAAGCTCTTGGGGTGGGCAGCATTTGGCAGGTCATGCATGAAGAAGAGATGGAGACTTCTGGTCTCTGTGCTTGGAAGAGGAGAAGAAAGGACGAATGCCTGCATTCAAAACATCTCCTGGCACCTCAAATATCAAAAACGTGTTTAGGGATGTTCTGTTTATCAGTTTCTAGCATGCAGATCCCCACAGAGACGAGGTCAATCATTGATGGATGGTGCTAGGAGGATGAGAAATTTGATTTACAGTGGCCCCAGAAGGGCCAGAGCTAAGTGCCACTTACTGAGACAGTTTAACTGGAGCCTGAAGGGAACAGAGAAGCTATGACACTCCATTGATATTATCAAGTCCAGGACCACAGGATAAGGCAGGACTTGTGTTACCAAGTAAACCCCTTTCTCTTCCCCCAGCACTTTGAAAAGATGCTGTGGTTGTCTTGGTTTTGGACCTTTTGAGCCTGAAGTTTGTCCCCTCCTGTGCAAACCTGAATGGTTTCCTGCTCATCAAATGAATCTATGACTTTTCTCTGGTGGCATCCAAAAGCATCCTTTCTGTGGGTGCTCTCAAGTCCTGTTGCTTGTTCCCTTCCTCAGCTGCCAGAGCAGTGTGTACTCAGGTGTCCCTCTGCCATTTTCTCTTGTTTTGTGGCTATACCTTGTCTGCTCCTAGCCTCAGAGATAGATTCATTATGAAAAATGATCCAGTTTTCAGAAATCACAAGGTTCTGTGTCTTCCACTTAATTATTGTTTTATTTTAATAAGCAATTATGTTTTGAAGACACCTCAGGGCTCCAGGCGTTAACCACTTATCACCTGCTGAGTGATTTAAAATTAGTGAAGCACATCCCATTTGCAGGTTGGAATGAGGCCTGAATCCTATCAGCAGACAAATGAGTTCAGAAATTCTCCATGTTTGTAACTCACTGCTTATGGTTTCATCTCCTGGTCCTCTGAGAGAGGCCAGTTATGTGCTGGAGGGATGTCTGTTCCCTTGCTGTTCTGATAAGAAGCAAAGGGCTCATTAGGGGCTGTGAAAGGGAGAAGACTGTCTGTTGGCTGTTCTCTACGGTTTACTTTGCCAAGTATCTTCCACAAGTCTTTCTCCACTACAGACTGCAAAACCCTGGCTGTTAAATCAACCTGCAGCTCAGGTATCCCTCATGTGAGAGATGCAAATCTCCTCTGGGGTGAGGATATTGTAGGGGCAGGAAGCCAGGGAGTCTCAGCTCTAAAACTGATATGGAAAACATACATGGTCCCACAGGGGTGAAATATTAAGTAGTTATTGGTTTATCGTCAGGACTTGTTATTCTCTACCAAGAGGCAATTTGTTGAGCCTACTCTAAGAGCATATAAATTAACTTGCTGTAGCAACTTGCAGGAATAAACCCTGAGTATTCCCATAGATTGCAAGGTGCTCTGATTGCCAGCAACTTGGAGAACAGATACCTGTGTTATCAAATGCTGGCTGGCTTTCTCCTGGAGCTTTTATGACCTAATGGTTTGGGGTTTTTTGTCCTCCCACATCTCCTTGACTTCCAGGTGGCACAGTTGGAAACCCATTTGAAAACATAAACCCATTACATTTTCTCTATTTTAATGTCACACATTAAAAATACGACACAGCAGCCAGGACTGCATTGAAGTTCTCAGTTGGAAGGCTGAGCAGCCCGGCTCGTGTGTGCCGTAGAGCATTATTATTGGCATTAGCTACAGTGTTAGTCAGCACATGTGCCATATGCTCCAAGGTGTATGCCCTCCACGTATTGACTGAATCATTTTATGTTTTCCATATGGAGTATGTCCTCCAGGTTCCACACAGACTCTGAGGCATTGGGATAATAATGAGAAAGATAATAAGTCTGACAAGGGAACAAGAGGGCTAAACCTTGCAGGGAGCCCCTGAACAGCAGGAATGGGAAGCTTCTTAGCTCATTTCTTCCTCTTGAGTTTGGAGACAGGGAGGGAAGGAGAGGTGGGAATGAGGTGAGGTGAAAGGGAAGGTGGTGGTGTCTTTACTGCAGGGAACTGTTTCTTTCCCACTTGCTGCCCGATGTGTCCTTTGGGGGCAGTAAACTTTAAAGAGTCTTTTTCCATGCTGAATATGCTTATTTAAAACTATAGCTGCTCTGAATTAAGTAGGGGGTAGAAGTCCCTGCTGAAAGGTGCCCTTGCCCAAAAACATGCCCCTCAATGCCCCCGACTGCTTTCTTCTCCACAGTGCCCATTTCTTCCAAACAAACAGAAATGAGGACAGCAGCTTTTTTTTTTTTTTTTTGAGAAACACAGCCATTTCTAAGCAACAGTCAGCCTGAATTACATGTCAGAGCAGCATTTGCCATGTTCCCACCTGTGCATCATCAAAATGGGCCCAATAAAAAGCCCCATTTCTCCTTATTTCCTTGTGATTTTTACATCCCCTGTCCATTTAACCTTCCATTGTCATTCTCTATTTCTTTCTGGCCCTAACTCTGCTGTGATTTAAGGACCAATGATTCCAGCCTATCTCTTGACATAGAGAGCAGGACACACAAAAGAGTTTGTGCGTCAGCACCCGGAAATGTGGGGTTTGCAGGGGTTGTTCCAGCCCTTCTTTCCCATGCAAGGCCTGGGCAGTGCTTGCTCTGTGTCTGTCTCATTCCCTTCCAGCCTCAAGCTCCATGGAGCCAGCTGGGCTATGATGTCTCAGCACTTTTCCAACAGCCCTTTTGATGTTCTCAGCTTGGATTTGGGGCACAGCTCAGCAATGTTTACTTGTCACATCCCCACCAGGCTGGGGACAGCAATGCTAATATTGCAAGAAATTTAGCAGAGCTCAGTAATAGGATTTGACCCAAATTGCAGAGGGGAAAATGAAGCAGCTCTGTAAAAACTGAAATCTCTCTACATAATAAATTCTATTAGAAGCAAATAAATAAAAAAGCCAGGTATGAAAGGGGAACATTCTGATTTTTCTCTTGTCTTAATGTGATTTGAACATAATTTGATGGGGCTCAGCTAAGCAAACAAAGCAGACACCCTGAGGAATGGAGCTATGTTTGCTGAGAAGTCAGCATCCTACTTCCACAGTGGTAGGAGAAAAGGTGTGAATGAGATTGCATAGAATCAGATCTGTTTCTCCCTGTTGGAAGCTTAAAGAGATTGGAAATGCACTTGAAACCAAATAGACATAGCTGGACTTGTAGGCTGTGTGGGCATCTTGATTTTTCTTGCCCTTCCCAAGGGCAGAGCTCAGTGAAGATACTCTGGGACTGGCTCGTGAAGGTTGGACTGGGCTCTAAACCAGTGTGCAGACCTGCCAAGGGAGGTGCGTGGAGTAAAATGAAGGTAAGAAAATAGTAGACAAACTCAGTTAAAGTTGATAAGTATCAAGAGTTCCTTGGGTGAAGATATCTACTTTCTCATTGCCAATAGTTAACATATATCAATATTTATGGACACATCCCTGTTTGAAGTTGGGTCTATACATTCCTTTCAGTCTAGTTATTTTATTTCCCTGCAACTAGAAAGCAAGGTTTCTTTGAAACAAGACATTTTGCAATCAGTTGAAGGGATTCCCTTGCTGCCCAGCACTCAGGGTGAGAATGAAGTATTTGCAATTCAATTGGACATGCTTTTAGGGCTGCATTAAGGAGCAATAAGCACTATGTAAGTGTGGAGCAATTCTATAGATGTCAGTTTATGCTTGAAGAGCCTGAACTTGCATGTGTAAGCTAGACAGAGATACAGAGCTTGGCCTGACTAGCCATGGCAAAAAGGTGCATGTCTGAGTTGCACCACAGCACAGTCCGAAGTCTGTTGAAGTATGTGACCCTTTAGAGTTGTAAAATGCATATATTGGATCTGGAGGTGGATATTCTTGAGTTTTCATGGAGGTGAATCCTTCCTCCTTGTACTTGTCCTGAGGAGGCAACATAAATATATTTCCTAGAACATTTCCTCAAGTGTGGGGTTTGTTTGTTTGTTGTTTGTGGATTTGCTTTTGTGTTTGTTTGGGGTGGGGGGGTGTGTGTGTGTGTTTGGTTTGTTTTCTATTGCTGTTGATGTGACAAGATGTTTTTCATACACAGTCTTGGTGGATGTGCCTGAGGCAATGCTGAAACATAAGTTCTCCAGCTTGTCTGTCCCTGTTGTTTCTCTACAAGGCTTGGGCTAGGAAATGAGCAACTACTCAGTAGTGTATCCAAGCCACAGGGGAATGGCTGCTGAAACAAGAGGGACACCTTGGCAGAAGAGCCATTTGAAGGAATATTAATTACCAGGCAGCCAGTTCTGGACAATTGAATCTCAACTCCATATGTTCCCATTCAAAGTGCTCCAGCAAAATGCTTAACTGATTACTATCTTGTGAGCTCTGTGTGTGTGTGATAAAACCTAAGACTGCTGAGCTAGAGGGATTGTCTGTTGATAGCAATATAGTGTAGTGAGTGTTTTTTCACCTTTTTAAACTTAAACTTTTTTATATCATAACAAAACCAGACCAGGTTTCAGAAATGCTTTTTAATTTATAATCTTTATTGTAGTGTCATCGTGCTGATTAAAGTCACTGAAGGGTCAACTGCACATGGATGAAATGAAATAAAGACATATCTGTGTTTGGCATGAAAGGCCTCTGAGCCTTGTTTAATGAGGGACTGCAGATTTAAGGCCTTCTTGATTTCTATATGTCTATATAACAGGTGCAAGGACATAGGGTCAGAACAAAGAAGAAATAGGCCATTGGGATAAAATGAAATCAACCTGAGTTTTTGCCCCAGGCTGTAATTGAACCAGAACTGAAGTTCAAATGATAAATTTTTTTCTTTTATTTTTTTTTTTTTTTCCCAGATCTTTTTGCTCTAACCAACCTCAGAAATGTCAAACAAGCATAAGGCTGTTCTAGCTGACACCTTTGCAGGAGGTGTTCCAGGGCATGAAATTCTGCTGTGTTAAAAGCTGCTATGAAGACCTCAGTGCTGCCCATGACCAATGGAAAAGGACAGATTTAACAAGGGAAAGAGATCGAAATTTGATTTGCTGAAATACCCAAGTATTTGTTCCTTGGTGTTTGGTTATGCTTAATGCTTTTGTTCCAGCCGGGGCTGCTCATCTGTGAGCAACAAACTGATGGCACAAGTCTCTGCACAGAACCTTCATGCTTCCCACTCTGTGGCTTAAGAAGGTTCACAGCCCATTTAATTTGCAGGCGCTGTCTGGATATGCCAATCTCTGCCATCATTGATGTGTGTGCAAACAGGCGAACAAAGGTGAAAAGCCAATTTGAGGACAGCTTTAAATTAGAGACTTAGTAGTTCTAATATGCAGAAATTTAGGAGTAATTAATTGGTTCTTTTAAAAAATAGCATCTATTTTTAGCTCTCAAAGGAGGTTGTTTTCTAGGGATGACAGGTTGTGCTGCCAAGGTGTGTAAGCTGATTTTGGAGCAGCATCCAGCCAGCTTGTATGGACAGTGATGTCTTGCAGACCCCTGAGAAAAGCACACTGGCAATGCAAGATTTCCCATTAGACTTGGGCTGTAAAAACTGTAGCTGAACTTTTTTCTCTTTTACAGACAGTCCTAATCCAGCCAGCTTGAAGGGAGCAGCAGCTCCGGAGGAATCCAGGATATCTTGGCTTCCCTTTGCAATGATAAAGTGAGTATGCATCCTTCTGAGAGCAGTACTGCAGAGAGTCAGGACATCCTGGCATCAGGGCTCACAAGACAGTGACTATTTGTGTACAAACCACCAGGAAGTAATGTAGGATTTTTTTTCATCTTCATACAGCTACCTGATCCCATTTCAAACGCCAATGATCCTCAGTAGAAATTGTAGAAATTCTGGGCTATGCACTGGCAAGACCTACAGTCTGTCATGGCTCATGTGGGACTACAGTCCAGATACCCATAATGTCACAGTCTCAGATTTGGGCATCAAGTCTGAGCCTCTGGCAGGGACATGTCAAATCCTGGGCTGAATCTCTTCTGTTTTGTTAGTTCCTGAGTTCAAAATGACAGACGGTTCCTGCAGTGAACAAACTGCTGCTCCAAGAGACCATCAGTGGGAGCAGTTGGGCATTTATGAGCAGAGGCTGAAAGTGGGCTCCACGATGTTTAAGGTTTCATGATAATAATTAGAACTTAAAATGTGCCAGTTCTGCATGAGGAAATATCATCGGCATAGGCCAAGAGCACGTTTCCATGGGAGTGGGGAGCGTCTGTGTGATTTGCGCAAGAGCTAGCTAATGCAGCTGTGACCCTGCATAGCCATATTCCAGTTTGTAGGCTATAGAAGTGGAATGGAAATTATGAGAGAAAGAGGGACTCTTACTACTCCTAATTTCCACTGCTTTCACAGCTTCTGACTTTCATAAAACTTTCCCCCACAGAGCTGCAGCCAGTGTTGCTGCTGCACAGGCAGTGAGGAGCACAGCTTCTTACAAGGGTATTCAAATAACAGTTTTCCTTTCCCGTCAGAAAAGCTGTACACTAAAAATTGACATTTGAGTGTTTTGAGAGAACAAAAATGTTATGTGTGTATTGTTTCCGTTTCTGCCACTTCTCTTGTCTCAAAGGTTTCCATGCTCTGAGGAGGGCCATTCCTCCTACAGAAGAGGAGGTGCTGAGGTGACCAGGGATGACTGAAGAAGCAGGGAAAGAAGAAATGGTCACAAGAAGTGGATCTGCTGCCCTGAAAGATTGCAGCATGCTGAAGTTATGCTTTCTCCAGGCACCCATGTCATTCAGGGACACCACGGCAAGCAACCCCCAGCTGGTCGTATCTGGCATCTGCAGGCCAGTAACAGCCAGGGAAATTTCCCCTGCTTGTGATCTTCAGCTGTTCAGGACTGAATCAAGCATTTATGTTCAAGAGGATGAAAAGGAGGACTTGCTGACATCTTGCTGTCTTTCCAGGATCTAAGGAATAAAATTGCACCTTACTTCTAAGACAAGTGTAATTTTACCTTCTAGACTCTTCTGTTTTTTCCCCTTCAGTCTACTCAATATTGCCTATATGGAGTATCCACAATCTTTTCAGTTGTTGATCTTTTCCTTTCTTTTATGGTTGGAGAAAGATGGCTCAGGATACGTTTTCTGTCCCTTTGGTTCAGATCCTGGCCAGGTGCTTGTGGAAAAACTCGTTCGTCTTATTTGAAAACATTTTCCTTTAGGATTTGGTGTGGGGGCTTGTTGAAGATCTGGGCATGAATTCTGCACTCTGCTCTGACTGTGGCTGCTGCCATCTGCCAAATGGGTGGGATCATGTATGGTCTATTGCTGTTGGTTATGAGATCAACATTGCCATCCTTGGGCCTGACTGTTTTGAAGGGGTTGGCATGACTACCAATCTTCATCCCTCTTTTCTAAACCCTTAATTTCAGGCTAACATTTCAAAGGGAAGAGCAATACAGATGCTCTTGTGCAGCCTCTGATCCACCAGCATGACCCTCATTGAGGGTCAAAGCTGACACAAAATAGGTGAAACCTTGCAGAGCAGAGAAAACCTAGAGGGACTCTAGACTCAAAGAGCAAAATCTTTTGTTACAGTGTTAAATCAAATCCACAACATAGCTAGTTCATGGTAGTGTATAGTCTGCAGAGGCTTTGGAGGAGGGGGGAGTGAGATGAGAAGGGATCTGAGGACCTGTTTGTTTACTTGTATGCAGTAAGTACCTTTTTCTCACCCCTGTAGGAAAAAACAAAATGCATGTAGCATACAGAGCCTGAGGCTGCTGGATTTCACATGGATTTGAATGCCAGCCTCATAACTGTGGCTTGGTGACTCATCAGGTCTCACAACAGAAGCAAATGTGTTGATAAGCAGTACTGGAGAAGTCAACTGAGCAAATGAACATCCCACAGAAACCACAGTCATAATTTACCTGTCTACTGCCACAGCAGTGCCAGAACCACCACTTCCACTGTGAAGTCCATGATGTGTGGAGGGAACCTACCAAGCCATAGAGGGGTAGACATGTTTCCGTTCAGTGTCTTGGCTGAATTGCAAAGCAGATAATCTTGTTCTGTCATGCAAAATTCTCTCTTCATTACTTTTACCTGTGAGAGATATAGTCTTATCTTCTGGCCTGCCAACTGCTTTGAGGCTTGTGCTGGTCTCTAGTGACCACCAATTTCTAATATTGGAGGGGGCTGCATTTTGATGACAAAACAAAGTAATTCCTCCATGAGCTCATTGTGAGATGCATCCAGTTAAAAGCCTGGGAAACCATTTGCTTATGACATACTGTTTGATGATAGTGGACTGTTCCATGCTGTTGCAGTCTCCCACACATGCTTGGCTTTGACTGATAAAGCTCAGCTGAAAGATATAAAAAAACAGGCTGATCGACATCGCTGCTGTTGGCAAAGGCCAGAGCCCTGCATGAGGCCCCCAAAGAGGGACAAGAATTTATCTTTTGAGATTGAGCCTGATTTAATTCTTCTTATAAAGCATCTTGGCAGCTGTCTAGATCTGACAGGTTGATAATAAGACTTTCCCTCGATGCAAAAGGGAAAGTAATTTACATTGGCTTCACACCTCTGGCAAGCAGGAAAGATCCTGCCCTACGTCAGTGTGAATGGGGAGCAGACGTGAGAATACGAGCAAGCAGCACCAGGGAAAGGAGTTCGTAATGTTTGTTCTGTGCTTGAGCAAGCACAAGAAAATGCCATTCGGAAAATGCCGCTGGTTCAGAGAGCCGGGTTGGAATCAGCATTCTGTCCATGGCAGCAGTTCAGAGCAGCTTTCCAGCCAAATCCTGAAGGATCACTCTCTTAGAAGGAGCAGCACTGCTACCTGATTTCATTTTGCTCCATTTAGCCCAGTGCGTCTGCTGATACGCTGCTTGCTCTCCCTGTTACAGCCACACGAACACCAGCACCAAGCTGCCCTAAGATTTTTTTTTTGTTTTCTTTTCATTTGGTTGATAAGTAGCTGATAGCCTCTAGGGAAGGACTGTGGCTCTCATTGTGTGGAGGTCTCTTCAAAAGTCCCAAGAATGCCATTACCTAGCCTCTGAGTCCTCCAGAACCTGAGCAGACACAGCCATCCCCAAGAGGAATAACAAGCCAAGTCTTAACCTGCATTATGTTGCACTTTAAACCTGCTGTTGCACTAGTTCTAGGTTTAATACCCCTTGTAAGCTGGGTCCTCAGCAGCTTTCTGCTGGTCTCATCTCCTCCAAAAGGAATGACTTGAGGCAACACAGACTGTACGGCCTTACCTCGTTACGGTGCCAAGGGAGGTAACACTCCGGCGATGCACTTTGAAATCCTCAGGTGACAGCGTGCCAGGGCAGTGCCAAGTCCTTCAAAGAAATGTAGATTAGAAGGTTTTGCTCTTCAAAACCCACCAGCTTTAAAGGCTCCTTGCCCTTCCTGCCAAAATGGAACTGAGAGGTGGGGGAGGGAGGGGGAGAACTGGAATTATGACAAAACAAACAAAAGTGGGTGGGTGGTGGGTGATGAAAGCATTTAGTTTGCTTGTTCCCTGACCACTGGGATCATGAAGAGGATATGTTCTGCTGAAAGGCACCAGCTGGGGCACAAGACTCTTTCTCTCAGATTGCCCTGTGTTACAGAGCTGTGTTTTGAAGACCTGGTACTTGAGCATACACTGCTAGGGACAGTGCAGACTTGAAGACTCCTGAGTGCCTTGCAGTGCCCTGGCCAACCTTTGTGGAGATGGGAAGGAGAACACTCAGGTGCAGGGAACTACTGAAGGCCACTAGAAAGCAAAGCAGAACAGGACCTTGTGCTGCAGGGACACAGTGACCAGAAGGTAAGTTTTTCTGACTCCTTATTTAATCTGAACTTAAAAGAAACCTGTATCAAAGTTTATGTTAGTGTATACCAGCTTTGGGTAGTGTCATTTGGCTGCTTCAAGGAAGGTGAAGGTTCCACCTTGAGGCTGTGGCTGATTTTAGAGTGTTAGCGGGGATGAGTAAGGAGGAAGTTTCACGTGGTTGATGGGAAGGTTTAGGTGTTTGGAGAAGAGATCTGAAAGGCAGATCTTGTGGAATGTCATTAAATGATGCTGTGGTAGAAGATTGCTCAGGAGAAGGTATGTCACAGAATCACATGTGATCCCTTTTGGGGGAAGTAATCTCTAAAAATCAAGACTATGAGGAATTTATCTGAATAGTTCTAAGTGTAACGTAACTAGGTGTGGAGATTCCATCCATATCCTGGCTGAGTCATGCTGGAGGCCAGTGTGCTTCTGCATTGTATACAACATAACCTCATTGTCTGGAGATCTTAAACACTGCCTGTCCTTGTGGCAGGTAAATATGGGGCTCTGCTAGAAAGACTCAGCGTTTACAACAGTCTTTACAAATAAGAGATTTTGCCTGAAAGCAAAAGAGATGAAATTAAGACAAGTGCAAAGCACTCATCCTTAGGCAGAATACACAAACACAGAACAGGCAATATGCAATGAGGCAGCAGAGCGGCAGGAGAGGACCAGGGTTGCGCTGGTTCACAAGTAGAATGTGAATCAACCCCACAACGTTGCTGCAAACCAACTCATTGTATCCAATACTGTATTAACAAGAATGCTCTCTGCCAGATATGTGAGGCAATTATTACAACCTGCTTCGGGGGCTGTAAAGAAATTTGGAGAGAGTGTCTTAAGGGGAAAATACCGAAACAAGTGAATGCTAAGAGGTTAGGCAAGCAAGTCATGTGAATGAAGATTGAAGGCATGGTGTTTGTTCATTTTAGGAGAGAAATGATGGAAAAAGGCTGATGATGAGCTGTTTTCCATGGTCACTGGTGTAAGAAAAAGAAAATGCTTGAATTCATAGTGAAGATGTTTTAATATGTTTGTTAGGAAAACCCTTCCAATCCCTCGCAGAGTAAAAGACTGAAGCAGGCTGCTGAGGAGAGATGTGGCATCCCCTTCCTTAGTGGCTTTTAGGAATGGGTTAGACAAACAACTATTAGGACAAATAGTTATTTAAGTACATTTGATCCTGCCTCTGATCCCATGAAATGCTTTTCTGCCATACGTATCTATAATTAAGCACAATATAAAAACACAGCCTCTTCAGTGAGGAGTTAAAAACCCATCTATAATTAGATAAAGTCTTTTAATGGTAAAACTAGGTTAAACGTGCCTTATGTGACAGCTCTGTTAATATATCATTGTGGAGCAAACATCAGGAGGAAAGGGAACTCTTTAAACTAAAGAACAGTACTGGTGTAACAACATGAGTGTAAAACCAGTCAGGCATAAATTACTCAGAAAATTGAAAGAAAGTTTTGAACTGTCAGAACAGCAATGTTCTGAAACAGCCTTTCATAATGCGGAATGCTAGGGGCAAAAATCAGAACTTGTTTTTTTAAATGGAGCTTGCTAAATTAATTCAAAGGATTATAGAGAACCACGGCCTGTCATAGCAGAGTCCAGGACTGGGAGATCCCTTTCGTTGCTGTGTTATAGAAACTGAGGGGAAAAGAAGTATTTTTATGCCAGTGGGACTATTATCTGCTCTTTATTGACACAAATGTACCTCTTTCATCCCTGTGCTTTTTCCTGTGTGAGGCAGTTACTGATATTCCTTTTAAGATCTGAAGGTCACATCTCCATTTAAAATTGCATAATTGCACAGAGGTGAAGGAGAGAAATCCAAGTTTGGGAAGAGCTTCTTGAAAAGGGGACAGCAAATCCTCAGGTGCTGGGTGTCCTCTTGACCTTTCCAAGGCTGCAAACACTTTGTGTTGATTGGAGCAAGTGATTTGGGGTCATTGAGAGCAGCTGGGGGAACTGCCTCAGGGAATTGCTGAACCGTTGCAGGCTGCTAAATGGAGCCCCCCTCCTGTCCCAGGTGGTCACAATTTGGCAGCTCTGGTGGGGTGAGGTGAGATGTCAGAGTGGGGCAAAAAAAAACCTGCTGCAAAAGCAATGAAATCTGCCAAACGTTGCTAATAGGACAGAACAGGCTCCGTGCCAGGAGAGGAACTTAATTTCTTTGCTGACAAATGAAACAAAGATGTGATTGGAAGTGCCACGCTTTGGAGGTATGAGCAATTTCCCTATAATCAATCATCCAAACCAAACTGTTTTCATATCTTTGCATTATTTAGCAGCCAGTTGATGGCAGACAATATGAGCTGGATTTTGGTTTTTCATCCGTTCCTTACACTGATGTGATTTGTGTGTTTTGGCAGTGGGATGCTGGGGTGAAGGAAGGTTGAATTGGACTTCTGTATTAAAAAAAAAAACTTGGCAAAGACCATGTCTGTGATTATCAACTAATCATTCAGACATAGACGTTGTTTGTCTGCTCTTATTAAGTCTGTAAAGTATCTGGGTGTGCAAAGCTGACAGTGAAACACCTACAGGAGAGGATGTCAGAAGAGGGAAGGAGTGAGGAGGTGATAAGGTAGAGCTGAGTTTGATAAGAGCCCCTGGCTCCTTCAGTAATTGCAAGAAAGGTGAGATTGATATTATTAGGCCTATCATCTATCCTGGGTATTCCTAGTTACATGAAGCTATTGATGTGGTTAGAGACTGTGGAGGGAGGGCTAGGTAGAGCAGTTCCTATATCCTAGGCTGAAGCATATTGAACATTTCCCTTTCTTTTCCTAGGGGTATGCATACCTCTGAGATCTTGATTGATCCATTTTACTTTCCTCTGGATAATGTGTGTGATGTGGGGGAGGAAGGAGGAGTTAGTGGGAAGCATATGTTAAAGTGACTCCAGTGACTGTTTCCTAACATGGATTCTGCAGCTCAGACCTTTTTTCCAGCATTTGTTGGTACTGGGTCAGGCTGAGAGAGAACTGCTTGATGCAAATATAATACAAGGAAAGCTGTGGGGAGATATAGCAAGCATAATGTCTACTACAGAGGGTGTTCTTTTTATCCATCCTAAGTCTGATGACTTTGGCTGCATTTCAAGTCATGGCCAAAGAGCCTGTTTGCACCATATAAGTCAACTAGAGCCTGATTTATGGAAGAGCATCCTACAAGTGCCAAGTAACACCTCATGTCCTTGGATGAGACAGGAGGGGCTTTTCCTTCAGGCAGGCAGTACACTGAGCAGGAGATTCTCATGCACAAAACGCAAAGCTGTCCTTAAGCTGCTTTGTGTATCTCCACAGGCAGCAACCCACTTGGTAGCTAAGATGCAGATCTTGCTGTGTGTGTATCATGGCAGGGGTGTGTGACCTGTGATGCAGCAAATGTCCTGAAACCTTCTGCTAATGGAGCCTGTCCCACTCTGTGGTGCTCCCCAAGGGACCCTTAGACTGGGATGGTGTGATCCTGCGGCAGTGGCACTGCTGGAAAATCTCCTTTCAGCACACCCCAGAGCTGACCAATTTTGTTGCCCATCAGGGCAGGATGCAAGAGCTGTCTTTCAAAGAGAGCTTTAGGACGGACAGAATTGGAGATCAATTTAAGGATTGATTTCTGCCCTGACTCAAGGTATTGAATATTTGTTTAAATATCACTGGTGTGTTTCAGGTTTCATTTAGCTGGCTTTCTAACAGTTACAGGAGGTGTGGCATTTGTGGGAGTCGGGGAGGGGTTGGGTTTGCTGCTTGTTGTTACATCTGAGCAAATACAAGGCTGGGAGCCTGTGCGGTTAACACTGGGAATCACAAAGGCATCAGGACCTCCTAGTATGTATAGGTAAACAAGAAAGGCATGTTGATTATATCACTGGCACAGCAGATTAGCTCTAAGTACACACTCACCTCTCTGTGGCTCAGCTTCTTCTACAAAAAAAACAGGGATCATGATTTTTTTCCTCCTGCCTTTGTCTATCTTGCCTGTTCGGCTGGTTGCTCATGGAACAAGGAGTGTTTTTTTATTGAGTATTTGTACAGTGTTCTGTACAACAGAGCCCTGATGGCAGCAGGGAGCCCAGAGATGGCTGAACCCTGGTGAAGCAGTAGCCTGGGCAGCACTAACAAAGGTGATGGAGTAGGGATGTGCTCCTCAGACTGTAATATAGTGGAATTTCACTGTAGTGAAATATAATGGAATAGTAGTGTAATATAGTAGAATTTCAGCTGCTTGTAACCAACCACCCTTTACGGACATCCCAACAGTAGGAAACGTTATTTTTTACATTGCTAATTCGTTCTTGGTAGGGCAAATTCTTACATGAAGTTGAATGGATACAAAGATCTTTTGTTTTCCTGCTTTTCCTGGTTTGCTGTCCTTACCCTTAAGGGTACATCTTCCCTTCTCCCTCATGTCTTTATTTTCTTTTTAAAGTGCCATTTAAATGTTAAGCAGTGCAAAGGCTCAACGTGTAGGGTATTTATGGACAATTTAAATTGAGTGTTTTTCCTCATTACTCTGAGGTGGTGAATTGCCCTCTCCTTTTATAGTGACTCTCAGGATATAATGAAAATTTAGTGAGCGTCTTGATGGCCACTTTGTGCAATACCAAAGGCCTTTATCTCTTCTTTCACTTTCTCCACCCTCTTTCTCTTGATCTTTAGAAAAGAATAAATCTGTGTCCTGATCATGATGGCTGATGTTTCTAAGTTCATTTTAATTAAGTGTGTTTTCCCTCCATTCTCCTCAACCCCAACTTACCTCTTGTCTCTGAGGCCAGATTTGACGGAAGCAGAAGCTTCAAAATTCAGAATTTATTCAGGTGAGACCAGCAGTAGACAGCGGCTCTTCCGAAAACAGGTTGTTTGCTTGGTGAGGAATTGGAGGCCAGGAGGCAGAGCAAAAGTCTTTTAATTCAGCTAAAGTAGAAGAAAATTCAATCTTTAACAGGCAGACAGGGGATAAAACTAGCTAAATACTTAAATAATGTTATAGGCAAGACTACATGTTTGCCCACTGTTTAAACGCTGAGTATTACTCTATTTGAGACATTAAATAAAATATAATGTTTTCTTTGAACATTGCCCTTTTCCTCAAACTGTCCTCAGTGTGTCATTACTTAATGGCTCCAACTGAGAATCTGTCTCAGTCCTTGCACTCAAAACCATGGCTGCCCTAGTGCTGAGGGACAATTTGGGGGAATACTTTGTAGTAACCATGAAAAGAATGTGTCCCATGTCTCTGAGCTATTGGTAAAGGCCAGCACTCAAATGGAGATAACAAACTGAAAACCAGCTCTTTTTACTTTCCTGGGCTAGTGGAACAAGCCACGCTGCTTATGCTTTTGCTATCAAACTTCGTGTAGGCTTACACAGTCAAGAGGTCTTTAGTGTCACTGGGATGTGGAGAGATTTAACCTTTTATTTGGTTTAGATTTCACTGATGTCCTGTTCCCTCAGTTCAGAGTTTACCTTCTTTTACTGGGAAGCACACGCTAGGGACTGGGAATGGGGTTGGTTTTTGCTGTGTCCTAACACTAGCAGTGGCACATGCCAGCTGCTTCATGAGGGTTATTAACATCCAGAATGAAACTCTCTGTGCTGTAGCAACTGTTGAACCAGAAAAAGCAATGTGTTAGCAAAATACTCCCTATTGTCTTTTGTTCTTTCTGCTCCCATATTGTCCTCTGTGCTTGGCTGTTCTTTGCTGGCAAAAGTACAGCAATACTTAAAAACTGTACTCGGGTCATCCTGATGGCCTCTGGTATCGCTTGAATAGGGATAGACTGGCAAGCAGTGGAATCGCCACATGCTGTACATTTATCTGCATGTTCTTGCTTGCTCAGGGAAGCTTGGTGTGCATGTGAGCAGACTGAAATTTACCAGCTTTGCTCTTTTCCATCTCCTCTCTTTTTGCATTGATCAAACCTTAGCAACCACCAGAGCCAACACATAAATACAGGTCCTTGAGATTCACCTTCCTTAGATGAAAGGGCAAAAAATTCCACCAGCTCCTGCTGGCAGAGTCATTAAAAGCTGCTTTGCCCAGCTTTCCGAAGCTAGAGAAACTTATCCTAAGATGTTCTGCGAGGAAAGTTCAAGTTACAATGTCTTCCACAGTCTGAGCAGCTTTACCTCCTGGTGTGAGCCTGTGATTACACTGCGGTGATGGAAGGCTTAGTCATAGCAGCAGGTCTCCTGGAAACCTTACGTGGGGGAATGCTGCCTTGCGGCAGCAGACAGCATTATCAAATGACTACCAGGGACATATGCAAAAACCAGGAGTTTAATTGCCAAATTTCCCCTTTATCTTAGTATAATTAACAAGCTGATGTCTCTGCAGCTCTTGTTGAAGGGAGTAATCAGAAACATGTTATGGATGCGTTAAGGAACATGGGAGTTGTGTTACTGTGGCAGTTTTTATAAAGTCCTAGTGGCTCTTCTCACAAAATCATCAGATATCTCAAGCGTTAATGAATGATCCTTTCTTATAAGACATGCCAATGAAATACAAGTCTCGCTATCAACCTTCATGGGTTACACTCCTCTCCAGGCCCTGGCATGCACCGTGCCTGAGCTGACCATGCACTGGCAGCAAGAAATAGACACCTTTCAGAGGAGAGGTGAACAAATATTCCTTTGTAGTTGAGGCTAGCAGTTATTATATCTGTGAATGGTGACTCACAGACTAATTGGACACAGATTCACACAAGTAACTTCAGCAGACTGGTCACAGTGTGATGTACAACGCGATGACTCAACACTGCCGTCTTGCAGTGTTGCATGCAAACTACCCAGGAGGTGACACCTGGCAGTATCCAAAGGTGAAGACTTGAGTTAAAATTTCCATTATGACTCAGCTTAGTGGCATGTAAAAGCCCACTGGGTCTGATAACTTATGCCTTGCATCTGGCAATCACAAAAGCCTGCTTGGTTTGTGACTAAAGAGACATTTTACTGTAAGAGCCGTGTTCTACCTCTTTCCTGTCCATACATCCATGCTTTGCAGACAAGATGGTGTGTTTAGCCACAGCAACAAGAAGCAGAGCTCTGGAGTGTGAAAGTGAGCTTGGCTGAGCTTGGGTGCAAGTTAAGTTTGAGTGGGACTTATCTCAGGAAGGGACTGGCAATGTTTTTGAAGGTAATACACTCCCTGGACTTTTGAAGCCTTATCAGGGATCTGCCGGTTTTATCTATAATGGCTTTTCATAAGGGATACAGAATGCTCCAGTATGTTACTCATGCATCAAGTATGCACAAATCATCCTGGTTCATAGAGCGATAGGTGGAATTGCAAAACTGCACTTAATGACTGAGTGACAGCCATCTGCAGTACGTGCTTTCAATGTGATATTATGAAGGATAATTTTTCTCCTGCCTCTGAAGCTGAAAGAAACCCAGGGGAGAGGTTCTCTTGGGTTTATTTTCTTTGCTTTTAATTGATTTTGGAGATTAAAGCCTGAGTGAAAGTATTGACTTGAAAGTGCTGGGTACTGAGAGCTTCTGTTTTTGTCCGAGGATGTGCACGGGAAGCATTATTGTCAGCCTGTCTGGGCCCTGACCAGAGGCTGTCAGGGCAGTGTTGGTTAGTCCGAGTGATATTGTTATGGGGGATGTGACATGGTTTTTACAAGCTCAGTGGACTATAGAAGCTAAGTGCTTGAGCTGTAAAATACTGAAGACCAGAAAGTCTTAGTAGGCTTTGAATCTGTCCTTCACAGCCAGATGCAGACAGAACAAGACCCAGCTCTCCTGGACTTAGCTAAGCTTAGGCTGCAACCTGGTCTCTGCTGTGTTAGAAAGAATCTGATTTTGGGGTGAAGCAGAAACCATTCTTATGGCAGGTGCAGCCCTGGTGTGCCTGTCCCTTTAGTGTTCATCTTAAAAATCTGGCTAGTTATTTACACTCCCAACTTACCCGAGGTCTTGTGTCATAAATCCTACCTCAGCTTACTGTGTATTTAATAAATAAATAATGCAGTTATCTTGCTAGAGAGCTGACTTCCTACACTGTCTGCCCTCTGCAAACACACATGTGTAATATGCTTTTTTCCTGCCCTGATGATTTTTTAAACAGGAGGCTGGACAACAAGGAAACCAAAGTGTGTGTCCTTTGCAAATTGTTCCTGAAATTTCCCTCTTGCTTGTCCTGATGTGATTCCTAATCTGCCTGTTTCACTACCAGCTTCCTTGGGCACTTAAAAGTTATTGCCTCCAATTATAGCACCTTTGAAGGACTTTCTCATAATCTTTGAAGTGTTGCCTGGAACAGCATGAACAAAAACTTCCCAGTGAGGGGATGAATGGCTGTTGGGTTCTTTTCCTGGGCAAACTGGTCCCTATCTCTGCTTTCAGTTTAATGACATTTCTACTTGCTCATGAACTCCAAGTTTTTGTGCCTTCCTTCAACTGCAGCTTGTGAAAGTAAATGTCTGCATCTGCACACCCTGAGCTGTGTTCAGGTACTGAGATAAAGTACCTTGAAGATCAGAGGGGCTGGGAATCCCTGTTTGACCAGTGTTCAGAGATGTCACGGTAATATCAAGCCGGAGGGCTATGAGTGAACCCACCTGTCATAATAATAGGACAATTTCCTCATCAATGAGTGTTTTCTCTGTATTGTGCTATCGCCTGGAACTGCTCTGGAAAGCATTTGGAATCATAGCAGCAAGCAGGTGAGACTGGAGTCTGCTAAATCATGCAAGCTGCTTAGACTTGCTTAGAGTAAGATCAGGGTCTGGCACAGAGAATAGAGGGGAATCTTTTACTGGACTGATGATTAGTTGTAGGCTGTTATGTGATTTGCTTCAAGCCTCTCAAAAAAACAAAAAGCCAGTAGCCCGTTGCATTCAGGTCTTCATTCTGTGCTTTCCTGCCCAAGGAAGGTGAGGGTGTAGCTGCAGAGCATGCCCTGCAAATGACTGTCAAACTCATGACCTGTATGAATGGGTAGCTCTTTGTGAGGATGGCAATTCAGGTCCTGCTCTTGCTCAGTTGTGCTTGGTGACCTCCTAAGACACACCAGTGCTTGGTCTCAGTGAAAGTTCCAGTTTAGCTTTAAAAGCACAGGGTTCCCTTCCCTGAGCTGCTGACAGGACAAGCATTCGTTCCGACCGTTGTACCGTTAACCTGAGATGTCAAGGGACACGCAAGCACAATCCTTTCCTGGTGCATGACAGTTCCAGCCTGTGTAGCTATCAGGGATTTTGATTGGGCTAATTTATTTGGAAATGGGGAAAAATCTCTGGGTGTTTCTGTATTTTTCTGAAGGCCCTCTGGAAATCCATTTGCATAATTAGCAAAAGTGCACATGTGGATGCAAATGGAAATCCTTTTCTTGCAGAACCATTGATTGCATGCTTGTAAGCAGACATGCTCACCAGTGCTCTAAATGCAATCTAGCCCTTTCCACATCGAATTTGTTCTCAATTGCTCCCATGTAATACATTTCTCTACATATCTCTCAGCTGTGACACTGCTGCTGTTTTGGTGAATTGCTTCTTGTAATCTTTCTTCTTTTTTCAAATGGTAAACTTGTTCCTGATGTAATTACCGTGATACAGTTCTGTGGCATGACGGATCATCCTTAGCAGCACGGTTGCTCTTGACTTCAGATGAGAGGATATTTTATTTCAAACTTTTGTGGAAAGGGTGGTTAACAGGTCTGTTTTCCCCACCATCATCTTTCTCTGTGTTATGTTTGGCAGCAAAGATGGTCCCTGTATCCATCTTCCAAGGGAACCTCAATGCTGTGGGACTCTCTGTAGTCTAATAATAATTATACTAACAAAGTACTGAAAGGTGGACAGCATCTTCTGTAAGATATTGGAGTAAATGGTCGTTGTTGGTCACCTCCAACTGGAAATATTCTATTCTATGAGTTAGGTGTCACCCAAGCATATGCCAACCATGCTGACAACCATCTCTTCCATCAGTGGGTGTCAGTGTTTTTGTGTCGGATTCTGCAGGGCAACCTCCACCCACCCCTGAAAAGCAGTGACTCTGGGATGAAAGGGCTAATAACTGTTGTGAGGTTTTTTCCCTGCTATAAGCAGAGGACAACAAATTACAATCAAAACACACTTGCTGGTTAGAATGCAGGAGGAGAGTCTTGTGTGTACTGATTGCCTGATCCTGTTTGTTCAAGTGTGGAAAGGCCTAATAACTGCATGATTCAATGAATTTCTGAGTGAGGGGGGGTGGTAGAAGAATAGGCCTGGGGCCAGTCTGGCAGCTTCTCTCTTTTTAAAATAGCCTGTGACCTATCTTGTCTTTTGTTATTTAAAAGATTCCAGACAACTACTTACTCTCTGAAACTCATTTTTACTATTTGTTTTCACAGTCTCACTTGACAACTAAAGTTGTAACAACTGCAGCTTTTCAGGCTCCATTGTACTGCGTGCTGTATGCCATGGTGCCTCAGAACAATTTACAATAAATAGAGGGATCCATGGGAAAGAGGGCTAAAACCAGATGAATTGTCAGCATGATATAGGAACAGGGAGTTTGCTCGGTTTCTGAAGGAACCTCGTTGCAGTGAATTCCCAAACAAAGGGGAAAGATGAGATAAGAAAACAGCAAATAGAGACAACCTCATGATGCATTAGGGATTCACCCACTTGAAGAAAGAATTTGGAGGACATCAGGTTGGTTGGGGAATTAGTAGGGTCTGCAGGGATTTCCCCAGTTTTCATTCGCATGGTGTGGTGTAAGAGAGGTTTGGGGGTGTGTGTGTGTGAGATATAGGACTGCACATCGTTTTGGGCTCAGGAGGAGAGCTTTTGGTGCCTTTCCTTCTGACTCTATGAGCTGCACAGAATTGCTTTTTTCTTTAATGCCAAATCCTTTCTTGACCTACAAATGGGTGCAGTCCCAGGCCCACATCTCTTCTGCTTATTCAGCAAATGTGGCTACATGTTCTCCTCCACCACCTTGCAGGGCTGCTCATGCCACCCTGCTGTGGACATTTAGGAGCCTGGGCTGCTTGTGAGCCTTTGGGGGCCAATCTCCAATAAATTGGATTCTTTGTGGTCCTAAGGACTGACCTTGATAACTCCTACAAACCCACCTGCAGCAGGAGTCAGGAGAGCCCTCTGGTTGTATTTCTTCAGTGATGTGTCTCTTCAGAGCTCAAGGACAGTCATTCAATGTAATGTCCAAACCGGTTTGCAAATCCCAGCACTGCAAACAGGAACCTTCAGAAGAGCTGCTTCCCTTACCTTATCTCTCACAGACAGTTACTGTGTTCTTGATGTAATTATAGTGATAAAACAATGTGACATAACTGCTGGCTTCTATCATGGTATCACTGCTGTTGACTTAAATGACAGGATAATAATTTTATAAGAGATCTTTTATTTTTCTTTCCCTGGCAGCCACTGGCAGTGTTTAAGCATAGGAGCCGATATCTCTGATAAAGCACATTACGCATGTTCCACAAGTCCTGAAACTTTTTATTGGTTTTATTTATGCACTTCTCTTCCAGGTGGAATTTCCATTTCTTCCTGCAGCATCTAGGCAGTGGCTCTCCCCAGCTAGCACAGGGACTGGTGTTTCCACGGTTGGATTGGAGCTGCAGTGGCAGCAGTCACTCATGCTCGATGGTTGAGAGAGGAGAAAGACAAAAAAGCCTTTTTCTGCACAATTCCTTCACTTCTCAGTTGTTGGTGCATTGCAGACACACCAGTCCCCCTACTCAGCTGGAGGAGGTGTCCTTGAGATGGCTTCTGTGAGAAAGCCTGGTTAAAAATGAGCCATATGAAGAAGATTAGAGTGGACTTAGACACCTCCCTTTTATAATATATCAAAACCCTGACAGAGTATATATCTGTTGCTCCAACTTAGCTGGGAAGATACAGCCCAGAGGCAGATTGTGCAGGGAAACTTTCAAGCCAATGGGAATCTAATCGTATATATTTATGTCCCTGCATTCCCTTGTCTTGGCTGTACATTTATTGATGTAGTTTCACAGGAGTGCAGAGCCTTGCTGATCTATGCTGTTGTCTAGCGCTGTCAACCAAATCTCAGTGTGAAGAACAGGCCGTTGAGTAAGGAGGGACATGTGGTACTTCTGGTCCATCTTGCAGCCATCCACACTGCCTAAAAATACTCATGAGTGCAAAGCATAGATCTTCACAGTGCCTCACGGCATATGGAAAAAGTGCTGTTCTTCTCCATAAATATTTCCAGGTGATATAAGAGGGCTGTGCACAAAGCTGGGCCCATAGTCTCCTTCCAAGAGCCTTTGTGGGATCAGATTAACTGGTAGAACTTGCTGGATGTTGTTGATATTTCCTCACCCAGCCAGCCTGGATGTGAAGATCCCTGTGGGGGATCCCTGCCACTATTCTGCACAGATATTACTTCCCTGTCTATTTTTGTTGGACAAGTCTAGGTGTGTAATGTTGAAAGCTGGAGCGGGAGATGCCCTTGTAAGCTCTCTCACTGTGTGCAAAATTGGTTGTGCAAAACAGTAAAAATACACTTTGTTTACCTGTACTGAGCTGTCTGGAAGGATGATGAGCTCAGGCAGTCTAGTCATAGGAAGACTGAGTGATCCTTTGCAAGATCTTGGATATTCAGCTTATTTTTCTGACTTCCTTACTTTTTTGTTCATTATAAGACATGAGAACGTCTGGAAGAACTGATGTTTGCATTTGGTGACAATCAAATAGAGGAAGGAATCATCCGAGAATATTAATGGACAGTGAACCTAAAAGGGTTTATAGTTTGAGCTTGTCAAAATGGCTCTGTAAGGAGTTCTGACAGTCTGCAGGTTTTGAACAAGAAGCATTTTTCATTGCTTTAACCCATCCCAGAGTGTTCATATGAGGAATATGTTTTTTATTTCGATAGTTCAGAATTTTCTGGTGTTTGCCTCTCTATCCAAGCGGTAGAGGAGGAGGGAAAAAAACCCTCAAACTTAGTATAAAATAATTTTTCTGTCTTTGGCTTCTCTTGGAAAACATTACCAGCAGTTTGGGGTGGGTGGACAGCTCTCTGGAGAGGCAGGACAGGCTTTAAAAAATTTCTACCAGCTTTAAAAGCCATAGTTGGAAGCAAGTCTATGGAAGGCGAGACCATCATGGTGTCTTTCGCAGCATGAACGACTGGCAACTGGTGCGTTTGCAGAACTGTGTGAGAAATCCAAAAGCAAAATTACAATAATGCTCATCCCCTCTTGCAGTGGGAAACCACCTTCCCCTTGTTTTATCATCAGCTTTAGGGAAAAAGGGAGGTCTCTGGCTGACACAGGAGTACTGGTCGCTGTGCCCCATCCCATTGCCCTGTGCTGCTATGGAGGATTTTCTCGCTGGCAGCTGCCAGGGAGCTGCTCTCTGCCGGGGTTTGTCTGGTCCATGCTGCTTGTTTGTGCTACAGTCCCCTATGGCAGCCCCTAATGACAGCCTGAGAAATTGAAACAGGCACCAGGGGTAAAAGAAGGATGTAACTGCTCTTTTAATGCTTCTTTTGTTGTCTCTTTCCATCTGTATTGAAGGTGTCTGTTTAATACCAAGCAAAGGCTGCCCTGACTGTCACTCTCTGGGAGATACTGTGTTTAGGTGCCCTCCTGAGCTTTTCAGGCAATCAAGTGGTGGCACACAGCCACAATAAACAAATGCCTTTAAAAATTCTCTGCGTTGCTATTGAAGTGCCGATCCTGCTGGACACGCGACCTGTCACACAGCGGAGCAGGGATGGCTTTTCACCCAGCACTGTCATTCTGGCAGCCAGCAGCTTTTGTGTGGCTCAGAGCTGTGGTAGAGCCCAAAACAATGGAGAAAGGATGTTTTAATAATGATTCTTCCTGCGATCGACCTGCTGCTGATGCGAGATGCCAGGAAGGGCCCTTGGGCTTAGGGCTGGAAAAGGACCAGGTCTGTTCTGGATCTTGGTTGCACAGCAGGTGCTGATTGCTGGAAATGATGCTTGGCTGGGGAATGAGAAAGAAAGGCAGGTCTGGGCTTGGAATTAATTAATATCGATTGTAAGGGTGAGAGGGTACTGGACTTTTCTCCAGTTACCCAGATGGGCCAGCAAAGGAATGAGATCAGGCCCCTCCTTGTGCTGTTTAGCCATTGCTGTTGATGAGGAGGTGGTAGAATCATTCCCAAACCTTGGGCCTATTGACGAGCACTGGCTAAAGCTTCATTTAGCTAAGAGTAGTGGCTCATGATGCCAAGATGTGGTGGGATAATTCAGAGTTAAAAGTGAGGTGTTATTTCTGAGTGCACTTGTCACAGCTACTATTGCCATGTAGGAGAGCAGGTAGCAAGAAGAAGACAGATGAGATTAATTTCTTATTATTAATATAATCATAAAAATAAAATAAATCATATAATATCTTACAAATAATATCATATGTAGACATTTTCATAACTAGTGCTGAGACCTAAGAGAAACATGGCTTGTGCTGAGCAAGTATGTGTTAGCACGGGGACACCTGGCTGGATGGAGACTCCAGGTCTGTTGTGCAAAGGATGCACATTAGGTGGGAACCAACTCAGGGAGATGTGGATTAGGATGCTGGACCACACCAAGCACACATGGGAAGGCTGCTGCTCAGAATTTCTTTATTCAGCACCTCACTCATTTTCTTCTCTTCATTTCCTCTCTCCTTCTCATTTCCTCCTCCTCAGATTAGTTATCACTGCAGCTCCCCAGCTTCTCCCCTCCCATGATGAAGATCTGTAGGAGAGAGACCTAGAGCCCTGCAGGGATTTCTGTGCTGTTTTCATCTTTATTAGACCTTTGGTTCCCCTAGGAGATGGGCTGTGGAAAGGACAGGTCTCCAGCAGTGTTTTCTTCTCCTGGCAGCAGTGAATCTGCTTTTGCTCCGTTTCCCCTTCCCAAGACACAGATCAGCTTCAGGGCCAAGTTGTCCATTGCTGTGTATGTGACAGTTTTTAGAGTAAAGCTCAACCACGTGAATGTGTTTCAAGGCTTATTGCAGCACCCGAAAAGGAATCCAAAACCTTCCTCTTATATTCCCCTTCAAAAGTAATTCTGTTAGTACAGTCCTGCTGCTGGGAGGTGTATGGTTCTGAAGGGTGCTAGCCTGTGTATTATTCATATTATATATTGCATGCACACCTATAATGCTATGTAGCCTGCAGGTATTACATACTTTAAAAAAGTGGAATTAATTCTGTTTTCAAAATAATATTTTGTTAAAGTGGAAACAGAAAAGTTTTGCTGATTTCTTTTGAGGCAGCTTTCAGACTTTTGGAGGAAGAGAGGAGAAAGTAAGGAGTGATGGAGTCAATCCTTTGTTTCAGCTACTGCAAAGTAATATCTCATTCTTATAATTATTTCAGCAGTTCTCAGTCATTCTGAGACAATTATGCTTTGGCCAGGTAGTCCAGATTTATAAGGGATTATCAATTCATTTGCAGCCAGAGTCATCTGTATTATGTCACCTACTCAATCACAGGCACAGGAGAGCTGCCAACCCAGGGCTCCAGCACCTTCTTCCCAGGGCAAGCAACAAGTCACTTATAAATCTTCCAAACTTCTTTCCCTTTCTCATTGGTTTGGGGATAAACTTCTCATCTGACAGCCCTTTGCTGTGCTGTGAGATCTCATTGTAGTTCCTGGTAAGCTAAGCCCATGATGCTGAAAGAAATGTGGTGTCTGTTCTGGTGCTTTTCATCAGTCTTCTTTTCAAAAATAAACTAAAATAAAAATCAGCCTCTCTGTAGAACCAGTTTTGGTAGGTAGGTAACAGGTGGAGGAGCTCAGCTCCTCTGTCCTTGGGTAAGGTGGTGGTTTGTGGGAGCTGGGCACAGAGTCCTTTGGAAATGATGTGGTTGATGAGCACATGTTCTTGGAAGACTGGCATGTGTCCTACCAGAGAGAGCCCAAAATAAGGAGAACTATATTGGGAACTGACCCAGGTCTTCAAGTGAGTCTTCAGCACTGCGGAACATTGCCACTTCAGTGTTCCTTGAGGACTAGGAGTAGAACTGGGACAGTTGCTTAAAGCCATAAACATGAGAGCTAGTGCATGGTGAGGGGCATTTTCTCAGATGCAGATCTGCACGTTCAAAAGAGACTGGTCTGCTCTGTGCCTGTCCATGTATGAGCACAAGAAATGACATTTGGTTCAGTAGGATGTTTTGTTGAGTTTTTTTGGCTGGTGGATCAGCTGTACCCAGTATCCCCAGGAAAAGGCAGGCAGGATGGAGTCATCCTATAGCAGAGACCTGTCTGCAGACCACCACTCGATCTAGGCTGCTCTCTGAGGTATTGCAGGGCAATAAAATATAAATATAATAAATAAAGATATAATATAAATATATATTAAAATATATAATATATAGATAGCATACAATAAAATATTTCAATATGTAATATAAATAAGTTTTAAAACCCCAGACAAACCTGTCCTTTCTTTCTATTCCTCCTTATTGCAAATGTATGCTTAATTTCCCGTTTGGGTTCATCTGGCTTTATCTTTCAGCTACTGTTGGTTCTCACTATGCCTTTCCGTGTTTGAGCAGAAACCTCTCTAATATTTGAGATCTCTGCTGCTGGAAGTTACTAAGTTGCTATCCCTCACAACTATCTTTTTTGATAAAGTGAATCGAGCTCCTCTCAGTCTCTCACAGCAAGGAGTTTTCCCCACTGCATCTGGTGTTTTTTGTAATTCTCTCCAGTACCATCTATAAGTACTTCTTAGCAACCTTTGAAAAACGTATTTGGGAAAGCATCAGCTCACTAACATCACTGTCCTGCAACCTGAAGTTATGAGCCACCTTCTCCATCCCTTTGCATGCAACTAAAGACTGTATTAGACACTACTGACTAAATCCTTCTCTGAAAGCTCAGTCAGTTAGTTCTTTATTAAGAAATAGCTCCTCTTTTTGTGTGTGTGCAGTGCTTTTTTGTTCATGCTGCACAGAGACTCCCTCACTTCCCTACAGCTTTCCACCCACAGCTGGTTGGTAGATCTGTCCTGCTTTATTTGTTCTCTGATGCGCACCTCTTTGCTTGCCTCTATTAAGGTGTTTGGTTTGTGCAGGTCCAGCATACCAGGAGGTCTGCAAAGCTCTGTGAGACCTCCTGCTGGATGCTGCTCTGACAGTTTTTGTGTTGCCTGCAAATCTTAGTGGCAGGGATTTTATGCTGCCTTCCCGACCAGCACTGGGAGAAAGGTTGACTGGCATTGGGTAATACTGGTCTTCCCGGAGCCTTACTGAAATTGACCTTTTTGGATGCTAATTTCCCGGCGCTTCCATCTGTCCAGTTTTATGATTTAAACTCTCTGATTTATTCCCTCCTCCTTTCACAATTCAATATTGGTGACTACTTTTATAGCAATTGTGGAGAAAACAAGAAGTGGGGTGTGAAGGGCTGGGGAATGAGGGGGAATAAATGGGAAATGTGGAAAATGCTGGGTTTGCAGGTACCAGGCACAAATCTGTGTGTATGTGTACATATTACAATGCAGAGTAAAAAAGCCTGAAGTCTCCTTTAGCACAGCCTGTAATCCTATTAGAAGGATTACTGTGTTTTCCTAGGCTATCTGATCATGGTAAGAACTCATTTAGGTCAGCTGTTGAGGAAATTTACACACACAAGAAAAAAAAATTAAATAAGCCTCTTGCTCTATTTCATAGGGATCGACAAGCTCCTTTCAGACTTTCTCTGTGCTGCTGATTACATCCCTGCTCTTGTAGTTTCTCTGCATCCCTCTTAAACCCTCATGTAAATGACTTGCTTTCAGGTTTTTACTTCTAACGGCAGATGTTGGATAGACTGCGTGGCAGCCAGACCCCAGGTATTTCCGGACCTTGAAAGGATTAGAATTTTGAACAATAAAACACTTTGGTTTTTGCTCTCCCTCTGTGCGTTTGTGCACATTGTAACTTGGACAGCAAGGGTATGGGCAAGTCTGATTTGTGTGCAGAACTTAATGAAAGCTAAATCTGGTCTGGCAGGGCCCCAATCAGTTTAATCCCTGGTCTGCTGATTATCAGCAATGTTATAATTTAATTTGAAGCCTCTGTATTTAGAAGGTCAGTGAAGCACTCCCATGCTTTCGTTTATGGAGAGAGAAAGGCAGGGTGGCAGTCGATTCAAGTGCCTGTCTCCATCGGTGCTCTAGCAAAGCCATGTATTAGACAGAGAAGAGCTTCTAACAAGCAACCAAACAAAGCAGCTGGACACAGAAACATAATTATGCAGCCAGGTAGGAGGCTCTTTGTATTAAAAAAAGCGTGGTGGGAGCCTCAACCTCCTGAACTGGAATAAGCCATGGCTGTCCTGAGCTTTGAGTTGTGTTTTACAGCTCCCACCCAAATCTTTGCTGCAGAGTTGGGAGGGAGGTATGTATCAAAATCTCACCTTTTGCGGCCAAAGCACAGCCCACTCATGAGGGACTGAGTTGTTGGCAGGGCTGAGCCTACTACAAGCAGCTGAGCTGTTTCTTTCCATTCAGTTGAGCTCTTTCTTTCCATCCAGAAGGAAATGTTGTCAATGCACATGCAAAGGTTTGAATCCCTGTTTTTGCACAGCATTTGGAGACATTAAGCTCTTCAGAATTAGAGGAATCTACCTGCAGACTCACAGGGCTTTGAGGAGATCTGCCCTTTTGTATCTGTCCAGGAGCTCCATGTGTCTGGCAGCCCAGTGTAGATTGTGTCTACCCAAGCTGCTGCTCAATGTAATCCCAGCCATTTCTGCAGGAAGCAACCAGATCAACTATGCAATATGTGCTTGTGGGGACCCTTCCAGAAAGCATTTGTGCTACTGTAGACTGAACAGCTGGTCTGGTGTACACAGGCTTCATTTGTAGCAACTGCTCTCCTCCTCAAGCATCTTGCCTCTCTGTCCCTCAGTGGATGGATCTCATTGAGAGTCATCTGAGGCTTTGCCCAAAGCCTTCTCCTCTTGTTTTCCCATACTGGAATCTGAGCAGCATCCAGGTTGAGATCTTGTTAAGGTTGCTCTTCTCTTATGCTGGCCTAGGTCTTTGGGGTAGAAGAGTGAGGTGGAGGAAGCTGAAATGCTTCTGTGAGCAATGGAAGTCAAGGGTGCTGATGTGCGTCGGTAGGCTTTCTTCCTTGGGAGATATCAGATTATGGTGGCAGGTGTTTCTCATTTGTACTGACAAGCAGGGCCCTTCTGGAGGACCCTTAAGGCACGTTGGTTGCAGGATTTGCAGAGAAAAGGGTGGCCTCTCCCACCCCATCACCTGATTTCTTTGGCAATTGTTACAGCTTGTGGACTATTGGATATCTGGGAGATTCGTACACCATCCTTGATCTTTTCCCTCCAAGATAAGATAACAATCTCCTTCCATCCTTTTCTTCACCTCCTCACCCGGAACTCTTTTGCTGGGTATACTCTGGTTCTAGAGTATGTTAGATGGTCTGTTTTAATTCATCTCCAGCCAACAGTTGTTCTTTGAGCTAACAACACTGCTTGCTTTAAGAGTGGAGGTTTTTACTGCCAGATACCTGCTCCCTCCTCTGTCTTTCCAGTGGAGTGCTGGTGACATCCAGTGTCTAGTTTGCCTTATCACTGGCATGGGTGTGTGTCCTGTGCTGGTATTCCCAGGGGATGCTATAGATCTAAAGACTTGTTTTCCCCCTTGGCTACTCTGCATTTGAATGAGGAATCATGCACCATGTCAGAGGTGTTTGTGACATCTCTAATTCACACATGAAGAAAAAGGAAACTTCAAGGCCAGAGCTCCTAGGAAAGGCTGCCTTTAAAAGGAGAGGCAACTATGTACAAGGAGAAATGAGAACTGAGAAACAAATCACAGCTTCCATTGGAGATAATGAGAATCTCAGATAGTAACACAATGCACAGCTTACTGAGGCCAGAGCAGTCCTGTCTATCCGTTCCCCAGAGAGAGGCTTAGCAGTTTGTAATACTCACAAGGTCACTTCTTCCTTTCCCTCTCTGAAAGCAACACTGGCCATGCTGGAAAAAGGTGCAGAAGAGAAGCCAAGGGCCAGCAGCACAGGCAGCTCTCCACTTGCTGCTTTGTCACTGCCTGGGGTGCACAAAGAGGGACTCTTTTCACAGCCTGGCAGGGATGGAGACAAGCCCCCATAGGACAGATGCTGAGCTCCCTGTTGGGACTCACGCTGACAAGTAGGACTTTGCTGAAGCACTGATGGTGGGAAGTCTTATATCAGACTGCCCCAGCAGAGGCACAACACAGGCTAAAGGCAATATGTACCCTCATCCCTGCTTTTAGTTAACTGGGGCAAACAACTCTAAGATTTCCTCTCCTGGAGATTCCTGAAGCTGCAGAGTCATTCCCTGATAGAGTAAATAGAAGCCTTGGTTGCTTGAGTCATTAAACACAGGACAAAGTGCAGGGGAATGATCTGTCACTGGTGGATTACGAGAGAGAGCAAATGGACCTTTCCATCCCTGAACACTGCAATTCTCTTCACTCCTCATTTCCTTCATGAGATCCAGGCCTGAGCATTGCTGCTCCTGCTGCTGTGTGCCCAGCTTTGAGGGCAGAACATGCTGCTGCTCCGGTTCCCAGTATCCTTTCTCCCATTTTGCATATCTTATTAGAAAATAGTCCTTCCTCAGCAGGGCTTGAGAGTCCTGGTTTGGTGTGGGTGCAAGAGAAGTCTCTGAAAGTCAGCTTTATACTTCAGAATTTTACATATATCTGAACTGCGAATGGTGGGACAATAAAGAAACAGAGCTTTCATGTTAATGAACTTAGAATGGACTGTGCGAGTTCTTGCTTAGAAGAGAACTTGAAATGAAGGCAAGTGTTTTGATCCCTGAGGGGGAGAAGAGGCCCTGTACTGAGCTGCCAAAGTCACTTGCTGCAGGACCTATTCTGTAACTTTACCTCCCAGGTGGTCTTGTCTTCCCTTACCCTTCTGCTGCAAGAAGTGCAGAAGAGTAATATGCCAGCCTGCCCAAGGCCAGAGGCAGCTGACTCCTAACCGGATGGTTTTCCCATCATCTAGCTCCGATGATCTCAGTTTATACTGTTTGTTTTCTTTAAGTGAATATTTATAAATTAACATGACTTCTGCATAGTGTTTATCTTTCTCTCTGTGAGGCTTTATGGCCAAGATAGGCTGGAATAGGCTAATTAAAACACTGAACCATGACTGTGTCCCTAGCAGAGGAGTAGGAAGACCATATAATGCATGTGATGCTGATACAGATCTGGGAGCTGGTGAAGCAGAGCATCAGAGGATCAGTCTGTGCTCATCAGTCTTACTTAAGAAGCCTTTTCTATTCATTGCTGTTGAGGCCTGTCTCCTCTCTGCCTTAAGTGGATGCTAAGATTAGGAGCCTCTGGGTGAACATCATCCTTACAGATACCAGTGCTGCCAACGATACAGTCAGGTACTTCTGCAGACGTTCGTGGAAAGCTCCCGGGATGCAGAGACAAAACTGAGCACCGTGACTGCCTGGAAGGACTTTTCCTCTCTGCTCTATTGGTGAGCACTGCCTTTGGAAGCAGCTAAAGTTGTGTCCCTGCCCCTCAAGATGGGTAGCTGTAAATGGCATGTTCATGCTTATCTCACTAACCAGAGACAAGGCTGAACTGTAGCTTTTCTAACCCCAGGAACATTGAGGAACCAAGGAAAGAGCTGCTGCCCGGGGCTGGAGGCGTAGGAGTTAAGTCTCCTATGTTCAGCTCTGAGGCAGTCTTAAGGGGACTTTTCAGAAGGCTGCCTCCTTCCTTTACAGGCCTTTTTTCACTATTGTTCTTTCAAGATAAAGAACTTGGCTCTGTAAAGGAGTAAGCCAAGCACTGTTTTATTGCTACCAGCTGAATAGTAAAAAGCCAAGCATAACCCATTTGCTGTTGTGCAGTGGTTAAAATCCAGCTCTGTACTTTGCATTCCAAGACATTCTGCCTCATCCTTTTTCACAGATTCCCTAGCAAGCAGTAAAAATATCTTGCAAACGACTTACGCCCAACCACAAAAGCCCCTGTGTAGATATGCTGGTGCTCAATTACAGAGGGGAAACAATTTCACAACAGCAGCTATAGGAATCTTTGTTTAATTTAAATGAGGTAATCATTTTCCGCATCTGTAAAGACGCTCTAATGTTAACCTCAGACTGTAGGCTGGTTACCTGCACAAACAAATTCAGATCACAGCTGAGCTGGTGCTAATGCCTTAGGTCTTCACTGAACAAAAGCCTCCTCTGGCCATGGTCTTTTAAAATGTTTGTTGTTACAGTCTGTACTTATATATATATATATATCTGCAAGTATATATATATATATATATGTGTGTGTGCATATATGTAGAACCTCAACTGCATAACTGGACACAGGATGCAGAGTAGGTAGTTTTCAAAGCTTATTTGACAAATTAGTTCTCCTCCTTCCTATCTGTGGTCATCTTTACCTCTGTAACCCACATTTCACTGCTGAACCTCCTCATTTTGGCAGCAAGTGCCTTCCTCTGTAGGACAGCAAGGCATGCACTATATTAACATTTGCACTGAGAAGATGGACAGACTGAGGGATCTGGACGCAGAAGCTCTGCAGGGAAGCAAGGAAATGCTGCTGGGACAGGTGTCCAGAGCCCAATTCCTGCAAAGCTTTAGGCTTAAAATGAGAGAGACCAACCAGAGCTGTGACAGACAAATGGTTCCTAGTGAATTAGGGCAGTGGGAGCTGCTCTGTTTAAAATCAGTCCTTCCCCTCTGCAGTGTCCTTAAGGTCTCTCCTGATGATCCTAAACGTAGATTGATGTGTACAAGTCCTTTCTCTCACATTACTCTCTCTTCTCATTTGACTTAATTTCCAGTACAGATCTGGTTCCCCATTCCACTTTCTATTTACCAGGAGTGACTGTAAGTGAATCTCCTTGTAAGATTAGCAATTCCAGTCCACTTTCCTGCTTGTCCTTTCCCTCAGCCATTTCTGCATCATGGTTTGAGCTGAGCTTTTATTACTTATGACAGATAGGGTCGTGGTCTCTGCAGAATGGTTTCCCCAACCCCTGTAAACTCTGCCAAAATTAGAGTTAGATATTCTCAGATTTAACAACCTACAGTTCCAGACACGGATCTTCAGTATCGATGGCCCAGCAATCATTCTTGCCGTAACTCATCTTGTCAGCACCAAAACCAACCTAACACTCACCTTTTTGTCTCAATCTGACCTTACTCTCTACCTTTAAAAACCAACAAAGCAGTAACCTGCTAAAATGCCACCAGCGCTGCCGCCCATGAGTGAGGCTAATGGGAGAAAAGTAAGATCAGGATGTCTCCATGGGGTGTATGGAGATGACAACTGCTGAATCCTTCAGACCCTATTGCACCCCAAGGTTTTGGCTGTAGCAAGTAAGGGTTAAAGCTGTTGGTGAGATCCCAAGCTCTTTGGTGTTTGCTGCCTTATGCAGATGGGGAAAGTTTTGGCAATCTTGCTGTGGTGCTGTCATTAGCATACATTCGTTTCAAATTAATTAAAAGTGAAGATGAGATTCCCAAACTCATTTAACTTCCTAAGCTTTGTTCTCCAGGGACTGATAGTGGAAAAACAGCTGGGGACCCAACATGTCCTTTAGAAGGGGATGAAATGCAGTTAATCCTGGTTATATCAAAGGGAGAGGAAATGAAAAGTAAATTCCCATTTGAAAAGAGTTGTTTTTTTTTTCCCCTGTGCATTTTCCCTACTCTGTTTTTCCATATAGGAACTTTCTTGTCCAGGAAAGTTGGAAGATATTTGTAGCCCTGATTGTTTAAATATTAATCTGTACCTTAAGATTCATTTGTGTGCATGAAAGAGAGAGAAAAGTGCAATCGAAATCTTACCAATGTACTTTCTATGCACTGGATAGAGCTGCTTCAGAGTGTGAAGTGATGTTACTCAAAGCCAGAGACGTTATATGCTTTGACAGGACTAGTCTATTACTGGTTTCAGAAGTTCTAACCTGCAGCAACCTCACAATATTAGATGGGATATGTGGGGCCTGAGTTTGCCTAAAATCCATTCATTACTGTTCATAACCTGGGAAAATTCCCTTTCTGAGCTGAAAGTCTTTGCAGAAGTGATATCTGTGATATGTAAGGGATGGTGTTTCATCTGTAAAGAGAGGAAGCAGAGGTCAGGCTGAGAGGGTGGGCTCCTGAGGTGCCGGCTCTGAAGAAAGAGATGTAGACACACTTTACTCTGTGAGTGAAACGTGAGAGTTGAGAGTTATGTAAATCTAGAATAAAACTCTGCTCTCTCCCTCTCCAAATAACCCTCCACATAGCTGGTTATTATTTTGAAGCAATTTTGCTCTCTGATGATTCAGTGAGGGAAGCTGCTGAAACAAAACTAAAGTGAATTGCAGAACGGTTAATATTGCAGAACAGCAGAGGAGGCACACATCAGCTTTAGTTTTTGGGTCTCAGCCCTCGCTCAAGACAGTTAACCCTCATCCAGCCAGGGAAGACTCACAGTATCTGTGAACTAGATCTTCACTCTGGCACTGAATATGTAGGACATGTATTAAGCTACTTGCAAACAAGCTCCAGTCCAGGAAAGTAAAAATTCATAAACAGGCTGGTGAAAAGGTTTGAATAATGAATAAATAGGAAAGAGAGGAGGATTTACGTCAAGGAAGGACAGGTAAATTTTTTCACTACACTTTTGTCTTCCGTTAATTGGCATTTTCCACTAAGGTAGTATGTGAGGCTCGAAAGCCAAAGACCATGGAATGAGATTTGGCATGTCCTGGTGACAGTGGTTTTGGGGGCAGGCAGTTGAACTAAGTTCAGCAGAGCGAGAGAGTGTTGCATTGGGCTGGTGCCGTAGGATGCGATGGAGCTGCACCGGAGTGCTGTACGAGGAAGTTTTCATAACACTTGCCCACGGTCTGCTCAGCTGCATCCCACAGAAATCTTAGACTTTCACACGTAGTTTTTGCAGGTCTGCAGTTCTTCTAAATAGACATGAATGATGGAGGGAATGAGCATTTCCTCAGAGAGCAGCAATTTAATTAATGGCTCCAAAGCACTTTACTATAGCAATGAGCTGATGTATTAGAAATCACTTCCAACCAGTGACTGGATGCAATATCCATGTGCTGTGGACCTTACATATATGCACACAGTTTTCTCCATCTTCAGTGAACATGGTACATCCTTAGCTGAAATTGGAATTCAGACCTTTAAAATGTGTGGGCATAGAAACCACACTCCTGAAGTGTTTGAAATAAACCCTGCAGCTACGGCATGTCTGAGCTGTGCATCTAAATAGGTTCTGGTGAGGCCTCTAGGGCTTTGGAGGAGCCTTTCCAAATGGATATGAGTCATATACCACTTAATCATTTAGATACTGATGAAGGTTGTTTGTTTGCGAGTTCTCCTCCTTTCTCTGCAAATTGTGTCTGGCTTTTTTTTGGGGGAAAGGCAAGTGTTGGCTTTGCTGTGAGATGTAACTGGTCTGCAGCTGCTAGTTAAAGCCAAGCTGTTCTTCCTTGTATCTGTACCACTGAGAATCACTGGTGATCATTGCTTCCTGCGATGGAAGTGCCTTTCATTTTAGACAAGAAGTCATGAGGTATAGGGAGACTGCAACAGGAGAGGAAAGGGAAAAATAGAGAGGAAGCATATCCTGATTTTGGCTGGTAAATGGATTTACCAGCTGTTTGAATGAGAGCATAAACTTGCCGATCAGACTCATTATTTAACTAGTTTAACTGCATCATCCTCCTGTTCAGCTGTTGCGTGTTGCTGAGGGACTTGAGGAGGTTTATAGGCATTACATCTCCTTTCAAAATTTGTGTTTCATTCTGCCCCATTTATGATATTTTCCTTGGAAATAAAGTTAATTCCACTGTGTAGGCTTTGCTTTTGCCTTCTCTGTTTAACAAACATTAATTTTATACTCTTTTTGAATCCTGTGGAGAATGGCAGTCCACCTAAAATCCTAGGTGACTTGAAAATTGCATTAATGAGCAGTTGCTTTCCTTTTACCTACATAGCTAGAACTTCCAGACAATTTCTTGAGACCAAATATATCACGGTGCCTGATTGTGCTTAATCCAAATAAAAGTGGACTCATTTTGGAAAGCTAAGGGAGGTTGGGAAATATTCCTGAAATGTAAGAAGGAATAGGTCAAACTAAAATCTAGATTTCTGGATGGGGAACATGCTGGAGAAGGGGTGGGCAAAGCAGCAGTGCCAAATGGCAGTGTGGTCAGCTCAAAAACCAGCAGCTGGTCTCCTTCCAGAGACTTTTCCAGAAGGCAGGGCTTCAGTGCAATAAGAAATATGGTAGCCACACTGCAATTAGCAGGAACCCTACGAACCTGCTTGAGGCTCTAATGGGTGATGTGCATCACACATCTCTGTTTTCATCTCTTGTGGCTAAGGTTTGCTATACTGAGGTTTTCATCTCTTGGGATGAAGCTGCCTGAACTTTTAGACCTTCAGGACCTTCTGTACCTTTTATCTTTGATTTGATTCCATCTCATCTTTCTAGCAGCCTTTGATTTCCCAAGTGAATTAAAGTTCCAAATGTCATATATCTGAGAATTGGCATAAAACAAGGTTTAAAAAGACTTATTTTGAAGCAGCAGGAACCACATGCATCCAGCATTGAACAGCTCCCAGATGTTGTAGCTTCGTTTAATTGCTGAAATCAGAGATGTTGGAAATGGATTTCATCTAAAAGTCTGATCTCCTAAACTAAAAGGCATAGGACAACATTTGTTCATCCCCTGGAGACGCTGCCAGAAGTCTGTCTCTGATTAGCAATGTTAATGGAGTATTAACATAAGCCACGCCAGCAAGGGAAACTGTAGAACATATTATCATCAGGAGAGCCAGCTGTGTAAAGGCGTGTAAAGATGATGATAAATGTAGTTTGTGGCTTGGGGAGCCGGCTGCTGAACTGCTCCATCCCCTAATCTAGAAGGAGCAGAGCAGGGATGGACACGCCAACCTGCTGTTCTCCGTGCCATCCTACCAAAGAGGGATGGAGCAGGGAAAGAGTAGAACAGATGTTCCCTTCGTAGGAACAGGGAGATGAAGGGGACTTCCCAGCTGAGTCAAGATTTTGCTGTCACGGGCTGAATACTTCTGGCTCAGCTCCATCTTTCAGCTGTTTAGGGTCTTCCCTTTTGCAACCTCTGCGGAAGGTTGATCTGGGGTCTAAATATTGTGATGGCTCCAATTTCCACTCTAAACATCTCTAGGGATACTTTGTACTCTGTTCTTGCTTTGCAGGGTTTTTTTCCCCTTGACCCAAAGTCTGTGAATAGTCTGGTCCAAGAGTGAGGCTCTGAGATGTTGTAAAGCTACTGATTTCCTTTATTGCCTTGTATTCCTCATAGTCAAAATATTAGCCATACAAGTCCTACGAATCCTCATACGCTTGCTCCACCACATCCCTTGTAGTGTCAGTATTGCCAGCTGACAAAAATTTGTTTCTTTAAGTTTGTGCCTGAAATCCAGAGCCTTCAAATGAGCAAACTCAGTACATCAGCTCCTTCATTTGTAAATTGTGTGGCTTTCTGCTCTGACATGTGAAGAGAGCAGTGAGCTCTAGATCAGTAATACACAGAACCCTGCAGCAAAATGCTTGTGCTTCAGTGTGACAGGACCAACAAGCACTTTGTAAGACAGTGCTAAATCCTACTGACGAGCTTGTTTGCATAGTTTCATGATGGAGCTACACATTTCACCCACTGACCTTTTTGACATTTTCCTGGTTTTCCTCCTGCAGGAGCACTTCAGCAGTAAAGTGCCATACTCTGCTGAACAAACTTGGCATCTCGTCAAGCTGACTTATTTAGTATGTATTTACACTTGTAGACTTTAGTACTCTCCTGGCAATTGAGCTTCCTTCCTGCCTACATAAATATGATTTCATTATTAGCTTTGTTTAGCTGTTGTTCTGCATCTGCGTGCTTTCCTTTCCAAAGCTGCCAAAGATAATTGCAGGTGTCGATCTTGATTTGCACCCAAATCATCCTGAACTCTCTACCTCACCTGCCAACCCTGATAATGAGCAGCACTCTTGACCTCCTAGTTAAAACAAACCATAAAACCTCACCTCAGTAACTTTTTTTTTACATTGAGGAGCCCGTAACTCCTGTTAAAGCTACAGCCTGTGTTTTTGTTTGTTTATATTTAGAAAAAGGTATTCAGTTTCTCTCAAAGGTACTTTTCTGCCTTTTTCCTCTTGTACACAGACCTGTGATGTTTACTCAACGCACAGTCAAAGCCAGAGAAGTTGCCTTTGAGTGAAGGGTCCCAAAGTATGTGGGATCGAAGTTGTTGAAGTTCTTGGGAAGTGCAGGAAAAGGTGCTATGAGCATGATCTGGACAGGAAATAAAGATCTTATTCCCACTGTAAATGCTCTCTATTTGAGCAGGTCAGATGAAACATCTCATACAATTGCTCATAACACTGTATAGGGTGTTAGCAATCTCGACTCCCATTCATAGTAGTGGATGCCCACATTGATCAGGCTTTGCGGGTGCAGATGACTTCCAAAATGCCCCCTAGGGTGACAGGCTGACTTTCACTTAGGGGAAAATGAAAAGCCGGTGGTTGAATCCCCAGTTTTTTTTGCACTCGAGGCGCTGCTTTGGCTGTATCTGGTCCAGGCGCTGCCAAGGGCTGATAGCAGCTGGCTTTGGCACTTCAACAAAGAGGCAGATGAGCTGCAAGCACACAACCTTCCATAGTTCTGGGTTAAACCAGCTGCTGGGCCTTTGGAAAGGAAGGCGGTAGTTTCTGCACAACTTCTGGAAAATTCCTGCTTGCTGGAAACTAACCATAAAACTCCTGTGAGTCCCTTTTTCATCCAGGAGACCTTTTTCTGCATGGAAAGGACATATTTGCATGTACTGAGTTGATGATACACTGAAGATCTGCTAATGCCAATGGGCTGTACATGCATTATTTTCTTTGCAATCTTATAGCCCATGTACAAGCTCTCTCCAGGGAATCTCGGCATCAAAGGAGAGCTGTAGAGGGGGTGCCATTCACTGTGCATTCAGCCTTTCATGGACAAAAATGCTGCAGATGATTGTCACTTTGATAGGCTATTTTAAATCTCCTTGCAGGCTTTTGCAATTTTGCTGCAAAGGAAAAATTTTCCTGCACATTTCTTGGAATTAATTTCTACTTCGGGTCCTAGAACTGTATTTGAATCAAAGAATTTCTGATAGAAATAAAACCCATCTCACTTTACTAGGCTGGGACCTGACTCGGTAGTGGATAGAGAAGCTGCTGGAATAAGGGTAGATTTGTTTTTCTCCTGGGTGGGGAACCGACAGGGAAGGTTTCATGAGATGGAGGGAGAGGTGAAGAAAGAAAGTGAAACCAAGCAATCAATTTGTTAGCTGCAATCTTTGATCTGTGGCTGTCTGCAAACAGAATCGCAGCTCTGTGATTAGATGTACATGCTCATTATGTGTTGTATTCTCCAAGCAGGCATTGTACATACAGCACAATGTATTCTGCTTCCTTCTGCCCAAATATCTTTTTTCATCTATATTGCATTAAGACCTCGAGGCCTATCATCGGGGAGAGAAAAAATACAATTTTCTTATTGTACAATGCATTTCATTCCCAGCTGCTGTATTAAATTTATTCCTATTTGAAGTGGTGTCTGTGAGTATAAATCATTTAAGTTTATATGTTTTTGTTGCTGTGGCAACTGTTTGACTAATTGAATTCCAAAGTGTCTCTCTCTATTTCAGAGCAATGATAAAGGGCACACATATTCTTAGCAGCAGGAGTCTGAAATAGGGTGGGGGGGGACAAGCAGCCCTGTCAAAATGACATGTCCTCAATCTCCTGTGCACAGACAGTGCCAGGTTTGGCAATTGGTGGGGAGGAGGGTTTTACCTGTAAGCTCTCCCTGTGAGTAACTTACTCAGAAATGTTGTTCTTACCCTGGCAGGATGGAGAAGGCATGAAAATCCTGTGACTGAGGCACTGGGAAGATCATGTTTTACCTTTGTGTCTGTTTTCACCATTATTCATCAGTTCTCAGTGGACTTGAAGTGTTAGAGTACTTCTCATGGTTATAAACAAGCCTAAGTTACAATAAGCCCCATCTTCTTTCCATGGGGACTTTGTATAAGCTCCTGGGGTTTGTCTACTAGCTGGGATCATGCATGTGTTCCTAAGGGATTTATTTCCCTGTCAGTTGGTAGCAGGAAAAGGCTCCTCACAGCTGTGGCAGAGGGCTAGGGAAAACTGGGGTGTCCTGAATCTCCCCTGGGGGACTTGAATGGACAATTTCTGCCCTCCTCTGTACTCTTTAAGTGCTAGAGATGGTTATGTTTGGACTTGATGATCTTGAGGGTCTCTTCCAACCAAAATTATTCTTTCATTCCATAATTTTTTTTCCAGCTGCAAAGTAGAGGTAGATGTCCTCCTAGATTGAGCCAGGAGGACAGAAACATTAGAACTTAACTATTTGCAAGGGAATTTGTCCCCAGGAGGATGGAAGGAGCAATTCCTTTGCAGGCAGAAATTTCCAGGCAGGAACGGGCCTGACTGTGCTATTCCCAGCTTGTTCTGGCCACTTCTGTTAGCCTAGAGAGGGCTCCTTTTTGCGTTAATTATGTACGTGTTTATTACAGCCACAAAATGTTAATAGACAGCCTAATGGAAATCATGCTGGCTAATGAGAAGCTCCTGAATACCTGCTGCTTTTCTCTGGGAATAACAGAAGCCACAATTCAAGAGGAAATAATTTCCCCTGCTCCCACCTTGCACTTTTTACCTTGTGATTACAACGCACCGTTAACCTTTTGTCTGGCTCCCCCTGCAACCTGGGGGAAGGCCAGGACCTCTCCTTTCCCCCCACCCAGAGGGGATGCAGCGGTCTAGTTCACCTTCCCTGCTTTCCAAAGGGTAATATGTGAAGGGTTTTATGGAGCTTGAAAAGGTTACTGTGTGAGCCTCAGCCAATTCAGGGTGCCTACGGCAGGAGTGATGTACAGGGAGCCTTGAGCGGACCCAGTCTGTCCTTTGCCCACCTTCCTCCTGCATGGGATGCTGTTCCATCCAGGGCACGTTCCTGTAGACTGACAGCCCAGCTGTAGGCAGCCTCTGCTGCTTTTTTGGGTGTGTTTTTATTCCCAGCCCATTAGATGCTCCAGCAGTCACTGCATGCTCCTGTGATCACCATATCTTAGATAGGCAAGGGAAAATTGCAACAGGTACTGGGAGGGGGCAGAACAAGGTGACTCCTAGGGAACTTGGTCAAATTGTGATAGTTTTTTTTTTTTTTATTATTCTTTATTATATTTTTGATGAATTTCCAAAGGTCTCTATCACATAAATGCTTTAAATCAATAATAAAAATGAATCCTGTCCCATCAGGCTGCCCAGTCAAAGATAACGTGGCTAAAATGCAAATCATCAGCTTCTGGTTTATTATTCTGATGTAGAGAGAGGAAAGGGAGCTGTTTGAGGGCTGAGAGCACAGCCTGGTTTGGGGTCTCAGAAAGCAGCAGGTATGAAAAGTTAGTGCAGGATTTACAGGGCAAAGAGCAGGCTTGTGTTGAACAGGAGCAAGAATAGGTAGAAGAGTGGTGGGATGGAGCAGTGGGGTTTATGTGTGTGCACTAGGTTGGGAGGGGTGTCACACTGGGAGGCTGTTAGTGAGAAGGTGGGTGTGTGCTGGATTGGGGGTGGGATGTATAGACTTTTGGGGGAAAGGGTAGGTTTGACTACAACTAAGAGTACCTAGAGAGGCTGGTGTGCTTTTGTGTGCATCCACTGGAGGAGGGCACATGCCTCCAATTTCCATAGGGAGCAAAGGTGTCCCTCGGGGAAAAAAAAAATAAATAAAACAAACCAACAAAATAATAATGATAATAATTTTTTTAAAAGCCCAGACTTAGTAGACAGGATCCATTTGAGATGTTGAAAAGTCACATAGCTGAAGCTGTGAATAAGGGACTCTTCACTGGGCAATATGGGAACTCCCAGCTGGGACCAAGTTTCACAATTTTTCCCCTGTGGGCAGAAATTTTACTCTTCTGTCTTTGCCTGCCAAAAATAATAATTAAAAAAGAAAAAAAGTGGTCTTACTGCTGCAGAAAGAGCCAAACGTTTCCCTTGTGGGCTGTCTTAGTGAACAGTTGTGAAAACACCAGATTTCATTGTAAAGGTGGGATTTCTCAATGGCGAAGAGCTGCAAATGAGGCATGTTGCAGGGTCCATATGGAGTTGCTGGTAGGAACTCACCACCAGGTTCTTGGAGGTGTTTCAGAAGAGACTTTTGGGAAACAGCAGAAATGCAATTGAAACGGTTGGTTCTCAGTAATACATAATACTGTAAAAATAGCATCTGAGCATCTTCTGTTACCTGGGCACTGGTACCCAGATCCTGTCGAGTTACTTCTCTGGCATCTGTTCTCCCTGCTTTGACTTTAACAAGTTGTGCAGATTATTTTATGATCAATAAATATCCAGGCAGACACTGTGAAATTCCAATCAGAAAAATTTACAACGTTAAGGTAGATATTGTATAACAGGATATAAATACATAGAAATTGTCAGTCACATTTCCTGGCAACTAGAATGTGGTGTCAGTTGCAGTAAATTAAGTGTTACTTCACAAATCACCTTTATGGTTTTTCCCAGTAAGTGTATCTGTGCAAAGGCTGGGTTTTTTTAATTTTGTTTTGTTTGTTTTCAACTTGCAATGGTAAATATCCTCTGGTCCCTGTGGCTTCAGCTTGAACCCAGTGTCAAGAGTCAAGGGGAAGTGAGTGACAGCAGTGGATTTTTCCATAATCTCAAGTTTTTTTCCCAGCCCCAAGATTTCCTTGAGGTAGTTGAATTTAGGTGCTGAGCAATCCAGGCAACAACAAACCCAACAACATGACAGGGAGGTGACTGGATCCTTTTAGGTCAGGGAGAGCTTTCTGCACTGCTGGAGAGTTGCTTGATGTAATGATGTGGAGACCCACTGACAGAGCAGCATGGAGTGTTGTCATTTCTGTCAGGATGAAGGGAACTATTGGTGGTGTGTGCTGTACCTGGGGGTAGGTGAGAAGAATGAATCAGGTCAATAGTGAGACCTTCATTTACTGCAGTTGGCACAACATTTCACCTACAGATTATTATATTTCATTAACGACCATTATACTTGCTGGCATGACCAGCAATACGCAAGTCCTAAGCATCATCTGGAGGTTCCTGCACTGTTGGGATAGCTGGAAACTGCATTAATTTTCTGTATAGACTTTTATAAATTAAAGCTGAATGTTCAGCATGGAACAAAAAGGAGAGGAGGACCTACTAGTGATAGTTTTGTACTTTATTTGAGAAGAGAGAGCTACATAAACTATGTTGGGAGGGTACAGGTCTACACACAGTTTCATCAATCAATAAATGGAGTTGTTAACGTAACACTGAAGATATGATACTTTGAATAAGACATAGACACATGACCAAGGAGTATTTACAGCTCTAACATACAATATATTTATATTTGAGAGAGAGAGATTCATGTGCATCTGTGCACACAGATACCACTGTGTACATGTGGTGCACGCACACGCACATGTAAATAGGTATAAAAGGCTTTAAAAAAAACTTAATTCAAGAAATGAGTCTGCCTTTCATTTGCAGCAACTGACTATTTTCAAGGCGGAAATGGTTCCAGTTTGTGGTGGTCTGGAGTGGAGGTTTCAGTTTGAAATCTCTGTTCTCCAATGGTCACTGACTGAACCTGAAGCAGGTTTCTGGTGTGTGGAACACTGTGGTGGGATGGTGACAGAGGGATGTGTGAGGTGAGTGAAAGGGAGGGTGGTGGAGTTACGGGGAAAGGGGGATGCACAGCCTCTGGGACAGTAACATGGAGATGAAAAAAATGACCTTTGGTGATGCCATTAAATCATCTTTTATACTAAACATAAATTATCGACACAGTTTTAAAAAAATAATTTTCTGTTTCATTTCAAGGCTGGGGAGAGAGAAAGGGATGAAGCAGGGCGGGAAGGAAGGGAAGGTCTGGGGAGGGTAAATATCTCAACACTTTAAAAGGTCCCTTGACCTCACTGCAAATCCCTATTTTAAAAAGTCTTCTTGTAAGTCTGACTAACACTGTAATCTGTTGTCTCCTTCCGGGGTAGTAGCATGCTTGATGTGCATGATGTGGCAGGTAGGGGAGAAGCAGTGTCCCTACCTTGGCCAATACTCAGATCAAGGTCCATCATCCTCCAAGTTGGAGCCAGTGGAGGTGGGATGGGCAGGCAGAGATCATTATCACCTTGTTCTCAACAGGTTCTCCCTTGAGAGGTAACCTGGGTGGTTCCCAGCAGGGGAAAATGGTGAGGTTTGATTTGGAGAAGGGGAGGCTGCAGAATGGAAAAGGTCAAGAACTGACTATTCAGTTGCAAAATGGCAAATAGGAGTCAAAAAATGCAACAGAAGTCCTGAACTAAGCAAGCATGTGGATTAGTGCATGGGGTAAAAAAAGAAAAAAGTGCCAAAATAAAATCAATTCAGCAAACATCACCAGCGGATTGTTTTTTTGCTCATACAGACTTTCAGTGACATTAACTGAGATTAAAATAAGCTGGTTTAAATAATAGTAACAACAAAAATGCCATAAAAATGTCTTTCCTCTGAGATGTGGCCCCATCCTCCTCTCAGTAACCGCTTGCATGCCAAATCAAGCTGGGGGCCAAGCCTGCCTTCATCATTGAAGGGCAGTTCAGCTTGGAGTAAGAGTGGTTCCCTGGAATTTAAGTTTACCTTTGCAGTTTTCTGGAGGGTGGGTGTTTCTCGTTGTGGCAGGAGTGCCAGCATGGGAAACCATAGTGATTTCTCTGCCTAGGCCATCACACCGTCACTCAAGCCATTGATGGACAATACTGCTTCAACACAGATGTCTTGCAGACATCGCCAGAGGCAAGTGCACAATGCAGCCCCTAAACAGCACCCCGAACACAGCCTGAGGGCCCCAAGACATCTTTCACCCAAGAAGATTGTGTATCTTGAACCTTTACCTGGGGAAACCTTGCCCATATGCCTGGCCTAGAAGAGGCAGAGGGAGCTGTAACACTTGCTGAAAACTAAACAAATATCAATCATTTGCCTGCACAGAGAGTCATTCATTTCTATTGAAATAACCTAAGTAAAATAGCACTTCGTTAAGATAAGGTGGGGGAGGTAAATTAGTGTATTTATTTATTTATTTTTGTTCACTTTAAGCCTATCTATATGAAGCTCTCATGCAAGAAATTGCCTCCTAGTTTAGCCGAAAATTTAAAGGACAGTTCTGAAAAAAGAACACAAAGAAGGCGATTGTCCTTCACACAGGGAATTGGCTGGGTGTGGGCACTGAGCAGGGGAGTGAGGGGAACTAGAACAATCCAGCCTGCTTGTGCTGAAACCAGAGCCATCAGAGAACTGAATAAATGTGGTGAAAATTATGGTATTTGTAACAATTTGGAGCAGAAAAGGTGGGCCTGGGAGACACCCAGCAAGGCTGAAGGTTTGGAGAAGGTTTGGAGAAACCTTCAGGACTCATTGAGATGAGCACATCATTTTGTAGTGACTGCTTCCTCACATCCATAGTTCTTCCCTGACCAGGGATCTCTTCTGCCTTGCCACAGCTCGCATTTGACTTTCACTACCCTTCCTTGGGAATTAAGTCCTTGCCCATTCCCTTCTTCTCCCTGTGTCCCAGAAGGCTTCCTTTCTCCCTTCCCTTAACATCATTTGCCCTCTGAGCTCCTCATTAAAAGATCTTTGCCATCCCCTGCAAGTTCATAATTTCTGACTTCCAGATAGCCTTAAGAATCGCAAATCTGGCCTCGATTCTTCATTTCCAATACTGTCACTTGCAAGTTTTGGGGTCCTGTGTCTCAGGCACTTTCCAGTCCTCATTGTCTCTTAGTGCCAGTCCAAATGTCCCATAGTAGTAACTGCCAGTCACAGCTGAGGAGTTGGGATACAGAGGAAACTGCTTCTAGGAAGCGGGTTGCAGGGCAGGAAAGTGAAATATCCCAAGTTCTGACCCACTTTTTTCCAGCTTTTCTTCCTCACTGCAAGTTTTTCAGGGATGTAATGAGCTTGCATGCTCTTGCCCGATAACTTCTCACCATGATTGAGATCCAAGAGATGTTCAGCTCTGATTTGAGGGTATATCCTCCCCAGTGTGATCCAGAAAAACAAGTGGGATGAAATCCCAAGTATGCAGGCTGAGCAAGCTAGATACTGAAGAACCCACCTTCTTTGTATGTGAGATATGACTGCTTCTCCATGTGGAGCCTTGCCTGTTGATGCCTGCTCTTCCCTGCATGGCTCATCTTTGACTGACTCTTTTCTGACAACATTCCATTACACAATAATGTGGCACTTTTTTTCATGGTTTGATGTCAAAATAACTTTCAGGGGCCACGCTGTTGTTTATGTGCCACTTACTTTGAATTTTCCAAGAGATTTGTCTATTTACCCTTTACCAATACTAAATTTAGTTGATAAGCCAAAGCACATGATGCTTCCAATAAAGTAAATCCTCTTGTTTCTGAAGAGCTAGCAGTATAGTATCTCTCCAGTTGTCAGGCTGCCCCAATAGATGAGAAGATAGGAACATCTCACAGTCCAAGTTAGAGATGTAGCCTTCATAGGTGGAAGTGGGGCAGAGAGTTTAATTCTGGAGAAAAAATGGTTCTCTCCCACTTGGATTTGATTGTTTTGCGTTTTAAACCATCCTAACTCCATCACTTGAGAACAAGATACCAGCTCATGATATCACACTAGAAAAGAGGATGGGGGAAACAATTAAGGACGAAACAGCCATGCCCTGACTGGTGTGGGCACGACGTTCCCTGTTCCTCCAAAAACGGAGTTTTTCCCCTAGAAGCAGAGCTGCTTCAGCAATGGAGCGGGGTCGCGGCGTGAGGAAGCGGCTCCGGGGCCGCCGCTGTCCGCGGTGCTGATCCGCAGGGACGCGTGTCTGGGCATTCATCGGTCCGCTAAAATCTCCAACTTGCGGCTTTTAAAATTCTTATTCTTGGGGACTGAACTGGTTTATCCTCATTGCGAGCATTCCTTGCACCAAATAGGGGTTGTATTTAAACACAAATGAATAAAAAGGGGCCCACCAGACACCAGCCACTGAAAAGGTGCTGAGCTACAAAGCTCACCCAGCAGGATGTGGTCTTCCTCTTTCAAATCTGCCTCTTACCTTATTTTCAGTTTTCAAGAAAGCCATAACCCAGGACTTGCTCTATATTAGCAAAAGAAGGAGAAAAGGGAAATTAAAAGTTAGAGGAGGTTTTTAGGATAGAGAGCTGTTCCTGGCCTGATGGCCAATGTTCTTAGTCGCCAAGGGTGATATTTTGAGCCTCATGTACGGCAGTGGATTTTCTTGCATTATAAACCAACTAATGTATTTTTTGATATATTTTTTCCTTTGTAGTGTTTGTCTTCTTCTCTCCTGCCATTCAATCCCTAACATCATCGTGATCTTCAGTGCCTCTCAGTATCCACAGCCTTTACTGACTTAACCACAAAGCTGAGGGTGTTCAGCACCATCATTGTTTAGCTTGGTGTTGCACAAGAAGGTTTAGTTACATAGGAACAACAATTCAGTCCCTTGCTGATTATTTCTATTGTCTCAATCTAGCTACATAAGAATGAGACTGGACTTGAACAGATCACAGCCGGAATCAATCCCAACCATCTCTCCAGCAATCAGAACAACCTGCTGGGAGCTGAGTAACAGCTGAATTCTTGGTGAGAGAAATTACAGGCATAAAAACAAAATCAAATAGACTCCTTGGGCTCATTCAACATTTCAAGGCATATTTATAGGTACTGCTGCATGGCATCTTAAATATCTGGGTTTTAAAAGAAACTGGATCACTCCTGTCAGAGAAAATAGTTTTTCTCTTCTGTCACTTTCACTGTCTTTACCCCTGGTTTAAAAGATGAAGAAAGACACTGGATTACACACCCATTCAGCCCCATGTCATCTTTTCTTTGGGCTGTTTGGATACCTCTGACATGGATCTGTGAAGATAAGGTGAACTGAAGGTCATCTGAAGGCCATTCCTCAGAACTGGAGTAGAAACAAGAGAGCTGGGCAGGAAGCTACTCATGAAGGGCTCAGGGTTCCTTGCCATATGAAGCTGGCAAGGGCTTAGTAGGTGAACAGGTGACCTTACAGTTTAGGTCGTAGTTGAGTCCATTCTTTAGACTGTTCCACTGTATCCCACTCCCCTTGCTCCCAAGTCTTGCTGTCACTGGAAAGAAAAACTGAAAAGAAATGTTACCACGGATAAAAATCCCTACATAAGGGTGATAATCCCATCTTATTTTTTCACTGTTACTTTCAAGAAGACAGAAGACCTGGGAGGAGAATTTTTTAGATGTTGAGAATTTAAGAGGGAAAATATTCTTTCAAAAGGTTCACAGGAAAATTGAACAATGCATTCTTTATAGAGAGTTGAGGCAGAAAGCATATGACTTTCAAGGGCGGTGCTCTTTAATGGTCTAGGAGAAAAAACACTGAGCAGCTCATACTGTTTATCTTGGGAACAGTAGTCAGTGAGCCTTGGGTGGAGAGGAGTGTAGGATCCAAGCTAAATCAGCAAACTTGCCATTGGTCCAGGACCAGAACAAGCTAAAAACTCCTCTATCGCATGCCTGAGAGTCAAGTGCTGTGTAATGTCTGTGGCATAGACATCTAGGAACCACTGTGGATAGCAGATGGCTGCTGAATGTTGAAAGCAGATGACAGATTCTGGGCAGTGCAAAACCAGAAGACCTCAAATCCTGATCACAAAAGTCAGTTCTTGAGAAAAAATCAAACCAGCTACCTGAGCAGAAGGGAGTCACACAGCATCACACAAAGCCAATGTACTATCAGACATAGGAGGGCTCTTTAAAAAGCTCCTCCTCCCTTCCCTCCCCAAGACACATAAAACACACAGCGCCACATACAGCAAAAAATATCAAGGTTATGTGTTTCCTGTAATATGGTTGGCTGGATAAATACAGTTACAGAGAACTCTTTGTAAAGCAATAGCAGAATGAGTAACAGTCCATCACTACCATGGGAAATAAAAAGAAAAGTAACCCAACTGCAATTCAGCCAGAATCATTCCAAACCCCAAAGGTTGGCCTCTTTTTTTTTCTTTAATGTGTCTGACATTTTATGGCATCAATAATGCAAACAAAGAGGAAATCATATTTGCAGAACACTAATGCACGGATGTATAAAGCGAAATACAATACTGATTACTTTTTAAATGAAGCCACCAGTTTTGATGTGCTGTGGTGGTTAAATTGTTCCATCAAATTCCTTCCAAAGCAAATTCCAGCCCAAAACAACAGCTTGACCTTCTCTATAACCTTGGGTAGCCTTTTCAGCTGTATTCTGATTGGGGGCAGTTAACGTAAGTTTGAAGCAGTCTTCCCAATGGGCCTGACTACAGAAAAGCCAAGGACACAAAACTCTGTCTGAAGATGAGGGGAAGCTACAGGTACTTTCCCTCTTCATAGGCTAGCCAAGGGCTTGGACAAATATATCAGTAACCCTGCCATGGAGAGCTGTGAATGAGCACATGAGTGGTCTCTGAAAGAGATTTCTAAAAGTACTATCGAGATTTTGCCCTGAGGGTTAGTGGCTAAGGTTTGGTACCTTATAGCTTGTCTCTCGCCTCCTGTAAATGACTGCAGAGCAATGTCCGAGTATGAAAGCAACTGTATGAATAAGAAGGTGTGGAAAAAAACCACAAACATAAAAAATCCTTCCCTTCATCTTCCATTGTTTTTGGATGCTAGTGGGTTTTTGTTACACAGAAGTGCATCTCAGAGATGCGTCTTAACTCCAGACAAGATTGCTTCTAACTGCACAAGAGTGAAGAAGTTGTTGTGCTCCTGCCTGGAAACTCTCGCTGCTTGACCCACTCTTATAGCAAAAGACTAAAGGGCTTGGGGTCTGGTCTGTGCTTCCAACTTTAGAAAGGGAGCATTGTGTTCAGGAGTCAAGAGACTTCTTTTACAGTGTCCTCTGCCTTGCACTGAGTGAACTGTGTGAACTTCTTTAATTCATGCAGTTTTGGTTTGGTAGACAAAGTTAATAGTGTGCCTGTGGGCTGGTGGGTAGGATTGAATGCCGTCGCCTCATGTCAGCTGGGAGTTTGTCTGCCATTTAGTCCTGCATCGCATCTGATCAGAGCATTGCGTGTGTGGATTGTATGTCTCGGAGTTAATCAGTGCAAGCAGCTAATTGCCACTGCTTAACTAGTGCCTTTTAATTAGGGCTGTTGCTGGGTGGATACATGAAGGGAGCTGTTTGTCACTGGCAAAAAATGTCAGCCTTGTGATGTAAACCTCTTTTGGGAATAAAAAAAAAAAAAAAAAGGCTGGCTGGAGCTACTGTCACTTTAGTATGGTAGAAAATCAGTTTCAGCAGAACTGGCCTGGATGAGGTTAGAGTCACGCTTTGCTGGGGTCAAAAATGATAGCGGCTGCTACCCAACCCTTTCTCCAGTGCAGAAGGGTGGGACACTGTGGGCTTCAGCTGGGATTTACAGGAGATACCCCACATGCATTACAATGAGCTTTGCTGTAAAATTCACTGCACAGAGGTTAATCTAGATGTCAACACTGCCTGACAGCAGTGAAATTACTCCGGGGCAGTGCTCCTTCTGAAGTCTTAATATAACAGTCAATTCCATCCTGCCTGCAGGAAATGAAAGTTTTCTGCTTTGTGTGCGGAATCATTCGGCGCCAATTTTCTCACTGTTTGAAGTCCAAACTGTTTGTGGTCTTGGGATTCACCTCACATTAAGACGTTCGCTTCATTTAAAACTCGGGTAGTCAAGTCTTGAGAACTGCAAGGACAGGAGCTGCGCAGGGAGAAAAAGAAGAGGGCAGGGGAGAGAAATCTTATCTCACCTACCACATTGAAATCAAACAGCTTCACCAGCTCTCTGTGCTCTGAAAAGGCAATGAAAGCAGAAACTCAGCTATCTAAGTATCAAGCAGTAAAGACTGGGGATGTTGGAAGCCAGCAGAGAGCGAGAGAATGCATGCAAGAAGACATTCAGACCTCCCAGAGCTCTGATTTTTTCTTTAGAGGAATTTCAGTCCTCCCCTGCTGGGACCTTGTCCTAAGAAGCCAGTAGTTCAGCAGTTAAACATCCCCTCAGAACAACTGCTCAAGTTTTCAGCTGTAGGATCAGTTGCTTGTGCTGGGCAGGAGATCAGTTCATGTAGAGGACACCTGAGGGTGTAAGGAAGCAATGGTTGATTTTCTGTGCCTCCTTTCCCCTTGAAGAGATGCTAAAATTGGGGGGCTAACAGAAGGAAGCAGTAACCAATGGTCATTCATTTAGTCTGAAAAGATCTGTCTTATTGGGTCTATGAGAAACTCAAGTCATTGAAGTGAAACCAACCTATCTGCTCACTTAGCTCAGCCCTGAAAGAAAGCTGTATGATTGTGTCCTTCTCTCCCTTTGGTCTCTTATCTATTTTCTCAGTTCAGTTTTTCAAAGTTGCAAGCAATGGGACTCCTGTCACATCTCTCAGGGAGCTGTTTTGTGGCTCGGTGGTGTACTGGGAGGGAACAAGAGGTGCAGGAGAGATGGAATGCTCCTGCATTCCTCTTGAAGCAGCAACTGATGTCTCTGCCTGTGTCATTTATGACATTGCCAGCCACAATGGATGTTTTGAAAACACCTACTTTCTCCGGGTTTGTAACTCAATATCTCTGCTTGCAAGGAGAGCAGCAAAGGGAAAATATTTTTTTTTAGGACTTAGCAGTTACTTAAAGAAACATTAAATGCATACTGATTTAAGAGACACATTGGGCTAAGGGTGGGGCAGGCACCTTAGAGTTAAGCAAGTTTGTTTGCTCCTGGAAAGCAGTGCCAAGAGTGGAATTTGCTCTTTTTCTATTTTCCGTACTCATTTGGAGACCAGCAGCGCTGTTATGCCAAGGCTCCTTGACCCTACCATCCATTAGAAAGCCACTGTGTCTGAATGGAGAATAAGCCTTTTGGGTTGTGTGAAAGCATGCTTGAGCGTGCTGAGTCTCATATCAGAGGAGCTCTGTTGATGCCCATAACCTTCAAGGTAACAGAGGAGCCACTACAGCATGGTATGACCACGAGAATACAATTTATTCAGCTTGCTTATCTCTCACCATTGCCTTATGACCACAGAACCTATCTACAGATCTTATGAAAACGTGTGATACAAGCCATGGCTGTAGTGGTTCACTTGATTCCTGGCCAGATCAGGAAGCAAATATGGAAATATGATGCACCAAAAATTCATCTACTTGTATTGTCTTTTCATTAACCATTGGGAGTCACAGTTGGGCAAAGGATGTAGACACTCCCTCCGGGAGGAAAAATGACTTAAGTCACTTCTTAAGATGATATTGCTGAATAAAATACTGTCTCCGTGCAGACTGGCATGTGAATGCCTGCTGACCAACTGTTCAGAACTACTTCTGGTTTCATGGTTTTGCGATGACCCAGGTCTACATTCTTCAACCCATACCCTGAGCTCATGGAAACTCATGCATTTGAGTTCTGGGAAATAAGAGCCTTTCACATGAAAGGAAACAGCTCATGTAGTATTATACTTCTGTCTGTGGCCCTGAAAAAAACATAACTTTTCAGGCCTTCTCTTAGTTGCATTTTCTTATAGAAAAAAAAAGTATCACAAAAGAGCACAAACCCTGGTGATTTTGTTTTCTGCCTGGATAAATGGTCACTTCCTTTTATTGGTTTCTGTCTCCTTTTTAAACCAGTATTTGCCTACTGTTCTAGGTGGCTTTTCCTGAAGCTCCAGTATGTTCATATTTTCTTTTGGTTTTGCTTGTATCCACTGTGCTACTTAAAATTCTACACCATACTCCCAAAACCAATCCCGATTTCCTAATCCAAACTACTTGCCTTCTAAAACCAGCCTTTCCCTTTCCTTGGCTTTTCTATTTCCCCACATATTTTCTCACCTTGTTCCACCCGCTCCTGAGGGCAAGCAGACACCTCAAACCTGGCGATGTCTCTCAAGCAGCCTTTCTAAAGGCATTCCAGATTTTTCATATTTGTCTGTGAAGCACATGTTCCCAGAGCCACCCATCTGCAACTCAACACCCTGTAGGCCCAAGGACAGGTCTCAAATGAGGCAGCCTGGGCTCTTTTTTACACCCAAAATACACGCATTGAGGGATATTTGAAAAGACCAGATGGGCAAGCTTTGTGGGAGACAGGGTGGACTTTCAGTCTGGCAGATCATTGCGTGTCTTTCTTTAGCTACATTTCAGCTTTCATCTTGCAATCTGACAGAAGGAAAAGTGATGGCTGGAGAAGACAAGTCACTGGTGAGACCCTAAGGCTAGAGTCACATTTACTGCACACAGTTTGCAGCCCTGGCATATGGTAGACACCTGTACCATGCACCAAAATAACACCTTCCTCTCCAAGAAAGCATCATTCCAGTGACAACCTTGGGTGACTGAGTTGGTGATAACAATTTTAATTTTCAGGGAGCAGGATGCAGCTGGGAGAGGGAAGACCCCATGACCCCTTCCCAGCAATGCCTAGCCTGATGTTCCTCCCAGCTCCCTTTCATAAGCCTCTTGAGAAAACGGCTGATAGAGGAGGCTGGGTGGTGGAAACATCTGCCTGGGCATGCTGGGAGTTAAGGTCTGGCTTGGCCCAGAGTTGGGTGAGACCTGTTGGTGTTCTCAGGCAGCAAGGATAGCTCTTTCCTCTTAGTAGAGGCTGGGCAATGATAATTATCTCTCCTAGAAATGGAGAAGGAGCATGAACTCTTATCTGTTTGCCTCCAAACAGTCCTCACGCTCAGGTTTATGGCACTCTGTGGGAGTTTCACCCCAAATCTGCTCCTCTTCCTCCCCTCACATGCACTGGGGCCACACCAGAGCCCCTCTTCCTAGAGGGCAGAGCACCATCACCCATGCTGATGGGCAGCTCCGCTTCTGGTCCAGGGAAGGTGCTTCTGGAAATGAGGTCTCAGGGTATTCACCAGGAACACAGTACAGCTGCTTTCATTCTTCTCATTCAAAACGGTTATGACAAAAAGAGATGCAGCAGTTTCCATCATGTCTTCGAACACAAAACAACCTCTTCCTCCCCCCCGCAACAAACTTCCATCCAGCACCAACAGGCCAAGGGGCATAAAGCAGCAGCTGCAGCCAAGGAGATGTCACGCCACAAAACTGCAGCTCATCCTGCTCTTCTGAGCAATTGTTCACAATTAACTTTGACAAAAGGACCTTTTTCTGAGGCAGTCACTGCACTTGGTGTGGTTAACAGTAAAGCAGTCAGACAGCCTGAACCTTGGTCGCAGCCGGTTCACATCTTCTGGGGACCCATCTCCTTGCTTCTCACAGACCACTTATTCCAAACCATGCAGCACCAAGGCCTGGTGTCATGTCCAGCTCCTGAGCTCACCTCGCTGTTGTGACCATACAAAGAAGCGGCAAAAGGAACATGGTGGTGGTGCTGGGGAGGAAGGGAAGGAGGAAAGAATGAAGGAAAGGAGGTTGTAACTGCTTGTGCAGAATGGTGACAGGAGAATCACATTGACCATGGGAACACAGTGTCTGTAGGTGATTTGTTAGTGTAGAGGCCTGTGACATTGTCCAAAAGAGAAATTAAAATCAGAGAGGGGGGTGGAAAAAGCTGTGGACTTGCACAATCCAGTGCCGTGCCTGGGAGCCACGAGATTGAGAAACCATTTGAGGCAAGACACACGCAGTCCCAGGGAAGGGTTTTCTTTTGGAGACACTGAGCCATTAACAGCCATCACTTGTTCTGCCCTTTACAGAATCTCCAGTGCTTTTAGCCAAAGCAGCCTGTGTACAGGAGGAGCCAGGCCAGGGCTAACAACCTTTCAACCAATCTTTTCCACTTCCAAAGGAGGACCTAAGTATGCTCATGAGGAAACCTAGATGTCCCCTCCCAAAGAAGCAAGATCCTGCTATTGAGGGGGTACCAGTCCACACCCTTGTCCCCAACCATGCCATCTTTGGTTCCCATGCTGCAAGCTGCTGGTGCCTGTTCAGTGGCTGTCCACCCAGCCTCCATTGGCACGAGTCTGTCCCACTAGCCCCAACCTCTCTAACATGCAGAGGAAGGTTACATCCTTACTCCCACAGGGTTACTGCTACCCATCATCTCTCACCCCAAGTTCACACTGCTCTTTACACAAGCACAGAATAAATCCACGGCCACTTCTGCCACCACAAACCTCCCTGTAGCAGTGTCCCCTGCCCCATCTGAAACCATAAACCAGGTCATGCCAGAGCCGTGGGTGGGAGGTAGAGTTTATCAAGAGACAAGGGCCATGAGAAGAGGATGCAAAACCTTCTCTTTTCAGTAGCTGGCCATAACTAGGTCTCAGTCAGTCACTCATCTCCCCTTGCTCGGTGGCCATAGACACTACTCTGGCCACAAGGAAGGATACAAGATCCCTTCTCCATCTCTTCTTCCCCTCATCTGCATTCCCTTGCAGGCAATCGCCACATCTGAGCAGGCTATTTTTGCGCCGATTGTTGTTGCCTTCTCAAAATTGCCTTGACAATGCCTGTGGCGCCCGCCCCCTGCCTCCTAAGAGCCACTGCCATGCTGAAGTTCCCCCTCATCCTTGATTAGCCATAGGAGAAAAAAAAAGACTAGAAGGGTTTTGTGCTCTGAGCCTAGTCTGGACTGACAGAATTCAGTGTCTGACTCAGTCTTTCCCCAGGTCGGGATTATTTCCTGCTGGAGGGAGATGGGCTATAGGGAGGATGCTTCTGTCCCTCCTTTGCTGTCCCCACCACCCACTGTCGCTGCCTGTCAGGCCTTTATCCTCATTGAGATGCAAGGCTGGCCGCTGCGGCCATCCGCTGAGCCGTCTGCTCCTGAAGGCACCTTCCCCCCCTCCTCCCAGGGCTGCCTGTGGAGCTATTCTTCAGCCTCTGCATTTCACAACAGCTCAAAGGCAGATGCATCAATCCTTTCAGGGAATGGGGACGTGAGGAGAATGGCAAGGGGGACTGTGGGCAGGTGTTGGTAGGTTCCCAGCCATCTCAGAGGCCTTGTCCCCTTCCTTGTCTCCCCACTAGCTCATGACTGAGGCATGGGGCAGGGAAAGGGAAGGGAAGAGGATGGGGAGGAAGAGCGCTGTGATGTGCTGACTCCATGGGCATGCCCAGCTGGCTGCACGCTGCAGCCTTCCCCCAGTGCAGGGAGCGGGGATCCAACTCCGGCTGCTGAAGGTTTACACCAGAGACCAATGTGGCCAGGGTGCAGACAGCTGAGGGAGGGGGAGCAACCCCATGGCTGCTAGCAAGAGTGAAGGGTGGGAGGAAAAAAAGAGGGATGGGGACAGTGGGGGTGTTGCTCCTCCCAAAGTTGCCACTTGTGCTGGGCACGCCGGATGAGCGGCACACCTGTCTCACACATTGAAATGGGTTGAGGATGATTCAGGAATGGGTCTCCAGGACCCTCCTCGACTCCCTCGTGCAGCCGCTTCGGTCCCGCTGCTCTCCCGGCTGTGGCGCGGGGCTGGAGGAAGGTCTGGGTCCAGCTGGCTTGGGGTCTGCAGGAGGACAGCTGGTTCCCAGTGTGTGAGTTTTACCCGTAGGTGCCACAATCCTTTTGACTGTGTGTTTGAAAGCCTTGACTCTATACATTTAAGAATCAGCAAATTAGAAAAATTGTCCTGAAATGCTGGAGGAAGGAAAAAGGCAGGACGTCAGAGAGGGATGGGGGAGGACTGAGAGGGAGGGAAAGGGCTGGTGAAAGAGAGTTCATCCAGGGGCACTGCCCTGGCTTTGCGCCCATCACCTGTGGGTTTGGAAGGAGAGAGGGAAGCAAGGGCAAAAAAGGAGGATTGATTTCACACATTCAGTGCATATCATACAACCAGGGCAAGGCTTTCCTCCCGGGACTCCTACCCAGGATGGCATCGCTGCTGTAGCCAGTCTAGCTCCCTGCCCAGCAGCCCGAACCATTCTCACAACAGGGTTACAATTCACTGCTTCATTGCTTGGGGAAAGATACCCTCTCCTTTCCCTTTTTTTTTAATTTTTTTTTTTTTTTAATTATATATATCTTCTAAGTACTTTTTTCTCCCTCTTTTGTTTCTTTTTTGTTTAAAGTCTTATAATTTTCTGTAACAGCAGCTTCTTTTTGTATTGGTGTGGAAGTTATATATAGAGAGACATCTATAAATATATATAAGCCAAACTGCCTTACAGGTTGTTGTTTTGTAGGATTTTTGTTGGTTTCCTTTCTGTTTTGTGTTTTTTCAGTGTTGTATGTGTAGCAGGCACTTGAGTTTATATGAAGATGTTTGCTTGGGAGCTGAGGGGCAAAGGACTGGGGAGGGGGAGAGGGAAGGAAGGACAGAAGGAAGGAGCAGGGACTTTAGACAAGTTGCCACTGCTAGCCAAGGATGTCCAGGTAGATTGGTGTGGCCTTGCCCAGAGCATGAAGGATCTTGTAGATCTCCTTGATGTTGAGCCTTTGCTGAGGTTCTCTCTGCCAGCAGCCCAACATGATGTCGTAAACCTCCTTGGGGCAGACTCTAGGCCTTTCCAAAACTCGGCCTTGGGTAATGCACTCAATGACCTGAAAGAAAGAAAGACAGAAAGAAAGAAAGGAGACATTGAACACCAGTCGGGTAGTTTCTGGAGATTGTCCTGTCCCAGCTAGTTCTTGGCTGATGTGGTACCATTTAGTGAACGGGAGTGCTGAGAAGCCAAGAGGTCTGCAGATCCTCAGTGCTCACCTGTTTGTGTACTATTACAGACAATTTTACAGTGAAAATTTAGTCTTCATCTGCAGTCTTGCAGTTCCCAAAAACCTTTAATATTTGACACCTACCTACCTCCAAACAGGTCACAAACAAATGAAATGAAGTTTATGTCAGTTTTCATACTAACTGAAGAAGACAAAACTCCCCAAACTAAAGTAATATTTTACACAGCTGAAATAATATTTTTCTTCACTGAAAATCAAAAGTCCTTTCCATCACAAAGCCCAAGAGAATTCTACAAGGGAGAGTTCAGGGCATCTTTTTCTACTTCCATCTCCAAGGGCAGATTTGCCTCATTTTTGACATAGAAAAGCAGCTGAAATAATGACATTTCATCTCAAATCAGAACTGTGATGGAGGAAAAAAAAAATGCAGTGCTAACACTGTTCTGGGTCAGGATGGTGCTGCTAATGAGAGAAATACCTCTTGGACAGCATAAAAGTCTTCAGAGGGATGCCATTGGAAAGGCCTGCCCTAAGTGTCTGTTTGTGTTTTGTTCACCGGAGGAATGGATGTAAAGAGAAGGGGGGTTATGATTTATCAGAGAGCTGCTATTACCATCTTGCCTCCCTGGTTAGAGCTGATGAGCCCCAGCATTGCTGTGAGTGACCTGCCATGGTCTGCAGATAAACACAGATCCCAAGCAGCGTGGTGAGGGAAGCCACCCAGCAAGGGGTGTTTGGATTTTATCATTTATGAATAGTAATGGGCCTGCCACACAGCTCAATGGACACTTATCGCTTTGTTGTTTGCATATAAATACAGAGGGGAGAGATTAGGACCTGCCGAAAGCCTGGTGAGTTAAACACAGCATGCAGAGCAGCCTGCACACCATAGAGCTGCTGGCAGCCGTGACCTGTGGGAGGACACGAGTTATGGTTTGTGACAGGACATCCTGGACATGCACAGGAGCCCTGTGTTGGGCCCTTTCTCTCCAGGACAAAGGAATGGCATAGGCTAAAGTTGACTGGTTAAGGCTTTCAGATGAGCTGGTGCTCTGCCTCATCCCTCTGCTCAGGCCAGATCTCTCTTCTAGCCTTGAACAAACCTGCTAAAAATGCTCCGGGGGGTATAAGGCCACGTGGATGCCGCAGGAGGGAGCGAGCATCCAGCCTTGCTGATGCCCACACCCAACAATGGCAGTTCTTGGCCACCCTGGTGATGGCTCAAGATCCAGCACTGGAGCCTGACACAGACTCATTGATTCTGCCTTTTCCCACAGCTCTGCAGATGTGGCCAGGCTGCTGCTGAGACTTGCTCTGATGCCTCACCATCCAGGAGATGCTGGTGGTGTCAGTCCCCGGCAACCACTCCTGTTCTGTCCATCACAACAAATGGTGAAAAATGAGCTCGATGAGAGATAATGTGGCTCCCTCCAGCCAGGACAGTGTGGTTTAGGGTGGGAGTCCTTAGCTCTCAGAGAGAAGTGGTACAGCAATAAGAAAGGGAAGGATGAGATTTTTCCATGAATGGTAGAAAAGCCAATACAGTCGTATCTGTGCAGATTTTAGCCAGCCCTGTTCCCTCAAGGATAGGGGTGACTATTCACAGTCCTACTGCCCTGCAAAGTAAGCTGAGGCAGAAAGCACAGGGACAGCTGAGCTGTTGTATTCCAGCATGCCCATCACCCCTCTACAAGCTACATGTGCTCATTTGTGTGTGTTTGTATTTACCCTCCCAGGGAAATGCAAGAGCAGCTCATTAAGTAGTGTGACAAATAACTTCTGTCGCTGTCGATTCCATTGTTTGTGTCTCTAAAATGTTTGCGTGTGCTACTTTGGGATATACAGTCAGGCCCCATTGAGCACACGAATGGGCAAGTATTAGAGCTGCAAAGCAACACCTTGGATTTGCCATCTCTGCAACTTGCTTAATTAAGGGATCTGTATCCAGAGAGCAGAAAATGCACATTTCTCATTGCAAAAGGTGAAATTTCTGAAATCCATTAGATACACAGTAGGATAAAAATGTGCAAGGTTCCCACACACTGCTATGTCAATGTCTTGTTCCTCTTCTATAATACCCCCTGCTATTCTGAGCAAAAATCTTCCAATGCGTTTCTGCTGATGTGCCTCAAACCTCAGCTCTGACACTCTGCTAATCCCAGCCAGCCTTCCCTCAACATTTTTACAGTACATCCCTATACTGATGGCTCCAACTTTTCCTATTCAAAGAAATAGCAAGAACAAACCAGCTCTTTGGGTTCCACCCCCAATGAACTGGGGCAAACCATATAATAGATATCCCTAAAAAAAAAAGCCCCACACAACCGTGCCACATGCTGTATCGCAGGCTTCAAACTCTCATAAATTGAAGGCTGTAGTAAGAGCCTCAGCTATAAAGTGAGGAAAAAGAGAGCAGAGGAAATGCAGGGCATGACAGTAACTTAGATCCCAGCAGTAATTTGGGTATCCCCAGTTCTAGCAGCACCCCAAGAGTTTATCAGATGTAGCTGCCATAGAGGTATGTCAGAAACTAAGAAGGAAGGACTGAGGCTGAGCCAGTGCATGGTTTTAGCAGAGTCCTTTGGTTCCTGCATGTCTTAGCTTCCCCAGCTCTTAAATGAGATAATGACACTTCTCCCATGGTGAAGTAATGGGACTGCCCAGTGGGGGAACATCTATGTACAAACTGTAAGAAATCTGAAAATGAGAGAGTAAAAATTACAGTTTTCAGCTGAGGTGTCTCAGCACTGTTGTACCTCTGTGTTTGAGAGCTGAAACCAGGGCTGCTTCCCGTATGTGAAGATCTCCCAGAGGATCACCCCGAAGCTCCAGACGTCACTCTCTGTTGTGAACTTTCTGTACATGATGCTCTCGGGAGGCATCCAGCGGATAGGCAGCATGGTGTGTCCTCCAACCTGGGTGAGGGCAAAGGCACAAGGAGTATGAGTGACGAGACTGAGGAAAGGGTCAGCCCTGACATGATATGGACAAACTCAGGGCTTCCCTACGAGATACATCAACAAGGAGCTGTGAAAAAAAGCCAGGCTGGCTGCTGCCTCCCTGACCACCCATGGGCTTACCCACCGATCCCACCTGGTTAACATGATGGATAGGGAATGAAATGCACCAAGATAAATTATGTCCTCTCCTCCCAAAATAGGATTGTAAAGAAATCAAATGATAAAATACTAAGAGCATATGTCAGCCCTACTGTTTGATGAACCAGGAGGCCAAGCAAGAAACACTGTTCAGCAAAAGTATGGAGTGTTACAGGGCCACAGCGCACTGAGACACCCACCAGAACTACAGCATGAGGTTTGGCTCTCTCCGGTAAGGTTTTCTAAAAGCCCTGCACAGGCATCTGTCCACCACCTAATTGCATGAAAGGTTTTTGCACTCATAAAACAAAGCTTCAGGCTTTTTAAAAAGTGTTTTGAATATGTAAATAATTGCAGGACTGCACTGCAAACAGGCGGTCTGTTTGTAAAGAAAAGGCTCTTATGGGCAGGGATATGCCCAGCATTTATTGGAGGCAGGAAAGCCAGCCCTTGGGAGAGTCTGGAAATGGAAGAGCTCATGGGCAAAGTCCCATTGGAGTATGCCAAGCCAGGGAAAGGCACTTTCTCAATCAGTGTCTATCCTTCTCTAAGGCACATTAATCCAGCAGGTAGATACATGCAAACAGTTTGAAAGCGAGTGGATTTACCTTCAGACCCACTAGAGATTTCTAAAGAAGTATCTCTAAGCAGAGTAAGTTTTTATCTGTTCTGACCTTCTACAGAAGCAGCACCATCTGCAGGGAAATGGCTAATTGAGAAGACTAGTCACTAGCCAGTGCTGGAAGCAGTGTGTCTGCAGGTCTTCAGCGCTTGTTTCTCCTGAGGATAAAGTGTCCGAGGAATGCTTTTGTGGTGCTGCTTGGGAAACTGTTTGTCTCATTATGGACACCAAAAAAGCAAGTGCTAATAACTTTGTAGCACTGCAACCGAATCAAACAAGCAGAAATCTCTCTGGTCCTGTGGCAGAGCAGGGGAGAAGGTATCTGGTATTTAGTTTTCCAGCAGATTACTTGTGCTCTCTTGGATGAAAACATTTCTGGTACAAATAAAAGCTCTCCTCCAAGCTGCCAGAGGTTTCTTTGCCTGATTAAAGCAGAACTGGTGTGGGGAAGGGTCAGTCAAGAGACCGCGGTGCTTGGCAGCCAGAGGGACAGTGCTGGGGAGGTGTCTTGGAACAGGGTGTGACATGGGTATGATGCTTAGCAGACTTTCTGCAAGGAGAGTGAGAGTCAGACAGAATTTGGACTTGGACATGCACTTGCAGTGAGGTATTCAAGAGGTCTGCAGACCAGCCCTTTTTCTAACTCTGAAATAGACTGTCCCTCAAAAAAAGGAGTTTTAGAAGTCTCAGGAACATATTTCCTAAGTGTAGAGGCACTCAGAACTTTGATGCATGAAGATAAAAAGCCCATTGCAGCTTTACACCTCCTCTTTAGAGATGACTTGGCTGGTGTGTTCCCAGCTTGCTGCTCTGAACTCCCAGGAATGTTCTCCTGTAATGGAAATGGAAATATGCTTTTCTTTGTTCTTTTTGAAACCCTGGCTGCAATTTTAGCTCTTTCCTGCATTCCCAGCTTTTACAAGTTGTTTTCCCTTCTTGCGAAGGGCTCCAAGGAAATGTTATTGACAGAACTGGACATATATCAAACTTGATTGTTACAAAAACTGTTTTGTGCTAATTCTTATTTTGTTTTCCTTTAAGTAGCACAAACCTTTTTCCAGCAATTTCAAAATGATTACTTACTGCAAAGCTTTCTACATTTGTAATATCCTGAATCTTGCAGGATCATTTGAGAATACAGGTAGTACAATGTATTGACAACACTTCATTCCCTTTTGCACGGGTCTTATGGCAGTTTAAAAACTGTGAACCAGGTCCGCAGCTTACACAAACATTACTACAGCAGTATTGCGTGAATGGGAGAGCCCTGATTTACACCACTTGAGAACCTGGACTTGAAACTAGAGCAGAGAAGCCAGTAGTCCCATATCAGTTCTAAAACAAAGTCAAGGTCTTTGGTCTCCTCTAGAAACATCCTGGTGAAGAACTGTTAGTCAAGTGACATACACGGTCAACAGTTGTCCCAAGGATGTGATAATACAGTCTTGACTTAGCTCAAATGCTGCTGTCTGGGGACTGGCAAAGCATTCATCTCATCCCTGTATGTCATGTGAGACATAGATTTTACTAAAAATTAATCCAGTAATAAATTAATCCAGTAATTATTTTTTTTTTGGTGGGGGAGGACACCACAAGCAATGCCCAGAAATGTGTGGATCCCAAAATATGGCTCCATAGATAAGTAGGTATTCTTTTGCAGAGGTATTCTTTGCATCTCAAAGAGGGTACTGCATTTTTGAAAGCAAATGTTAAGTCTTGTACACACTAGCTAGCTATAAGCAGAACAGGCATCAATTAAACTGCACTATAAAACCACTATGATGTCTAGCCCAGCACATAAGGCTGACTATTACATTTTAAAGCATCGTCTTTGACTATCCCTTACTGCTTCCGTTGCAAACTGATTAAGATTAAAATTCCTATTTCACAGATGAGAAAACAGACACAGGAAGGCAAGGAAAGGCTCTGCTCTGAAGCTGTATGGCAAGTGAACACTAAGCCAAGTCTTCCAGGTCTGCAGTCAGCTGTACCCTGTTATTTGCTGATGAAGCAAAATGATTTAGAGCTGAGCACAGAGGGATTGTGCTACTGATGCCATAGGATGCAGATTGTGTCCAGGGTGACAGAAATCCTTTGTATAATATGTAGTGGCTGTGATCTGTGTCACTCCACTGTAGGCTTGCATGTGATTCCCATGGCTCCGTGCTACTTTTACAGGACCAGCCGTTGCTTAAAGCATAAAAGCAAAAAAGGATGCTATTTTTTTTCTTTTGCAAAGCCAGTTTACATGATTTGTCTTTGGAATGAATTGTTGTCGTGTCTTTAGAGAAAAGCTGAAAGTTTGTTTCAGTCAAGCCTCTGTTTGCTCAGAGCTGGGCCTGACAAGTTTCAGAAATAAATGACGATGCATGACTGATGCTTGCCAGGAGAATGCTGCATCTGGGTCTTTTCTAAAACAGTCATATAATCTTCCCACCCCATCTTCCTCCATTCCTCTTGGGAGCTAGGGATGGGGGAGCCCAGCAGCCCAACCATCACACAGGTTCATCTTCTAAAGGCCCCTAAGGGTGAAATGTCCTCACGTTCTGGAGACACTTCACAACCTGGAAGATGGATTTGCTTTCAAGGAAATAAGGCAAGTAAATCCTCTTCTATGATGCTGCCAAGCTCGTCCTTTCTACTTGTTATTTTAATGCTTCGTAAACCTGCAGACTGGCCTCTTTATCCCATTGCCATGGCTGTCTAGCTTTGCTTGACATTTTTAGCTCTCTAACTTCCTCTCCCTAGATCAACTCCCCATGCCCACACTGACATGTTATTCCCACTGCTTTGCTCTTTCAGTTTGGAGTACTATCCTGGTGATAAATAGAACAATCAGTGCGTATCCTCTGAGCAGCCAAACTTTCCCTCTCCTATCTCCATTTCAAGATCACAATATCACCTACTCATTTCCATCCCTTCCTAATGGATACTCCCCAGTGCATGACCTGGTCTACAGCCACATGTTTCTGGTACTCCAGGGCACCCGGCATCTGCCCTGAAGCCTCATTACACATCCAAGCCCATAGACTTGTAAGATAACCAGCCACTCCCTTTGAGTGGCTTATTACCGTATTAGATATGAACCTTGGGGAGCTGGGGGAGGTTTGGGAAAGGCCAGCGTTAATGGCCATTAGGGAGAGAGATAATTACTTAATGCTAGTACAGCATTTTGACGATGTAAAGCTATAGAAGTGGTATATGTACAAGTGTTATTATAAGGCTCGAGATTTGTCTACTACCAAGGAAAGCTGGTGTCTAGGGAAAAAAATTCTCCTTGTCCCAGCTTTCTGAATGACATCCAGCTGATTAGGAAGGGAAAAAGGACATGTTATCCCCAATGACTTTGACAGTACAGCAGCAGGTAGTGGAACAGCAGTGTTCACCAAAGACTCTGCAATATATCCACAGTTTGGGCCACTAACAGACATATCACGGAAATCAAAACCAAAGTAGAGCTGAAAAACCCCCATGAGAACTTTGGACTGGTGGGAATACTAGCACATTAAAGGTAGTGTATGTGGACAGCTCTGTTTTACTCCTCCAAGCTCACATAACTAGCTGTAGGGCTGTAACCCAAAGTAACATTCAGAGTGGAGCTACTGAGCCACCCCCTCCATGCTCGCAGCTGAAGGTTGCATCATGGACCTCAGCTAAGAATGGGATTAGGTCTCAAGCATAATCTAAGGCTGTGTTTTATTTTCCTTTTTGTGCAGTGTCCTTCCCAATTTTGAAATAAAATAATAAATTGGTGGTTTTGGTTTCCTGGGTCATTTGGCATTTGCTTTCCAAGGTCCTTTGACAACTTTCTTCTTGTTCCTGGCACACTTCAGGGATGTTCTGCTCCTGCCTTGGGAAAGTCACAAGAACCACCATAGGTGTTTTCATATGGTGCAACATTATTTGAACTTCCCTTTTGTACAAGAAGCTGAAACATTTGAATTTATGCAGATGCACACAGCAGCACTGGAGACCTTGGCACCATTTCTTTTCAGGAAAATCCTCTCAATGCTCCGAGTTGACCTAGTGACAAGACACACATGCTCTGATTGCTGTCTCTGTTCCTGATGCTGTAGGTAGTGATGACCTTGGATCTTCTTTAATTGCGGACCTGGCTGTCATCCCAGGCTGGGCTGCAGCAAAACGTATCTCCTTTAGACCTCAGCTCTAGGATCTGGGTGATCCCTGGAAGATACTTAGCTCTGAACCTCCCCCCAGCAGCCAGATGTATGTCCCCATCAGGACACGTTAATTACTGCTGTGGGCAGGATGTGTTATTTGCCAGTTCTGGACAGCCTTGTATGAATAAGAGACACAGGTGGCTGGGTCACCTGAGAGGACACAAGGACAAAAAAAGAAAGCAATGCAAGCAAGAAGCAGGAAAACCTTCTCTGTTTGGCCAAGTTGAGTTCTTGGAAAAAAACAAAACAAAACAACAAAAAAAAACCCCAAACCATCAACAAACAAAACTGCTGTAGATCACACCTTTGTGAGTTAAAGTTTATCTCACCAGGTTTGGGCATGTGAAGGTGGCTTCTCAGGGATGAGGCAAAGGGCAGTATGTGCTTATGGCTAGGGACCCAGTAGAAGATACTCCTTCCTTGCCTTCAGCACTAGATCCATTTCTCCATCAGATGTTCCAGTGTTTTGCCTGTGAGAGTCCTGACAGATTCCTGGGCACATTTGCAAAGTAGACAGACTAACTCTGACATACCAGACAGAGCTGAGCTTTGCTGAACACTAGCTGTCCCACACTTCATAGTTTTAACTGTCACCTTACTAGGCTCTTGACTACCTAAGTAGTTTACATCAGAGGTAGCTGAATTTAAGTGCAAGTTGTGACTGGATGTGATTCCCAAGTACTTTAGCTGTAATTTCCTTTCATCTTATCCAGAAAGAAAGGTGCTAGGTATATCTGAGATTGCACCATTGCCAGAATTACTTTGGCCTCAAAAAATCGCCAAGTGTTCCAACCGAAAGGCATCATGCGTTATGGCCATACCAGTCCCCAGGATGAGCTTCTTCAAAGTTATTCAAATGCCATCACTGCAAACTCCCAGCATAGCACTATCTTTGCCTTCAGGTCTTGTGCCTTTGCTTTCCCTGATGTCACAGCCAGTGCTGAACTTAAGGTTAAAAACAGTCAACAAAAAGCTTCCACCTAACATTTTGACTCACTTGACTTGTTGTGCAGTACTCCCCATGTGTCTACTTCACCTTCTGGAACAGCAGATCTGATCCTCTCCTAATCCTGACTCTGTACCCAACCTTTTCCACCGTTGCAGGTTTGGGCAGTACCACAGAATGGGGCTTGCTGCCGGCTCCCCTGCTTGTCAGTGACTGAACACATCCCACAGCAATTTGCAAGGGATCACAGGAGGGGTTTTTTGTAGATTTATAGAACACACAAAGCAACCTGCAGCTGTTTCTCTCACTCGTATGCAGCTGCGCTAGATGTCCCAGCCTTACCCAAAGCAGGGGAGATGCAGATCACCTGCTGTCAGGGGGGAGATGGTTGGACTTGCCCAGGGAGAGCACAGGGAAAGGAACCAAATATCCCTGTCATGAGGCCATATAAGGAGCCAGATGGACTCGCTCAGGAGCAGGAAAGACTGACCAGGCAGGGTTAATGTGAAATTGGGAACGGGGTGAGACCTTCCTGCTGTCAGTAGGACTGTTTGGCAAGGGACTGTTTGTTTCCCCCAGATGCACATACTGTGTTTAAACACGAGGCTAAAAATAAAGCCTGCCATTGACATTGTTTTCCTTACTTCATTTAACAATCTAGTTGCTTTATGACCTGTAATTCTGAATCGCGTTGGATCAAGCAGTGTAATTTGCAAGCAGGGACAGTGGCCTTTCTCCCTCTTCCCCTGGTCTCTGCTCCACTGAGTGTGTTTTAATCCCACGGTTTTCAGCATTCCTAATGAGCCATTAACAAGCTGCCAATTACTTATGCAAATGAGAGGGGGCAGACATGGAGGGGTGGCTGTAGCTAGAGGTAAATTCTTCTACCTCAAAACGGCCTGAGATAAATCACTGCTGCTCTAAGAACCACCTGTACCCAAGAGTCCCCTCAGTTATATTATCTGCCATCTAAAAACGCCAGAGGTAACGCAGAGGATGGTTGAGAAGAGGGAAACAGAGGAGTAATTGCACATATATTTTTAATTATGTTTGCCAATAATCTGTTTGGTGCACTCCTTACTACAGTTCACCCTTCCCCTTTTCTTCCGAGTCCTCAAAGCAGCAGCACCCACTACTAGGAAAAGGCTGCACAACCAACCTGCAGAGGAACAAAAGCCAGTTTCTCATTTTCTTATAAGTAAATGCTCCAAAAGCCACCATTTCCAACACTGGGACATAAAATGTGAGGAACCCCAGGCATGCCTTATTCAGCTGGGGAGATGTGGGAGCAGAAGAACTGTAGTTTGCAAAGCACCTAGTAAAGAGGTCGGTGAGACCACAACCTCGTTCTAGCAGGTTTTTTTAGGACATGTCTGCTCAGAGACATGCAATACCCATGAAACAGCTCAGCTGACACCTGGTTCCAACTTCAAAGGAGAGCTGTAGTCTGCAAAGACTGCAAGTACCAACAGAAATTGTCCATGACTGATCTGCATTATCATTTTGCAGTGAGCTGGTAATATTACAAGTGTTTGATAGCTCAAAAGCTAATCAGGTAAAGGCTAAGTTAAACCATCATGGTGCAAGAAATGTGTCCTTCAGGATTCTGCTCTTTTGGCAACAGAGAGAATGAAAATCAGCTCCGTTTCTGGCTTTGGGAAGTAGGAAGATTTGCCAAATAAATCTTAACCTGGTGATACAAAAGCAAAGTCTCAAAATGGCCTGAGAAATGCAGCTTAGGAAATAGGACCAATAAAGCACTTGTATGTGCAATCCCTCTATGCTAAAATGCTTTCAGATTGTTAGCTCATAATCTCCCTTTCCATCGTCCCTCTCTTGCTGTCCTGACAGTGACTCCCCTCTGGGTAACCGATAATACTCCGTCTTTGTCTGCAGCCAGAGCCATTCCTGACTGACAACTACACATGATTTAGATAAGGCTCCATTACTTAACTTCTGGATGCGGGATAATCAGTTCAACTGCCTTGACATTAATCATAATAATATTCAAAATTCATTAGGCTAGATTGTCTGAAAATCTATTTCTTGTTAATGTCAGATTCACTGAGCATAGGCTTGGCAGCATACAGACAAATTTAATACAACACAAGGCATGGGAACTCCCTATAGAAGCCATCCCTTTCTTTATATGCAGCTGGACAATGACCTGGCAGCTCTTGCCTTGTTAGTCATTTGTGAGTGTTGTTAAGTAGCAGTAAAACACCGTGAGCATGCTGCCTGTTGGTTGTCCAAGTATCATATATAGAATTATATAGCTGAGCATAGAGTTTTTAAGGGGGAAAGTTAGATGCTCAGATATGTGCATGCAAGTGTTAATAATATCTGTTGATCCCAAAACTGGGCAAAAAACCCAGAGATTTTTTTCATGTGCAGTCGTGGTATGGAGTTGAAAAAAAAAGTACAAAAGTTGAAAGTTTTTTAAAAATAGAAATCTGCTCCTTGCTTTCCAGAAAACTTTAGTGTTTTACCAAGATTAAAAACTTTCGGCAATAAAACTAAGTGGATCATTCCTTCTAGCCACTTTCCTGTAGGCCAATTGAGGACGGTTCCCAGTGGTGCACTTCCTAATGGTTTGTTTGGCCTGCTTAAGCATTTTGGGTGATGGTGCTTTCCTTCAGGTACGAGTTCTCACCCTCTAGTTGAACAGTGGTTTCTCAGCAGGAAAACATCACAGAAATATAGAACAACTTCAGAAGATGCATACGCTTTCTCTCCTAATGAAGGCAATCCAGGCACAGATGGCATCTCAGACAAACACGTTACCAGCCGTGTTAAAATAAAGAGCTCATCATCGGAGGCTGCGGTGTCACACCTACTAATGATGTGATTAAACTCATCAGTGCTGGTGGGAAAGCTGTGCCAGCTCTGGCACTGAAGAATGGTGAGCTGCATTTCACTGCAGAGGCAAACCCCAACAACTCCCCACGTGAGTGAGGCCACTGTAGAGACACAGGGATTACATTATGCTAATGGATAAATTTCCCAAGACATCGAGTAGGGGAGGTTGTCCTGGACATACCATTCCCATGCCTGCCTGAAGCATCCTTGTCAAAAGATGGTGTGGCACACAGAGGAGAGGCTGCAGATGGTAACAACAGCCAAAGAAGGACAGGAGCAGAAGAGTGATTGCACTCATCTGAGCAGGGCTGTGATGGGGGGAGCAGCAGCAGCGGCCCTGGGAAGCAGCAGAACTAAAACCAGCAATAGCTGCAACAGTGGCACATGCAGAACACGAGGCACAGCTTTGACTGTGGGATTCTGCTGGAAAACAAGCTAAGCTTGAAAAATTGAAGAAACAAGCATTTCATCCACTTCTACTTCAGCATTTTTTCACCTGAGAATTTCTGTGCACTGAAGTCTCCTTCGTTCTTTATCAAGTTTTTCAGCTGCCCTTGGTTAGGACAGAGTTGCCGGAATCACAGAATCACACAAAATCACAGAATGTTAGGGATTGGAAGGGACCTCGAAAGATCATCCAGTCCAATCCCCCTGCTGTGTTAAAAATTCTTCCTCCTTGCTTTATTTAGCCAGGTGCATAAATAAATAGGCAAACCCACAAAACACAGGAACCTGGTTCCCAGATACCATTAGAGCCCTTGAGCACTAAGTGGCCATTGAAGATATTGCTGGTTGTCTTCTGCTCCCCTTCCTGCAGCCAGCCGAGTGAGCCTCACTGAGACCATTTCACAAACCAGTACACAATAGCACACATTTGACTGTTTTCTGCCATAATATAGGACTGCTTATAGATAGTCAGCTCTCCGAACTAGGTGAGTTTTCCTAGAGGAGTCTCTAGACACCAGCTCTCCATTAGGGTTAGCCACAAGAGGAAGAACGGAAGGAGAAAGTGAGTCTAAAGAAACCACTAATGTTCTGCAGTGTCTGAGAGGATGGATGACCCCTGCAGACATATGCTGAGCAGACAGGACAGTCCTCAATTATGTCATTGCTGGAGCATTTACCTCAAGGAGAAACGTGACTGCAAATGCTGGGCTTAAAGCCTTGGCTGGCTTTGCTGCATCTGGATAAGCCGCTCTAGTCCAAAAGCGTTAGGTATGTGTATGTAGCATGCACAGGCAAAGACACAACTCTGTGTATGAAACAGCTTTACAGTCCAAAGAGTAGAGCTGAAAAAAAACCCTGTTATATTTAATTTTGCCCTCATTCCTTTGTCAGTGAGGGCCCTAAATGATTTGCTAAAGTATTGATGGGTGCCAATCCAAACATCCCAGTGGACAACCCACTGCCTCCCTCAGGAAATCACAAGCAAATCTTGCCTACAGGATGGAAATTTTCTGCTTTCCCCAGCCTCACTCTCACCACATTATCCCCCTGCTAACATCTATATACTAGTACTTCTCTCAAGGTTTTCTAACTTTCAGAATCACAACTTTGTAAATATTTGCCATCAGGTAGCACGTCTCTCCACTCTGGTCATTCTTGACAAACTATTTACATATGCCTCTTTCTAGCCTCAGCAATCAATTGCTTCACACTGTCTTTGTTTCTGCTGCACTGCTCCAGAAGCTGTTGACCTTATGGATACTCTTTGTGGGGATGAGTCAGGGACATGTGGCTGTGTAATAAAAAAGTATTTAAAGTAATGATGTGCTCTTTGACTTGGGTCATGGATGGTTTCACACGAGCATTTGTTTCATTGGCACACAGAAAACCACAAGCTTGCTGGGGAGCTGCTACCCCAAAAAGAACTGTGCGTGGTTCAAAGAGGACAGGGTTTATAAAGACAAAATGCAACATGGCCTGGGGCTGGCATAATCTCACTTTACAGCGATACTGCTGTATATTGATCAGAACTGACTTGGTGCTTTATCAGCCACCCAAGAGGTGCAATGAGCTGCTACTGGAATTTGTGCTTAATAATCAAAGGCATTTGTCATTCTTCAAAAATGCTCCATGAGTGGGCGTTTGATTCGGGTGCACATGAAAAATGAAGGATGGCAATCTGGAGCAAGAGGTGGGGAGGCAGCAGGCATGGGCAGGGTGTCCTGCTGCCCATCCCTCATCCTGACCCCCAGGACATCCCCACTGGGACAACCCACATGGTCCCACAGACACCATCCCACTGGGCAGGACCCAGTGGCTATGCAGCTCTGTGGCTCAGCAGATTCCTTCCCCGCTGGCAAATCTCTCCCTGATGAAGCTTGAAAAGCAGCAGCCGTTGCTGCTGTTCAGCCCCAGGCCCCTGGCACACGTAGCTCCCTCAAAGCCCTCCTTTCTGTTTTGTCTTCCATGCATTTCCTAGACAAACTGCTTTTTTTTTTAATTCCCTCTCTCTCACTGGCAGGTACAGGTGGCCTTGCTGCCCTCTCACTGCACCTCCCCTAGCTTGAATTTTAAAATATTTAACAGCTTTAAATGCACCTAATGAGGTTGCAGTCTGCACTTTGCTGCCATCCCTCTGCTTCTCTGACACCAGGAAGAAGAGTGGTTTGGAAACCTCATGCAGACTTCCCTGCGTTGGAGGTCTAATTACATGGTAACTGGTGACCTTGTAAGTACAGGGTAATCTGCTGTGTAATACCAGGGTAAATTATCCCAGTACTTCTGACTTTTCCACTGCAGCCTTCTGCAGAGATGGCAACACATCTGGCTAAATGGTAATTAATCTTTGAACCACTTGACACTTGCCCAAGCCAGAGTGACCGGCAGGATCCCACTGGTTCTGTGTGGAGCAAGGGACCAGCACCTGGTGTCACCTGGCCAAAGCAGTGGCCACTTTGTCACCCGGCCTCTGCAGGTGCCAGCTGCCTGGGGCAGCAGGTATGTGCTGCTTTCTCAGCCCTGAATGTGGCTGCCTTCTGCCTGCCCTGTGTTAGGCATCACTTGTTCAGAGGGACACATCCAGAGACAGCCTCAGAGGACAAAGGCACCAGGGAGATGCGGATGCCCAAGGGGAACAGGCACCCACTCCGTGTTAGCAGGATGGAGCCAGAGGGTCAGAGCAGCTCATCCATAATGAGGGTGAGCTGTCTGGAGCGCTTCCTTACCCTGACCGTGAGGGAGATACACAGGAACAGCACCCACACTTTTCTCTGAAACCTTCACAACCAGCCAGGCACAGCCCCAGGCATTCACCCTGCAAAACTCCAGGAAAACCAGCCGTGAGATTTGCTTTCTCCCTCCCTGCTGTGAGATGCACTTTGTTCCCTCCCACGCTGACAGCCTGTTGCTCTGGGGCTGGGGGCTGCCTCTCTGACCCCTGGCACCTTTATGGCAATGAAATATATTTGCATACATTTTAGACTTGATGACATTGTTCCCTCTGGAGACCTTCAGGTTTTTATAGCAACCACAGTAATGATTTTAAGATTATAGACTAATAAAATATTTTAATTTGTTGGTAACATTAACTTGGGCACTGTATGATTCTTATGACATTTAAATAGTGCTTAAAAAGAAAGCGGGGGGGGGAGGGAGGTGCAGTTCTGAGTGCATTTCTTTTCCAAACAGCACTGAAATAGAAAGCCAAAATCCCACACGCTGGTACGGAGATGAGCTCTGACACCTCCCCTCCATGCCTGTTTCACTTGAATACCTGCCAAGTTAAATAAGCAAACATGGGATTGTGGTGTCCTAGTTGCAAACCTGTTTCCATCAAGCGAGCCTTCCTCCCCTTAGTCACTTGATGATCATGCTGCACAGCAGCAACCTGATCTGAGCCTGTACCGCTCTGTGTGCCATTGCCCTCCAGGGGCTGGACCACAACTAATGGATGCTGCAATGGATAACACAAGAGGTCTTGCATCTCTGCCTATACTCACCTATTTCTTCCACCCCTCATTCATTGCACACTTGGATTAACTAACCAGACAAGACTATAAAGCAAGCAAGTCATGGGTCTAGAGCATCCCATCATTTCCACGGCATGCAACATACACTGTGTGACACAAGGCAGAGTCCTGCATCAGCCCCTTTCCTCTAGCTCAGCAGCAATTGCTTGGTTTGGGGTGGGTAAGACCACCAAATGAAGCAGAGGCATTTCAGAGGAGGAAAGTTGCCCTTGCAGGTCTACAGGTTGATATGGCTGATAGCTCTGTACTTTGTTTCCTAACCTGTAAAATGGGGCAGTGTAACTCACTGACTTCTCAAAGATGCTGTGCAGGTAATGGCTTGCACAGTAAAGCAATAAATGGCATGGAAAAGCCTGCCAAGAAAGGGAAAAATAGTCAAATGTTTAGCTCAGGGTTAGTTATACTCAGCAAAAGAGACAGAAGGTTACACAATGAATATTATTGAGAAGAATAGCGAAGAAGTTCCTTTGTTCTGTGAGTACTTTTGCTTGTACATCAACGGAATCATACAAGATTAACGGTAGGTGATTATAAAAAGTCTGTACTACAAGGCAGAGGCAAGTGTGAGCTCGGCCCTCCCTGTTATCATTACATGACCTTGCACGTTCCCGTTTGCAGCCTCAGCATTTTCAGTGGATAGGATTTCTGGGTGGTTATTTTAAGAAAACTGTGTTAAATTTCTTGCTTCTGTGCCAAGTACCTGCTGTTTAACAAACGGGCCATGACTAAGCAGAGACTGGAAATTAGAAGCAACTACGAGTTAAAGCAATGAGATTCTGGGACTGTCTTCCCTTAGGAGCACATTTAATAGTGGTGCTTGATTATGAAAAGGGTAAATCTGATGTGATTGATGCAACAGAGGATTGAATTTGATGATCCAGGGAATCCCTTCCAGTCCTCTCTAGCCCTAATGAATTTATTTTTTGAGAGGGAGGATGCAGTGCTCTACTGATGCAAACAACGGTGAAGCGTGTCGAGACCTGCTGATGGCCAGTGGGTCTGCATCCCTGGATTTAACCACTTCCCATCACCAAGAAGGTGGAGCAGGTCTCTCCCCTGGTTCTGCCCATTCTGAACAAACAAAGCAGAGGTGGGTGCAAGGATCCTACCTGCTTCTCTCTTTGCATTTTCCAGCTACTGAGGACTTTCAAAATTCACTCTCCTTGAAGCAGTACCGCAAATGTCTCAGCTCACAGATTCTGTGTGAATTTCTAAAGTACTTACCTGTCTTCCAACACCATAATAACTATGTCCCTTTGCAAACTTTTTTTCATGTAAATCTCCTTTGTGAAAATGAGCAGGAATCACCTTTTAATAACAGGAAACAGAGGCACAGAAGAACTAACTGAATTTTCTTGGTGACAGAGGACACGAGTAGCATGGAAGGGACCTGCAGCCCAGTCCAAGGCTGGGATCTCACTGCTGGACTCTCCTCCACACACCTAACTTGGCTCTCCCTTTCAGAACAAGAACAGCAGAGCAGAAAGCATTTTTCAGCCCAAGCATTCACTGCTCTGGGATTCCCATCCTCTGCCAAACCAAGGGGGCTGAGCTTGGGTTTTCTGAGGGCTCAGTGCAAGGTTGTTTCAGAAGGGATGCACAGTGAAAGTGGCTATGTTCATTTTTCCCCTGAGTAGTTTTAGTTCTTTAATTCTTACTGGCTAATAAGATAAAATGCTGTAATTTCTGCAGGATCAAATGGTGTAGGATAAGCTAAGAGAGCTTATTAATTAGCATGCTTTCAGGGCTGGGGAAAAAAAAAAAAAAAAAAGAAGCAACATGGTTGCAGATGATAGCTATAAATATGACCCAAGCATTACCTGCCATGATGTTTTAGCCAAGGGGATACTGTCATGTTAGCCCTGGGCACGGCACTCTGACAGCGAATAAAAGTAATAAATGAGAGGGCAAGGCATTTTCTCTCCAAAATGTGGCTATTCACAGACATGCACTACATTTCTCTAGGGCCTGATCTGGCAAATAATACCAGGTATAGCACTTCTGTATGTGAGTGCTCCTCTGGCTTCCCCAGGGATTGCTTGGAGCAGTGAGTGCTAAGCCCAGTGGTAAGTGGTTGCAGGATCAGATTCATAGTGTGTCAAGCGTTTTGGATGAAAAGAGCTATAAAGAAGTCACATATTATTGTGTCACATTGCAAAGGTCAACTCCAGTATTTGTTCTGTCACAAGGGCATGATTGAAAGGCAAAAAAAAATAGTGTCAGGGCACAAGGGAAAATAATTTTTTAAAAACTGCCTTCAGGGCTGAAGATACAAAATTACATCAGAGCTTAGAACTAAATTCCCATCCACACCCCACAATTCAATTTTGGCTCAGAAAGGAATAAATGTAACAAAATCGCCTTTTGGTGGCACGTCTTATCCGCTGACATATCCCTTGTAAAATCAGTGATAGCTAAACTCACACTCCCTGTGATTCTGGGGACAGTCAGGACTTGCCAGAGCCCCTCTCTCTCACAGACCCCAGATCCCTGGGATGGCTCTGTGAGATCTGCTCAGCTGCTTAACCCTGTGTAGGCATTCACTTAATCCCCATCACTGCCGGGCAGGAGGAGGGAGGTGATGCTGGGAGGAGGCTGGGTGGTGGGACAGCTGGCCCTTCATCACCACCATACACCACACCTAGCAATGTCACAGGGGGGTTTGGATAATTGGATCCCAGTACTTTGTCCCAGTCACAACTACTTAACAAATATTTATGTCCATCTCTCAGGGCTTGCTGGCACAGGGAAGCTATTGAGAAATGAAGTGTGGAAGCCATCACTTTCCTGCCTTAAACCTGTGAAGGGTCATGACAGGTCTGCACATTAGGTGGGTTAGCTTGATCCACTTCCAAAACAGACTCAAAGACTCCCCAGCTTTCTGGATCAAGCACTTCCTTGTGTGCCAGCAGCAAAACCACAGAGGACAATCAAGTTTGATGTTTGCCCCTCTCACAGGCTTCTTCAGCTGACCCCCAGTATCCTCAGAGCTCACTGGCAGTGGCTTCAGGGATGCTGTGACAGCTGAGAAGCCACTGGGCTGAGCATCCCTTCACAGAGACTCCAGCATGCAGCGAGCACAGCGGGATGAGGGTTCCCCTCTGTGGTGGGGAGGACAGGAGGAACAGAGGTGTCACCAGCACTTGGCGGCCTCACACGGGTCCCATCAGCCACCACCTTGGCAAAACCAAACTCATTTGCACTGCCAGAACATCAAACCCACACCCACCTCTCACTGCTGCCCCACCGTGCAAGGATGGAGGGAGCAGTGGTGGTGGGTGACATCCACACAATTGCCACTGCAAGCACCCAACTGGTCAGACACGGAGGCTGTGTCTAGACTAGCAAACAAAAGGGATCAGTGCTGACATGTGACAGTCCAGCTGTTTTAGTCCACACCAATTTGACAGCATCCAAACAACTGTTGGGAGGACAATGCAAGTCAGGGACAGTTCCCAATGAACAGTGCAAATGCCACCCTGCTTGGAGGCATGGAGCGGTTTTAGCTGCATGGAGACAAACCATGCTGACCTCGCTGCCATCAGAGCCAGAGGACACATACAACTGTCCACTAGTGCAGACACAGCCTGAACATCCACGGAGAAAGATTACACGAAGGACTTTTGCATTCATCCAGATCATCTCACCGTACAGATAAGCCCCAGAGAGATGCCATAGTAGAAACATGTGAAGTTCCCATTACACGAGAGCCCCTTTGCTGCCAAACACACTAGACCCGACCTACTCCCGAAGCCGGTCAACCCCACGTGTCAATTCATGCTCAAGCAGCACCAGTTTCCCCGCTTCCAGCTGCCCCAGGGGTCGAGATCCACTCACTGTTGCAGCTGCCGGCGGTGCCAGTCTCTGTCGCTGCCACGCTGCGCTGAACTGGCCCTTCGGACGCGGCCCTTCCTGACAGTGAATGGGTGAAAACAAGGGAAGGAGACAAACAAAAGAGAAGGGAAGGGTGAGAGAGGGAGGGAGGGATGGGGGGGGATGAAGCGAGGGGACAAGAAGGGAAAGGGTATGTCTTTAACTGAACTGTATGTCTTTCACTGGCTGCAACATTCCAAAACTCCACAACCCCTGCTAAGGGGGCATGGGGCAGGTCACCACCACCTTGCACCCCACACCATCACCTGTGCCAGGGCAGAGGGAGGGTGAGGAGCAACCACTGGTGCTGGGCAAGAGGCAAGGGGTGCTCCGGCCTCTCCTTGACCTGAGAAAACACATCCTTTTGGGGACCCAGAGTCCTTCTCTGGACAGAAGTTTCAGGAGGCTTGAGTGGTTCCTTTATATCTGGTACTTAGACATCCTACTCCCTGCCCATCACCAGCCCTCCTGGGCATGGTGCAGGGACCCATCTGCCTCTACCAGCAGATCAAGACCCAAATCTAATGTCTTTACTCAAGCAAGAGTTAAGGGCATCATTGGCCAAATGTCCCTGTGAAGAACCTGGTACCTCAACCTACTCTTCCGCAAAAGTCTTTGTCCCATCACTACTGTCACAAGTCAGAGGAGGAAAAAAAAAACTGATCCCACAGCTTCTGATCACCTGCAAGCCTGCCAGCACTTGCAAAACTGAACTTTAGGAGCAGAAAAGGCAAGGGAAATGATGGAGCAGAAAATACAGCAGTACATTTTCCAGTGTATCAAAGCAGGAAAGATTTGGGGAATGGGAGAGAGGAGGCGGGACAGGGATGTCAATGTGCAAATTAGGAGTGAATGATGAGCCTAAGGTCCATTGACTTTCTCTTAGATGTTTATGTTCCCACCAGGACAGAAAAAAAAAAAAAAGAAGACGGAATCCCAAGATGAAAGGGTAGATGGTGAACACGGTGGTTTGGCGGGAGAGTTCTGGCTGTGGTGGTATTTAAGAGCTCAGGCTGACAGCTGCTTGGGGAATACCAGAAATACAGCCTCAGGGTGTGTCAGGCTAGTCATCACCCTGGGCACCTTCCCACCGCACCAGAGGTGAAAAGTGAGCTGCTGAATGTAGCTGACAGCTCATTCTGCTTGAGGAATTGCCCCATGAATAACTGACTCAACCTCCCTTCCCAAAAAATTAAGGTAGGAAATGGGTGGGGGAAAGGCTCAGAAAATTGCTTCATGATGGTTGTTTAAATTGCCTCTGTATCACAATGTTACATTTAGGGAAAAAGAAAAGAGAGACCTATCCAGTAAAGCCTCATCCTAAAGCCAGCTGTGGCAGAGGTATGGGCATTACAAAGAAGCAGAGCAAATGAAGTCATCCAGTGGTGGAAAAAGCCATCAATATAATATAGTGCAGAACAAAGCAAATTCTACCTCAAACACAGAGCTGAAAGAGGAACATCTTCCTCCCTCAGATCTATTAGCATGCATTTATTCCAATAAAAAATAACTAACCTGAGAGTAACCCAAACCTGATTTATTCCTCCATCTAAGCAAATATGAAGAGGCAGCCGAATCTGACGGTAAAAAATACTGATCTCATATGTTTTCCTTGTATGCATTGGAAAAAAATAGGAGTGGAGTTTCTGCCTTGCTGCCAGGGGATGCTGGCAAAGCATTTGAGCTATAGATATTGTATCTTGTCACTAATGACTGCAGGGAACTAAAAGGGATTTGGATTTTTTAATGCTTCACATTAATTGATAATTTGGTCTCGGAATCCACAGTGGAACACAGGATTTGCTATATTGGATCAGTCTAGTGGCCCATAAAATCTGGCATCTTGCCTCAGTGATGCTCAGAAAAATTATCATCCAGTGTCTTTGCTTATAAGGTTGCTGGCCATTTCTGTAAGGCCACACAACTGAAACAGAAGAAAGGTCTTTCTGGTCTGCAGAGCAAACCTCTTTAGAACCTGCAATGTTGTTTTGGCAGGGCTGAATTGCCCTTTTTTTTTTTTTAGTGCAAGGAAGACATGCTGTAACTACAAACATTTTCATCACACATGTTGCTGTTTTTCCTCTTGGTCACCACAGCCCAAATAGCAAGAAGGTGAACTTGTGTTTTCAGAGGGCAAATGAGAACACAACTGGGGCCTGAGGCAGGGAGATGCCTTGTACTGAGCAGAACAATATTGATTAGGCAGTGTAAAGATTTCCCTCACTAATTCCTTTAGCAATCTTATCGTGTGTTGCCCGCATAATTGGATGGGGAAGAGAGAGGTGGAATCACTTAAGCGTTCAAAGCTCAACACGCACCAAGAAAGGATTCCTATTTTGTGTGTGTGTGCAATTTTGTGCATCGTTGCCCCTTGATTGTACATTGAACATGCTCTCTTTGACAGCCTAGCCCTAAACAGCCTGTTTATTAAAGACAGCTGCTTGCAAATAGGGGTTTTCTCCATCCAGCTGGCTTGGAGAAGGAACGCGTTGTGGCTGTGAGAGGCAGGACTATGAAATGGGGGGGGGATCAGAAGGGGAAAGCCTGCGAAAACTCTGACCATGCAGGAAGCAGGAGGAAAAAAAGAAAGGCAATGGTTTCTTTCCATGCAAACATCTTAATTAAGGAGGACAATGAAAATATTTGCATGTTAATTTTTCTAGGGAGGTTTTCAGTTTGTCTTGAAGCAAGGCATAATTTACTCATGCTCCCACTAAACTGGCTTATAACTTCTCCACCTCTAGATCTTTTGCTGATCATACTGAGGTCTGGGGCTACTCCCCACTATTCCTGACTGATGTGTGATGATCTCATGGCTGTCCCCACGGCAAAGGAGAGCTGAGATCATGGTCCTGCAGGTGGAAAGGCAGGAGGACACCACTGGCCGGTTGGGATGCAGGAGGGAAATAGGTCCAAAAACCTAGAGAAGGTGAGAGGGAAGGGTTTTACACATCCAAGCCTCCCTTGATTTTAAGGAACAGTGCTCCATCCAAAATATGAACAGTTTGTTTCCATATGCTCAGGGGCACACACACTCTTTTCTAGTCTACCCAGGGCTAGAATAATTAAGCTTGCTGGCATATGGTTCTCTATCTTCTGCTCTAGTTTCCCTTTTAATCAGGCCAACTTGGTAAACCCCAGGATCCATCAGCTCCTTTAGCCTGCCCTGTACAAAATCATTCTTTGGTTCTGGTGACACTATGTTTTGGCCAGATCTCCATGATGGGACAGTCTCTCTGGCTCAGAACCAGGCACTGTGCTCTTTTCAATGTATCTCACAGCTTTCAGGCTAATGGGAAGTTCAGAGTGGGAACAGTGGGAAGAAAGGAGCACATTGTATACAGGCATCTTCTAGGAGATGGCTGGGAACCACACTTGAACAATACAAATTAGAACAGGGAACAAAAGAGTTTCACAGTCAAGGGGGAAAAAAACTACTCAAGAATGAGTAAGGATCACCCTTTCTCGATCTGTTGGTTGCATCCAGGAAACACTGAAAACAGAAAAGCATCCTACCCTCCCTAGTTAAGTTTTACAGGAAGAGAATTGCTTTGAAGGAAAGGACTCCTGAAATACCTGCAGGAAACTTGTTCTCCCAAGTTTTCACAGCAGGGGTGAAGAGGCTTGGGTAGTTTGGCTATGTCAAGCAATAATCCCAGCTTTCTGAACTGAATCTCTGCCTTCCTGGGGACAGTGTCACTACCCCTCAGCTGGCTCCAACATTTGACTGGCTGCTCCCAGTACTCTCCCCAGTTCCAGTAGTGCAGAGATCAGCCTGGACAGCTTTTAAGAGAAGCCAAAGTCCAGTCAGCTCAGAAATGTATAGGGTACAGTATGAAAACAGAATATCCCACAGCATATGTCCCACAATATCTTCCAGTCCTCAATAATCAATGGCACTGGGATTTCCTGAAACAGCAGAGGTATTTTGTGTTTGATAGCTGCTGATAGATTACTTTGTTTCTACAATTGTATTCAATCCTTTTTTAACCCATCTCAGCTCTTGGCACTTACCATCTCCTGAGACAAGGATTCCCATCACTTTACTACCCCCTATAGCATCCCTGTTGGATCTGAACCTGCCATGACCTTCACCAGGTCTTTTAGGTCAGGAAATACCAAACAAGAACCAATTCCTTCCTATTTGACTACACCTGTAATCTCTGCAAATGGAAGATCAGGAGTTAAAAACCATCAGAAAGCTAAACTGAAAAGGCTTTGAACTCTCAACTCTCTGGAACTCAGTCCAGTGGTTGGAAGAAAGCAAAGACCTCAATTCAAATGGGAATGGGGCTGAGCTTTGACTGAAAGTAGGTTTGATTAGCTCTCAGTAAGTGTGTGAGGGTTTGGAGGAACATAGAGGGGTTAAGCATGGAGGTCAGCATTTGGGTGAATATTGAGACTATATTAAACAAAAAATCTGAGCCAAATGACTTGCAATGCAGCAGCAACACATCCCAAGCAGGAGAAAAGGTGAGTGTGGAGGTCAAGTACCATAGCAGGGAGTTTTTATTTCCCAAAAACAAACTGCTCTTTTGTGCCTGTGCTTCAAAGAAGATGTCACCAGATTGTGAGAGCTCTTCACCTGCCACATCCCTCTCGTTACTGAAATGAAATAAATGGCAACAGCATGAAAACAGCAACTGAAGCAGGAGAAAGACAGGTAGATAGTGAGGAAAAGGGGAGGGGGGAAACAAGGTGCAGCTGAAGTTCTTGGAAGCATGGAGAATTAGGGCAATTACCATTTCTGAGAAAATGCCAGAAATACAACACAACCTAATTTCCCCAATTAATTCTTCTGCACTTGAGCTGTTTTGTGTGAAGGGCTCTTAATGTTTCAAACAGGAGGAAGGTGGGGAAAAAAAAAAAAAAAAGACTCAACATTTGTTTTTCCCTCAGTGTAGAAATGGGGGAGTGTTGAGGAAAAATGTCTGGCTAAAACACAAGATGATGCTGTTACATCTTCCTTTCAGGAGATAAGAAAGTGTGCCACAAATTCAATTTGCAGAGGTTTTTATAGGAGCCACAGAGATATCGAAGACCAGCACGTTCAATATCACACTGGTTTTTCCTGCACGCAGAACACACCAGGACAGGCACAGAGACACTTAACCCACGGACCCACATTGAGCGGTTCCCTCACCTCCCCTGTTTCCAGCCCTGTTGCGAGTCAGGGGGGGAAACTGGTTCTTTTGCCCCTAAACCACAGTCAAGGCAGTTGTAAGGCACCGTGGCATGAGCCGTCCAACCTCGTGGGGCATACAGGTGTCATCTAGGCAGAATAGTAACAATGAAAACAAGGAAAGAAATAACAAATCACAGGTTAGGGTGATGGGACACACAGGATAAACAGAGGCTGAGAAGGGCATGTAATACTTTCAACAGGAGACATGGGCTCTTGCACATTGCAAGACAATGGCTCTGCCTGGCTGACCCATCTGTATCAGACTAGGAATCTCCAGGTCACAACTCCACATCACCATGAGATGTTTTTGCCCTTACTTATGTAGGTATGACAAAGCAAGACATATTCTCCAAGATCCCACTTACTACAGGAGAAAATTAAAGTACTTTCCACTTCTAAGTTCTGTTCTTAGTGGAACACGTATTTACAGATATGAAACCTTCCCAACACCCAAGGAGAAACAATGGAAAGAGAGTAGCACGTTTTATTTTTCACCTCAGAGAAGAGGCAGAAGAGACAAAAGGTGATCCTCAGCTGCTTAGCATCTGCACAGCACTTAGGTGCTGATGTTGAAAGCTGAACATGGCACACACATTGTACCATCTATACAGGATCCCACACAACAGTCAGCATGGCCAGGGACTGAGCTTGCTTTCCCTCACCCATTCACATTGATAAATTTATTTATTGAAAGGATTGTCAGGTATTGAAACAGGTTGCCCAAGGAAGTCGTTTAATCACCATCTCTCCAGGTGTTTAAAAGACACATAGACAAGGTTCTTAGGGACATGGTTTAGTGACAGTGCTAGGCTAATGTTTGGACTCAATGACCTTAAAGGTGTTTTCCAACCAAAATGATTCTATGATTCTATGACATTGAAACAGAGTCTGAGAACTGTCTGGGTGCACAGAGCCTGGTTTGCTCTCTATCTGGAGCTGTCTAATCCTGCCAGCATACACCAGATCTACAATAAAACCTGAGAGTGGCAGCTTTTTTCCCCGTCCCCCCGCAAAGTGTGTCAGTACCATATCCCAGATAGGGATTCAGAGGTGTGATCATTTAGGGACCCTGTATCTAGGAGAGCGTGGGTCAGACTAAATCTGCTTTCAGTGGCTTGCCTATTAGTCTTATCTACCATGCTGAATGAGCCTCCAAAGGAGCACGACCCAGGCAGCTGCTAAACCTCGGTAATCCATTACTTGCTTGGAAACTTCATTGGAAAAATAACTGACTGTACCCAGGAGAAAGAACACAATTTTGAACTCCAGAGAAGAACCAAAGTACAAGATGGTCTAGATGGTCATCAGTAAGGAGCCTCAAAATGGGTACTGAAAATTTTTTCTAGGCATTTTAAAGAAAGAGAAGAAAGAAAATGTTTACACAGTAAAACTTCTTGCTTCAGAGGAGGAGGCATCTGCCAGATGGATCCTAAACTTTTTAAAGAACACTGACCTAAGGCCAAAATCATAGCAGAAATGTTTTGGTTCTGATGGTCTAAGGATGTGAGAAGTAAGGTTCATAGGAGGAGATATTAATCTTTTATTAAACTAGCTGATACCACTAAAAAAAAAAACAAAACTGCTCAGAGAGGGCTTGTGTGTCTAAAATTCATTCTTTTTCCCCATGCAACAATATCGTATGTTCTGTTAAAAGATATTACTTCTTCCTGCGAACCTTGTCACCCAAATCCAAACAATGGTCCAGAATGGTGAGGACACAGAAACAGGGAGCAATATATGTTATTATGTTTAGTTCTGTGTTGCTAGAAATAGAAATACATTTTCAGAGCCCTTTGCAAATCCTGTATGTGTCTGGTTTTGACAAGCAGGTGTCCTCTGCATGATGATCTGTTACCAGGAGGATACTCAGGACAGACCTCTGGGAAAAGATGGAGCTAAATTCCTTAGAGGTTTCAAGCCCAGACCAGGATTTGGGGCAGGATGCCAGAAGAGTAAGACACAGGAGACCTGCACAGAGGGATGTCTTAATGAAATTTAATGTCTACATAAATCCTTCCTCTACTTGACATGTGTTTTCACTGCTGATGTCCCACCCATGTCAGGACATCACCTTGGAAATTATTGAAGGCTTTTGACTATGATTTAAGACTGTGTTCTCTTCTAAAGATGAAGAAATACTGTTCTTTCCCTGGGCAGCTGCCACATGATTTTGTTTTGGAATTGAATTACGCATTTTGGGGGACAAAAGGAAAATGATCCAGGGATTGTCCTGGAGCACGTGTGTTCAGACCCACAGAAGGGCTCTGAGAGCAAACAAACCCTAGTCTGCTGGGGGTCCTAAGCCCAGCCCTGGTGATGTCCCCAGCTCTGGACAACCCCTCTCAGCCCCCATCACAGCCTACATGTCCCCAGGCAGCTCTGGACCTGACTTGCTGCAGTCTCCATGTCACGCTCAGCTTGGCTGAGGCACAACGTCCCTGGCCCGCAGCGTCCCACCACCTGTTGTCACAGTCCTGAGTCATACCTAAAAAAATCGCCTAGTTACACATTGGGTTTTTTTAAGAAAACAGCAAGGAAAATGAAATCCGCCCAAATCTTTTCTCTCCAATATGGATGTATTCCATCCTGCCTTCCCACAAAGACCCACACCAAAGATTGCACAGCACATTACACAACACATCACAGAAATGCTTCTTCAGCATCCCCGCTTTTACTCTTCACAGAGATGCTGAGCTATTTCTCCTCATATCCCCAGTTCCTCCACTTTCCTCCACTTTCTAATCAGATGCTGTTTCACCTCTCCTCATCACCTACACCTCCACAACCATCTTCTCTCCATCCTGTCTTGTTGAAAGAAGGTTTAAAGACACCAGCTGATGGGATCCCTCTGTGTTGCACAAGGAAAAGGACACATCTGTCTTCAGGCAGAGCATGGAGAGCCTTGTGGAGAGGGGAAACAAGCCTCTTTGCTGCTTTTGTTAAGCAAACGTTTGTTTTCTGTATCCAAATGTGTAACAAGGAATTAAAGAGCTCACCTTTGTTAAAGCACTTTTGAATCCCACAAATGTAGGAGCCAGATGGTGTTCTTTCTTTGTTTTAAAAGATTAAAAATGGGAAAGAAAGGGAATGGCTAGGAGCTAATCCTCAGCCTGGAAGACACTCACATATCCACCTGCCCAGTTATCTGTGCTCATGGGGCCTGAGCAGGAGCAAACACAGGGACCCAGCAGATTTAAGTGACTTTACTTGCACAGAGCTCCAGACCTGTCACTTTGAGTCAGCTTCGAGGTGGAATCCTTCACTGTGTTCCCAGAAAATGACAAATTACAGTATTCTCCCCAGGCTGCAGCTTGGACACACCAATAAATATTTTCTAGAAACCATCTGAAAGAGAGCTTTGCTCAAGGTCCTACTGCGGGGAATGGCCAGCTGTTGAGAGGGGAGAGCTGTTGTGCACTAACACTGAGAATCAGATTCAGGAATTTTACCAGGTAGGTTATAGATGTGACCAGGGACAGCACCAAAGAGGTTCACATCTCCACCTTCTATAGGTGAGACCCAGGAGCATTTTTGTTTTCACACTTGGGCTCATTTGCTCTCTATCTGTATCCATTCACAAGCCCTCACTTGGGGTATCTTGGTGGATTTTGTGATGGGTCTGTCAACTAGAAAGGATTATCTCAGGAGCCTTAAAGAGCCAGTTTTCATGCAAGGCATGTTAGAAACTGAAACTACAAGGAAGACAGGACACAAATGCACAACTGTTGTAAAGCTAATTTGTTTTTCTTACCTATGTTTGCAGAAGAAAGTGAATGCTGCTGCTTACCAGAGTTAAAGTCAAGTCTAATACAGTCAGTTCACAGGAGCCCCATGTGGCTTCATTAGCGTCACAAGCAGGTTTCTGTTCAAAGGGTTGTCTACTCTTGTTCACAGGAAACTTAGAAGTGCAGGCTGCCACACAGAAACCAAATAGATTTCTCAGTCCAGAGACAGCTAGGCTTGTATCAGTTCCGGCAGAGAATGAATGCAGTGGTGCTGTGCAATGGCAGAGGGAGAGGAGAGGACAGGTACAAGATAGTGGTGGATGGGGGAGGACAGAGACTGTCACATAACCGTGAGCACACCAGGAAGGTGAATAATGAGATCAGCTCCATGTGCTCTCCTGGTAAATATGTCCCCCAAGGTAGTGATTAGAGGAGGAGATGGAGAAATAAATGTATCTGGGTTATTCTCGTATGCTGGGAGGAGTGTGGTTGGGCTGTAGTTGGAGAAGGGATGAAGGACACTTGGGCGCTGGACTTCTGCTCTTTGTTGGGGGGAATATATGGCCTGGATGGGCTTCCCAGCTCTGTGACTGAATCCTGCTTTGGCCTTGGGCAAGTCACATAAACCCTCTGTTCCTCATGCCACCAATGTAATTATAGGGCCCTTATTTGGACTATAACAGAGAAAAGGTCTCCATGCATGCAGAGCATGGACTGACTGATCAAAGGTTTTAAAAGTACCAAAAGTCAGTGAAAAGCAGAAAAAGGAAAATCAACTGAACACAAAAGGCTGTGCCGGTCTGAAGTCCAGCTCTTGCTCTTGTAAACAAGTGATAAGTAGTTATTGCTTTGGTCATGCACGGCAATTTGTGTTAGCAGAGAAAAGTCAACTAAAAGTTCTTACGACACTACATGAGACAGCACGGAGCAATCCTTGGCAAAGCATTTTGCACAGACACAATGAGGACACCACCACAGAGAAGACAAAAATTCCTCTAACAGTGAACTGGCCTATGGAGATAATTTCAGCTCTCACTTTTTGGGGTCCCTCCCAGCCTTCGCACGCTAATAGCAGCAAATTCTCCCATTGCACAGAGTTCTCAGCACTGCAGGAACACAAGCTCGGCTGGTGTGACACTGATGGAGGTTGGGGTAGGTCTAAGACAGCTGAAGGAAAGGAGGTAGGAAAGAACGTGAGAAATCACATGGGTTGCTTCTTGTCATCCCGTGGGCTCTTCTCTTTCCTACTCACTCCTTCCTGAGGTTTCAGCAGTGATGGGACTGTAGCCAACCTCTCTTCCCTCATCACTGCCCAGTAACTGCACTGAGACCTTTTCTCAACATAGGTTTTTGTGCTGCACAGTGAAGATTGGTTCCCTCACTGGTAATTAAACTTAGTGATAAGCCAATATCCTAGGCTGGAAGACATGATATGGCTCAGCAGAAATCTGATCACATTTTTCCTCCTTCCCAACACAGTAACTCCACTTGACAGCTGCCTATCACATAAAGAAAATCTTCCCAATCAGATCAAGATGGTAAGTTAAGTCTTTTTTTGGGTTACTGCTTGAAATCATCCTCAAAGGCAAACATCCATGTTGTAACCAGAAATAAACCAGCCTTAGCTCAAGCATCAAGCTAGAAACCACTGCTCATCAGCCTGAAAAGCGCTTCCCTGCTGGTGGGTGGCCCAGTGACAAATGCCTGCTCCAGTCTGCTTCCAACACTTTGCACATCACAGCTTGTCCTGAAGCTGAGGAAGGGTGAGGACCACACTGTCCCCCCAGGGAGGCCACCATCCTGGGCAGATCGGGCAGTGCGGACAGGGACAAAGGGAGTGTGCAAGACAAAGGGACAGTGCGAACACAAATCACAGAGGAAATGCCTGGAAAGGAATTCCTGACTCGTTGAGTCTGTCCCCAGAGATGAGCGCAGGATTAGCCTCTGCACTAAACCCAGGCATTTTTATCTAGTTGCCTCCTGAACTTCTTTAATGACAGGCCCTCAGCAACCTACCTCTGGCAAATTATTCCATTGCCTAAATGATGACCTTGCTGCAAAAAAGTCTTCTAAGGTCAAACCTAAATCGCCTATTATTTCCTCTTCCATATTTTATGCACTTATCAGTCAGTCTTTCAGCTGCCTTTTCTCTAACTCCCTGTATTAAGTTTCTTTAATCTAACAACAGAGGTCACAGCCTGTAGTCTTTGTCATGTCTTTGGATTACCTTTATCAACATCTTCAAAAAAAGGGGAGAAAAAATAGGAAAGAAGTAAGAATAGGATGACTCCAGAGCCATCCCAAAGCATGTGACTGTGGACTGGGGTATCACAGATTGCTCTGTGTGTAGGCATATGCATGGATGTCTGAACTACAAGCATACCCAGGACTGAAAAAGAATGAGGACAGTGGTTCAGGAATGCCTGATTGACTTCTGTGCACATTTCAAACAGGGAATAATCAAGCAATTGAGCCCAAGAGCTCCAAAACCTGATTTACTGTAACATTTCCTAGTCTCCCTTTGCTCTGAGCATCCGACTGCTGCTGGAGCTGCCTTACCCTGTAGTAATCAGTGCTGTAGACATCTCTTGACATCCCAAAGTCTCCAATCTTCACCAGCAGGTTGGCTCCGACCAAGCAGTTCCTGGTGGCCAGGTCTCTATGGACAAAGTGCTGGGAGGCAAGGTACACCATTCCAGAGGCGATCTGGCTAGCGATGTGGAGCATCTGGGATAGCCCTAGCTCCCCTTTGGCTTGTCGAGGCTGCCCATCCACGAGGATCATAGCATCTGGGCCATGCGCCCTATAGGGAGGAAGAAGCAAAAAGCATAGAGTTGGGTCTCAAAAGTGACCAGGAGAGGAGATTAGGGATCCCACACGGTCTCTGTTCCTGCTGGGGTGGGGACTAACCCTCACTGTGAGGATGTACACACAGCTCCAGTGGAAAGAAAAAAGGAAAAGCTTAAGAGAACAGGAGGTTGAGGGAACATTTGGTGGGTGACATACACCCTTTTCCTATCCTTACTCCATTGCAAGAAAATTCTTATGGCCATAGAAGTAGACAGACTACCAGGACAGAGGAACCATTGGTTTGATGCAACATGGACATTCTTCTCTGCCAAGACATATGCAAAACAAATGAGCCTTCAGATATTTACATGTTTGCTTCAGCTGATTCTTACACCTTGGCAACCTTCCCAGAGGTAGAGATATCACCCCCTTTTCTTCCACAGCCATCATATACTTGCTACCTAGTCACCCTATTAATCCCCAAAAGCCTCTATCTTCTCCAAACACAGTATCGCCAAACAACCTCTCCCTGATCAACACAAATACAGTCAGAGATCGCAGGAGAGGTTTCAGAAGACCATCAGCAGCTTCAACCCTGGAAAATACCTTTTATAGCTTAAGCTATTCCAGAGGTAACACAAGCAGAGGTGCAAATGTTAGACCTGGATATTGGCAGATGCAGAGAACATCCTAGGCAGCAAAAGGAAACATTTTGCTGAACCAAGTGCATTGTAAATGCAGGACTGAAGGTCAGTCTTGTTCCTGTCCTGTCCTCTTTTTAGTTCCCTCCCTCGCTGTGTACCAAGCCTGTCTTTGCTTTGCTCCCTCTGTGATGTCTCTTCCCCTGGCAGAGCTCACCCTGTGGTTGCCTGTGTGAAGGTTGAATAACAAAAGCTCTCATATTTAGGGAAAAGCATGAGATTTTGCTGTGACCTTCCTCCTTGTGACTAAAATACAGTACAGCATTTCCTCCAAGGCTTTCATACTGTTCTCTTTGAAATGATTCTTGGCATTTCACCCCTGTCATCAGCAGTAACCCCACAGAGAGCCAGAAAATTGAAATTGCACATACAGAGCTTTCCCTCTTTCTTGACATGGGACTGAACAACCCACAAGATCCAAACTGTTTTCCTTCTTTGTCTCTGTTCCCTGATTGCCTGGGGGTGCACCAAGGGATTAGCATCCAGGCTTTTGGGGATCAAATGATAGTTTTTCAAATGCCCTTGTTGTCAGCTACCTCCTGCTGCCCTGCCACTGCGACCACGGCTCTGAAGGTCGCCTCCTGGTAGAAAGGACAGATGGACAGGAGAGAAACTCTGGTAATAAGTGCTGAGGACCCAGGAGTGCTTTTTGGGAGCCACGAGTGGGTGATGCTGCGGTGAAAGTGGGATGAGTTGGCAGGGCTGGGGGAATTTTGGGAGCTCATTGGCATGGTGGGGGCAGCAGAACACTGGAAGAACTGTTGAGGGCAAAAAGGAACTGCAGAAGAGTGTATGCAGAAATGACTGCTTGATGTCTTGTTTAAATAGACCACAGATGGGTTTACCCCAGGAAATTACCGGGTGGTGACAACAGATGTCAACAGCAGGTGAAACAGGTTAGCTAAAAACAGCAAAGCAGGACAAACAATAGCTTCTAAAACGGTGCTGGACAGTTTGTACCCGTCATGCCTTGCAGTTACACCATATTTAGCTGCATCTGATGCCTGTTGTCATGAAAGGCAAACACTCCTATGTGAGAAATGAAGGATATATTACTATGTCATCACTGCCACCTTCTTAAAAATACAATAATGGCCTCCAAAGAAGCTTCTGTAGAGGAACAGGTGATGTTTAAAAAATGGTCAGCCAACACCTTTATTTGAGTGGCTCTTTGTACATCCTACTATATAGGACACTTCTCTGTATGTCCTATATAATACATACACCTCCCTCCATCCCACATGGTTATAGTCCAGAAGAAAGAAGTATCGACACATTTATGAGATTAACAGGAGGGATACTAGTACATTAAGTTGTGTCAAGGAATGGGGTCTGGCCATCTCTTCTTGGAGAAACAGGTTTAATTCAGCTTTACAGAAAGGCCATAGGGCCTGTTAAAGAACTGTTGGGGTTTTTTTCTATAATGGAGTGATGGAGGCTTTTGCCAACATGAGGAAATCACCCCCCTGGCTTCCTCTGACAAAATGCCTCTTTCTGTCCCAAGACAGACTGACTGTGGGGCTGCTCTACTGGAAGAGTTGACACAAAAAATCAGAACCATGCAATTTTTTTAACAAAATCTATTGCCTTTCTGAGATAACAGCAAATGGCAACAACTCACTATAGACTGCAAAGAGGGTCTGTAATGGCAACATACAAACATCACTACTTCAAATTTGCTGCTACCACGGACAGAAGACAAAAGCTAGAAATCCAATGAGCGAAGGAAAGGGAAGAAGCAATGGAGATATTCGGTGAGCAGAGAGGGAAGGTGGTTTCTGCAGACCCCCGAGCAGTGGGTCCATGTGGTGGGGAGCACCCAGAATTGCCACCCACACAATCTGCAATGGTCTTACATGCAGGGGCTCTGGGAGGTGTGTAGAACCATCCCAATACTTGACACCAGCTGGTAGGCATGGATCATCATACTTTCCCCATTGCCACACCAGCTAATTTTACAGACCAGTAAAATTCTCTCTCTTTTTTTTTTTTTCTTTTTCCTGGGAAGCCCACAAAGGTCTAACAACACTTCAGGGAATTTATCGACTGTGCTTTTCTCTAGGAAACTGGGTCTAAAGTGAGACTCTTTCATTTTACTGCTTTTCCAATTTCTGCAGTTAAACTGGGAAAAGTCTATTTGAGTGTCCCTTGCAGACTCCAGTGCCTGGGAACAACCATCTCCTGCTGTGCACTGGGTGACTTGCGCCACAATAAAAACTGGTACTTGCTGAGGAATGCCAGGCACTCCTGCACCACTGACCCTCTCTGATCCCCTTGCAGCCCTTGCCCCCTAGAATTTCTCATCAGTAGACAGCTGAGCTGGCACAAAACCCCCAGCTTTCTCTTTCCATATGCTCCCTTAGGCATTCTGAGTTCCTGTTTGCTGGGTATAAGCTCCTTTGTCCCAAAACCCATCTTTCTTTGGGGCACCAAGGGATTTCACTGCCTGTAACACACCAGCATGCAGAGAAGGGAGCTCATAGTTGCTTACTCCATAGCTGCATGAGAAGGAAAAGCTGGCAGCTAAATGCAGCTGGAAGATGCAAGGCTGCAATCCCAGGGACTACACATCTGGAAAATTTATTTTCCTTCATAAAGGCCAAAGATAATATAACAATAAGCTTCTCCGGTGACACCAGTACAGACTCTGGCCTCATGTTTCTCAGACATGTCCCAGAGCAGGGCTGGGACATAGGGGAGGAGAGGTGCATGGCTTCAGCATGGTATCAGCCTTAGGACCATGCTGTTGTGTGAAGCAATTACACAAGGCATTGGCAGTGGGCATGAGACATGCCTCTGAGACAGCAGGAGAGCCTGGTTTGGGCAATACTGTTTGGGAGGTCAATTAGAGCAGAGAGGGAGGCTGTACCTCAGCCATGGTGTCAACCTGCTCTAAGGAGAATAAGGTTGGTTGTTCTGGCAGGGAAAAAAAAAAAAAAATGGGTCAATTTTCTGCTCCTCCTTGTGAAATATGTCAAAAATGTGGTCTCTCATGCTCTTTTTTAGACTGTCTTCCTCCAGTCACAAGGCTGAGGCACTGTCCTTAACACTGCATCTTCAATCTGCACAAAAACACAGTTTCAGCCCAATGCAGGGTTTCATACCTGAAGGAAGAGTTCAATCTGTTTCTGCTGGGAGGTTACTGGGCCCCTGCAAGACAGGGTACCACAAGAGAGGGGGTCCCAGGGTAACCAAGGCTGCTTGTCCTTGAACATGGGTCTGAGGAACCATTCAAACCCAGTGTAGCATCAGCCTTCACTTGTCCTACCTTGTCAAGTATGTCAGAGCCTAAGATAGGGACTGAGCTATAAAATCATATTCCATCTACCCACAACTGTGCCAAAATTAGGAAGCAGAAACCTTTGGGGTCCTTCCCCCTTCTGGTGTAGGTGATTGCCTAGAAATGAAAACCTCAGGGAAGGACCTGTGTTTACTGGTCAAAAACTGACTGTGACAGTGGAAAAATAATCACGCAGCGTATCCTGACCCCACACCTATACCTGCTGTGCTCAAGCTTCTTGTTCCTGCTGCAATCATGTTCACACTTAGCAGTCAAAACAGGAAAATATCAAGGGTCCAATTTTCTAAATAATGCGAAATAAAACTACTAATTATTTCAGGAGGTAAGTACCACTCCACTTGCATGCAGGTTTCAAAGCGTAATTTCTGTATCGTGGGAGAACAGCACCACAAACATCCTCCCACAGTTGCTCCCTGCCCCTCACTGCTGGCGGATGCAGGGAACACAAATGATCTGCCTCACACTGATGAAATGGTTGAATGATCACTAGGAAGGGGTGGCTCCAGCAATTAGCGTCTCTCTAGAGGCAGGGAAGGCAATTACGGCACTTCGACAGGCCTTGCCTAGCTTCTTGAGTATCGTGATGCCCCAGGTTAGGATATTTTGTACCTCAGTCAGCATTTCTGTCTGATGAGGCTTAGGTAACTAGGACCAGGGATGGACTCCACAGGCACTGCCTGAGGCCCCTCCGACATTTCTCAGCTCTTTTCTGATAATAGGAATGAGAACTAGAGATAAGGAAATACCCGGGATACCAATCATATCAAAGATTCCAGCAAGTTTCTCAAAGGAATATTTTGGTTCTGGTGCTATTGAAGCAGGAGCTGGGTGACATGGGGACTGATAGCTAGTGGCTTTCCTGCTTCAGCAGGGCGTGACTTTGCTGGGTGGATGGGACTTGGAGCTGCTGACAGCAGCTTCACATCCTTCTTCCCTCACAGTGCATAGAGAAGTTGTAGCCACACTTCCTGCAGCTTCAAACTTGCTGGGGAGAAGAAATCATAGAATCATTTTTGTTGGAAGAGATTCTCAAGATCATCAAGTCCAACCATTAACCTAGCTTTAGCACTAAACCATATCCCTAAGAAACTCAGCTATGTATCTTTTAAACACCCCCAGGGATGGTGACTCAAACACTTCCCTGGGCAGCCTATTCCAGTGATTGACAACCCTTTTTCCTAATGTCCAATCTAAACCTCCCCTGGTGCAACCTGAGGCCATTACCTCTCATCCTATCACTTGCTACTTGGGAGAAGAGACCAACACCCTCCATGCCAGAAACATCCGTTCAGGTAGTTGTAGAGAGAGAAAAGGTCTCCCCTCAGCCTCCTTTTCTCCAGGCTAAACCCCACAGGTCCCTCAGCCGCTCCTCATCAGACTTGTACTCCAGCCCCTCACCAGCTTTTTTTCCCTTCTCTGAACTCTCTCCAGCACCTCAATGTCCTTCTAGTCATTAGGGAGGGGCTCAAAACTGAACACTGTATTCAAGGTGTGGCTAATAAACTACCAAATCTGGTGAGGACCATCATCACCTACAAGCTGTTCTTAGAACAACTAGTTCTTATTACCCAGCCCACCAGCATCCACATGGCAGTGGTGTCACTGGTGCACCTCAGATCTATAACCAGCCACACCAAGGCTGTGGAGCAGCTGGACAGCATCTCCCGTACCCCCTTTTGCACCTACCTCAAGAATTTGTTCAGGTCCCCGTGCTTCATGTACTCGAAGACCATGATGAGCGGGTCACCATCACCACACACACCGTAAAACTTGACGATGTGCTCATGCTGCAGGTTGGTGAGGAGCTCTGCCTCCCTCTGGAAATCCTTGCGGGCTGCCAAGGTGGGGTCTTTCAGTGCCTGAAAGAAGGGGCACAGATACACACAGAGTGGGCTCAGGTGGGGACAAAGCCAGAACAAATGGGTCACAGCATCGCAGAGGAGCTGACGACGAAGGGAGGGGAGAGGAACGGCTACCACTGGTCCAGTTGTACTGGGAGGGTGGTGGTAGGTGTTGGCGGCACCATCTCAGCATTTTGTTTGTGTAGTTACTGGCCCAGCGGGTTCCCCAACTCATTTCCCAGGCAGCAGCAAACATGCTTCAGAGGGTAATAGCTTCCAATTATTCCCAGCTTGGGCAGGATTTGTACTGGTGACCTAGGGGTGAATGGCTTCATATCTCATTATTATTAAATTCCTGAGCCAGCCAGTCCTTGCTATCTGTCTTTTATTTTGAAATAGCTGACTACACTGCCTTTATTCAGAAGATGGATTTGCCTGGCTGTGCAGTTATTGTGTGGATTTTTCAAACTGCCTCTGAAGAAGGACACTGTCAAGTCTTTTCTCATAATTTTTAAAATCATGTTTTTATTCCCTGCTGTTTATAACACTCCCCTGGCAGACTGATGCTGAAATCGGTACCCTTTATGAGAATATCTCATCTTCCGCATTTGAGCACACCACTTTGCTTGCAGGCTTCAGGCTGTGGGTACCAGCCTGAAATTGCAGCATGTTTGCTATGAAGATGTTGTTGTGGTTGCAGCTGGTGATGAGGTGGGTTCCCCAGAGTTGGAGGCCACTCGTTCATTCATTATTTTGCAGTTGCGTCAGAAAGCTAGTTTGAAAGCAGCATGTTGTCACCTCAGGGTATCAAGGGAGGGCTCTTCCACGAGCACTGAGTAAAAAAGTTGAAGTCCAGAACATCTGACAAGATGGGATGGCCGTGAGAATCAGCACGGTCTTTGCAAACATTGAAGGAAATGAAGAGGTAATTCTGGTTTTGAGTTGCTGGGTCTCAGTTATGTTCTCCCATCCTCCATATGCCAGGCCTCTTTAATACCAGTTCTGGCTTTAAACGCACAGCCTAATGGGAGTTGAAAAGGATCCAAGAAAACTTGTTACAATCACTTTTAATGCATCTCCGGCTGGTCCATGGTGCTGCTTGGTGCAACACTACAGAGTGTGGTGAGTCCTCCTGAGTAGCTGCTGTTCCCCTGAGAGCAGATCTGCTGCAAGGTTTCTACCCAAGCCTTAGGACACTGCCTCGTCTCCTTCTTCTGCTTGCAAACTGCTAGTCATATGGCATAATTTTATTTTAATTCTGTGTCCTCTGGGGTAGCTTGACTAGAGATATTTAGATGGATGTTAGTTACACTGTGCAGATGGCAAAGCACCCATCCTTATCTCAGACACCCAATTACTTTTACACATTTAATATCTTCATAATGTTGATGCTACTCTATTTTTCCTCAGGAAAACAGTTGCCTCCCCCATCCCTCTTTTCTCCTCCTTTTTCCTGTGGTCGCATGTGATATCTCAAGCTGCAGTGAGTTTTAAGTTTCCTCTCCTTTCCACACAATCATTTCTACAATGTGTTAGGACTGTAAGTTTGTAAATATCACACATAAAAAACCAAACAAACAAATAAAAAACCTCCACATTATTAAGGTTGCACAGCAAAGCATTTAGAAATGAGGGAAACAAGAGCTGGAAGTGGTAGAACAGGGAAAGAAGACCAGAACCAGAGGAAGAGAAGGGATCTCTCACCAAAACCACTGAAATGCCTCTCCTGGGAAGGTTTGGGGCGGATTGTGTTTGTGCCTTCATCACACAGTTCCTATGTGACATTCAGCAAGTCACTCAGCATCTGCAGGTTGCAGCCGTTGTCACAAATTGTCAGTTGATCCAATATTACCTGAGACATCCCCTCTCAGGTGGCATCAGGGCCAGCTCTGTGCAAGTGCCATGTCTCTACTGCAGCAGAGGGAGTCCATGTGAATCTGGTACCTGCTGTCAGTGGGGCTGGAAAGGCAAGTCAGTAACTCCATCCTCCACCTAAGTGGATCCTTGTAGCTCTGTTTGTCTGCTTATCCATCTGCCCTCTGCAAAATGGGGATGACACAACCCTAGCACCTCGCTGGGAGGCTGAGAACAAGTATACTCACATCTAGGGAGCTCTCAGACACAGGAGCGATCATCACGATGAAGAAGTCCAAAGAGAAATGAAAAATACGTGTTCAGAGGACATGTCCTGAATACCAGCCCCTCCAGCATTTCTAGTACTTGACTTTGTAACCTCAACACTCTTCACTGAATACAGTTTTTGTGCATTTCTTGGTATGTTTTTAGAAGCAAGCTGAATAAAACAGGAAGCTTGTCCATACCATCACATCAAAGCTCAGTGTGTTTGCGGGGCTGCAACCTTTAGATCTGCTGAAAATCTCAGTCCATTTAACCAAGTGAGTAAGAGAGCCACTTTCTTTGGCCTTGGGAGGGGGTCCCTGAGAGCAGAGGCAGACTCTGGGCTGTGGACTCAGCTGTCTTGACCAGCGTATCCTGCTCCTGCTCAGGGAGGCAGCTCTCAGCCTCTGTCGGGAGCATGAGATCTTCAGAAAATGCAGTCAAATCTTAACGTAATATGTAAAGCCATTTTTTTTTCTTTACTTTTCTTTTTTTTTTTTTTTCCTAAGACTTATAATGTGGCCCAAATTGGAGGGATTTTTTTCCCTACCACCCCCTCCCTGAGCTGGCAAGAAGCCAGATTTCAAGGCCCTGTTCCAAAGCTGGATCTGTATGATCTAGCAGGATGAAAGGCACTCTGGAGATGTAAGCTCATAGTAGCAATTAACAGAAACAAGTTCAGATGCTGTTTCTGCCTACATGCAAATGAAAATCAGTAGAGACTTGAGAGACAGGATCACATAAGGGATGGCTGACACTGACAGGTAGGTACCAGCCATATAATCAGGCAATTAATCATATGAGTAACTGTGCTACCTCATCTTTAACCAGTCTCAGAGGTGAAAGGTACAATCTTGCAGTTCACAGCCAGAGCATAAAGGGACAAACGAGCTTAAAAAAGACTTGAACTGCCAGTTATTATAACAACTCTCAAGTAACTGGATGCCTCCAGCATCCTGGAAAGAGTGCTGGAACCTTTTTCCCTGTAGAGCATTCATTCAAATGTACATCTTCTTCCAAGGAGTTAGGAGGCATCAATTAACTTCCAGGGATTAGCCCGTGTGTGTCTGCCAAGCGGTGCCACTCGAGAGCAGAGCACGTTCCTGCGCTGAGTGGTCTCCTCTGCCCAGAGCCACACCGGTGGGGCACAGCTCACGTGAGGACCCTCACAAGGATGCAAACAACACAGCACAAGTCAAGCTGAACTGATGTTTGCTCAAAATCACCAAAACCAGGAGCAATCTGAGGCTAAGAAAGAGGAGCTGAATGGAGCCAAGCTGTGTTGTTCTGCCCTTCTTGCAGCAAATTGATCCTAGCAAATTGGTTTTTCGTGCTTAGCTTTTAAGTGCTCACTTTTGCCGAGGCCTTTTTTTTTTTTAGTCCCTTTTCAGCTTCTGCATGTTGCACAAAAAGATAAAATCCAGAAAGAGAAGGGCCCCAGTTCCTCATGGAGGGAAGGTGGACACCACACTGCAGCTGCGTGGGAGCTTCCAGCTTTCCGACCAGTTTTTCCTCCCCATCTGTCTCCTGGCTGCATCGGCAGGAAGAAAAACTTTGGCATGGGTGAGAATAGACAACCTTGAAGCAAAACACTGAAACTTTGTGTGACTAAGTGGATTTACCACAATATCCGGTATCAGATAAATGTCCGTCCCTGGCCCCCAGCCCTCCCCTGCTTCCCTTTCCCATGCAGGCTCATCCAGCCCCTGCCCTAATCTCTGCCATTCGCCCTTGGGATTTACCTTCACTGCCACCAGCATTTTGTCGTTGGTGGGGCTGAGGTTGTAACACTCGGCCAAGAACACCTTCCCAAAGGCACCTTCTCCCAGCTCCCTCTTCAAAACGATGTCTCTCCTCTTAATATGCTGGACATCTGTTGGAGGGAAGGGAGGGAGAGGGTTGAGGGAAGAATGAATCAGGGTTAATTCAGGGAATGGAAAACAACTAATTCAATTTTCTAGCAAGCTGCAAAGGATCTGAAATTGCTTTGCAAAAGTATCTACAGAGATCTTTTTACCCACCCACGGAACGTAGCCATCTCTGGGATGGAGCTAGTCTCACACAAAACATCTGCAAGGAAAGCACTTGAAGTTTAGCACAGTTTTCACTACAAGATCATAGCAAGCTTGTCCTCAGGGAGAGGAACCTTTGGGGCAAAATCTGCTACAAAGTCCTGAATCTCTTTGGAATGTTCCTGGAAATAATTCATCTCCTGCAATGCGTAGCAAAGGTCACATACTTCCAATGCCAGGCCAGCTGAGATTAGAAGGTCCTGTTGAGTTTTGTAGTTCAGTCAGGATCAGTTTAAACCCAAACTAGGGCAGATTTTTGAGGCTGAGCCTTGGCAAGGCAAAGTGCACCTAAGGGGAAGGGGACCACTGACCCCCATGCACTTCAGGGTGGCAGCAGGAGCTGAGTCGAAGTGCGAAGTGCTGCCCTACGGCAAAAGTCTGACCCTGCAGCCATCTCCTGTGTGACAGTTCCCTCAGAAACAAGGTCATCCCAGGATAAAGTCACTGGCACAACAGACAAACTCAGCCCATTAGTTTCAATGATCCTTTCCACTGACATTTAGAATAGTGCGGACTGACAGAGAATAGCAACCGAGGTTTCAGGTAGAATCAAAAGAGCAATAGCTATTAATTTAACAAAGGTACAGAGGACTATGAAGATGGGTCTGCTCAGCTAACAGGACCATTCATAAGGGCTAGATCTGCTGAGGGACTAGGCATCTAGAAGGGCAGGTAAGTGACTGGTGGGATCTCCACAACTGCTGGGTCACAATTAAATGTCACTTGTTGCTGGAAGAGCTTGGGGGTCTCCACGCTGTCATTTGAGGATGACACTAAGACAACAAGTACTTTCTGCCAAAACTCTAAGCACCTTTCTGGCATCACAGTGCCCATACAGCTCCTCTGGCAATACAAAGAGGATCATTGTCTGGAGGCACAGAACCCACAACTTCATCTCCCTAAACTGCCATTCACTAGAGCTTACTGCCTCCCTTGAGAACTGTGGTAGTGCAGACCACCTCAAGCTTCAGCCTGATGGTCATGGCAGGGCTGCGAGAGCCACACAGTCTTCTCCAGTGCTTGGTGAGCAAAAGCTGGTGCATTAGAGGTCTTCTCAAGCAGAGGCATTAAATGGAACAGTGCCCTCCTTCCACTCCCACCCCGGGGTGTTCATAACTTGGCCCTGCACCTGTTTGCTCACAGCCTCAACTGCTTTTCAGTCTTTTCCATCTCTTCCATGTTCCATGGGAGCTGTACAGGCATGTACCCCTCAGCTCAGGTTTTCTGTGGGGCACTGCAGATATAGAAGGTGGAGGTGATCAACACCGGGTTTCAAACTAGCTGCAGGGAAGCATCACAATCTGCCACCAGCTCCTACCACTCAGGTGCCCAAGTAGGCACCTGACTTGACCCAAGGGAGCATATACCCCACAGCAACATAGGTACCATTTAATGCATCAAAAAGCCAGTGGATTGGACGACTGACATCCAAAAGGCTTTCATACAATTAAACTTTTTAATTAGGAGCTCACAAGCAGGTTTAAGGAGCTGCCATCTCTGGCCCTTCTCCTTGTTTGGGAAAATGGATGCTGCAAGATTGCATAAGCAATGGGCCTTGTAATGAATGATGCCTCTATAGAGAATTCCCATTGACCTTTCCATTAATTGTTCAATAGACTGAAAACTGTTAGTTACCAATATTAATAATATTAGTAACATTAAGGTACAGGATGGTAGGCACATCCAAAATGACTTTGATTTTAAATCTGCAGTGACAATCAGGGAGAACAAATCACGTGTGGACTTTGCCTTCTCCACCTGGTTTAGTTGAGTGTTTAAGGAGTACCTTGAGAAATCTGAAATACTATGTGTTGAAATGTTAAGTGATACACTTGGGTGAGGAAAGTCCTAATCTAAGAAAAGCTCAAATGGCAACAATTTACTTAATAGAGTAGAGGAAAAGGGGTTTTTACTTCTTTCTCTTGGCAAGCTTTTCTGCAGCACTCATCACTACCGTACCTAGGATTTGCTGTACTGACAAACTGTGTATTTGCATTCTTGGTCTCCTGAATAGCAGCAGTCAAGAAAGCTGCAGGGAAATGATCTTGTATTAAGAAGAGCCCAAGGACACTTTAAAAAACTCAGAATCCCAACAGAAATGTAGCAATTGCAATACGATTGCCCCATTTTGTGTGAGTTAAAAAGGAAACTGTCTCAGAATAACTAGTGATGCTATTTGGCATTATTTACACTTCTGATGAGTAAGCGGTAGCATCATGAGAACTGAAGCAAACCTCTCTTTCTGAACTCCCCAGGGTCTTGTCCAAAATTTCCAGCTCCCAATTTTTCCTCCCAACAACATCTTAATAAATGATCAGCCGTTTTTGAGAGTCGACATCCAGACTGTGTAATTACATCTACATTATCAAAATAATATCCCATCTGTCTTCAAGACCAGATTTTGCAGAGAGTTGTTTGGGTCACCTGAGAAGCTTCAGGGAAAATTTATATGAAGAATTTAAGGACATATTGTAGCAGATGGAGTTGAATTGAGAGAGGAGCAGTCCTTTAGAGGTAGCGAACTCAAGTATCACTGCTGGATTGAAAGTAAACTTGGATGGTTATAAAAAAAAAGAAAAGCTCGTGAATTTAAGCAGTTTGACAGCAACTGGACAAGCTTAATGAAAAGTCAGAAAAGCACTTGTACTTTTGCTGATCACAATTTTTTCTCAACCTCGAGCGGCCATAAATTTTGCTTCATGTTTCAGGCACAAATGGAATAATAAGCGAGTTATAATAAATTGCTTTTTCACATGCTATAGGCTTAAAATACTGTAAGTTTACAGCAAATTCTTCCATTCACAGTGAGATCAGCACCATGATTAATTCTACATTACTATTAAATATGGGCTTTAAACATGAAGCAATGACAAACAGCCCTGGCACTGTGTGGATGCTGTGTTATTGTGCTAACCTTGCGTCTCTCTGCTCGTCTGTCGTGGCTGTAACTCATAAGCAAGGCCGAGTGGCCATGAAAGATGCTGCGTTGCAAGGGCACCTGGGAGGTTCATCTGCATAAATCTGCTTACCTCCTCCTGGAGAAAGCTGAGCCCTGCCTGATAAACAGCTGGTGTTTATTTGTTTTAGGCAGGCGGTCATGTGCTAATCGGTCTCGGCTGTGTTGCCGACAAGGTGTGCACAAACAGTCTTCCCGTAAGTACCACTTCTTTTTTTTTCTCTCTCCCCTGTACCATTAACTTATAAAAACAAGCCAACAAGACAATTCAAAAGAAGAATCTATGCAGGAGCCACAGCAAGACCCAACAGGAAAATAACCAGACTTGACAGCATGACGGGAACTCATTCAAGGCCGTGCTGTATCTTCAGGAAGGATGCGAGTGCACAACGCTGAAGTAATTCCAGTTTTAAATGAAACATCTTGCTGTCCTTGTTTGGGGATTTCTATGTTGCTGCATGACACAGAAGGAGAGTCAGGCATATCCCCCACCTTCCTTCTTGTCCATCAAGATTTAACACATGGAGAATGTGTTTCGAGGCTTTGCCTTAACTCTTTTTCTGAATAGCACATGAGCCAAATCAGAAAACACTTCACCTGCAGCTGGTTGGAGTTGCCCCAAGACTTCAGTTCAATTATGGTAGCATGCGGGTGAGCAGGAGCATTAGCAAAAGGGTAAGTCTGGGACACTGCACTCACCTTTACAAATTGCCTCCAGAGCAGAAACCTTTCCTTTTCTCTGGAAGAGCCAAAGCAGAAGGGTTGCGGCTTTGGATCTGTGATGGAATCTTACCTAACCTCCTCTGAACCTTCTGCAGGAAGGCTGACTTGATCTGTGCTTAAAGTGCACTCAGTTAGAAAAGTGGTTGTCTAAAACCAGCAACTTCTTCCTCCTCATATTTGCTCTCATGTGTCCCTTAGTCATGTCTGCTCCTCTTCTTGACACAAACATACTCTAGTTTGCTAACCCTGCGAACCCAGCACAGCCATGGGAAATAGGGGAAGAAGAAGAGGGAACAAGATTAATTCTGCTTTTTTCATATATCAATCTATCACGTCCTGATGGGTCACTTTTGCACTGGCCCCTGGGATAAAGCCTGGAAAAGACAGAGCTTTTTCACATAAATCACTGATTCAATGACTCTTCACCCATCTTTTATGCTCATATTGCAGAATCTCTCTTGCTTGTGACAAGGTCAAAGCAAAAAGACCCTGACAACCTCCAAATCCCGGGCAGAGCACATAGAGCTGGTAAAAGACTGTGTGTGAGGAGAACACCCTTTTTCTAATAACCACCACATTTCAATCACATGGGTAGAAATTGCAAAGTTGCATGAGTACATTTCATGAATCTAATTTTCCAGTTATTGTCTCATTCCCAAATCAGTCCTGGGGGTCCAATGAGGAAGAGATGGGTTCAATGCCACTGCAAATTCTGCATTTCACATTCCCATCACAGGCAGCATCCTTAAAACCACGGTTTGATAATACTCTTGAAACCTGGATGCACATGATAGTGTTTGGACACAGACGGCTACAGCGGGAGGTAAATGGATAAATCAAACTCCAAACAGAGTAAACCACAAGCAGTGCCAGTATTGTAGTTACAGCAAAATGCAAAACTACTTATTAAGCTGGATCATTTACACCAGGTCTGAAATGAATTCCTTACATCTCCTTCTTTCAAACTCCTGAACAGCAGTCTGTCTGGCTGTATTTCTAGTGAGTTTCCTGTCCTTGGACTCTTAATTCATGAACAACATGTAGCTCAATGAAGAAACAGAGCAAACCTATGGAAATTTCTCCTTTTACTTTTGCAACGCTCTTAATCAGCAGCTTTCTTCTCTAGCCAATATTCATTTTCCATCATTTTCTTCTTCTTCTCCACACGTGGCCCTCTTTTCAATAGAGGTAGGTCCTTCTCTGCACCTCTCCATCACCAGCTCTTCCTTCCCTTACCTTTGGCATTTTGTGGCACTTCTACTCTATTTATTGCCCCTCTTGCTTTTCAATCCCTATTTTAAAATTAACTTCTTTTAGATTTGAGTCTGAACCTGTCTTCTTTGTGGTAATGGCCTTGATTTTTATAAGCTTCTAAAGCCTCATTTGCCTGAACAGCACTTTATAAGTGATAACAACAATGACACTTTTCAGTAGCAGCTGAGCCATTTGCTGCAACTAATTTATGCCAAAGAATTGTTTCTTTTTTCTTTATGCATAAGTTGTCCACAAAAAGGTAGCAAAGTTCTCAGTCAACATGATTCATTCACTTCTTTCTTGACTATGCTAAAATAATTCTTATGAACAAACTGTGCATAGCTTCACTGCTCTATGACAATTAAAATAAAATAAGCAAAGCTTACAGTTTACACTGGAAATCTTGTCATTAAGACATGTAACTACCAAACAGAGTGTCTTTCATGTCAGGTAGTCAATAGCAACTTGGATGTCAACCAAACGTGTAGATGAGTTACCCAATGTACCTGATCAGAGCAAAGTGTGCAGATTGGGTAGGATCAGATCAAAAAGCCTGGCCGCTGGAGGGCTGATAAGCCATTCTCTCACAGATTCGTCTCATAGTGAGAGAAGATATGGCATAGGCTAGCTGCACAGAGTCTTGAGTCTCCCTCCTGGCCCAGTGCAAATCCATCAAAGTCAATGAAGGATATTGATTTCAATGGCAGTCTGCTGTGATGCACATGTAAACAAAGGGAGAATCAGTCCCACATCATTTAAAAAAAATGAAGACAAAACCAGGCAGTTTCTTATCTCCATATGGACTCCAAGTAGGTACCCTCCACTTCTGGTGGCTTCTATCCCAGCTCTGACATGAGCCACCTCTGGAAAAAGGCCTCGATACACGCTTCGGCAGCTCGGCGCTGTGCCCAGACGCTGGTTCTTCGCCAAGTTCCTCCATCAAGGCACCCTTCAAGGACTCAGCTTCAAAAGATTCATGATTATAAGCACCAAGCAGTTCTGACAGTCCTTTCAAAAAGACCCCGAATCATGGTGGTTTATGTAAAGCATATCTGAATCTCTTGGAACTTGGCAGAGGAGGCACAGAGGAGCCACCTGGGCTCCAATACATGGGTGCACCAAGGTCCTTTCCACCCCCTTCTTTTTGCAGGCCCGTTTTTCTTCATTTATTGGGGGCAGTATTTCAATCTTACTAATTCTGCATGACATCTCTAATAGCCATTTGTGTTTGTCCACGTGGCAAAAATAGAGAGAGCCTTTTACATCTTCCATCCATCTCTCATTTGGTCTTGACGGAAACAACTAGAAATGCAAAGGATGCTCTCTCTTTTACTGTGTTACCCCTCTTTACACCCCTTCTCAGGCTTTTTGATCTTCAGCAAACCAATGTAAGTTATTTAGTTTCACAGCCTCTCTTCAGACTGTTTTTCATCTCTTGTACCTTACCAAGATGCTGGCAACCTGCTTCCAGGCAGCCCCTGCTGCCTGACTATATATTACGTTATCAAACAGTTGTGATCATACTCCTTCATAAAGACCTTAAAAGAAAACTACTTTATGTTTCTGCAGTTCTTTGCATTTTCTTACCATTCCCTTCATTCCTTGGGAGCAGCCACAAGACACGAGTGCAGGTTCTGGATGAGGAGTCGTTACTGCCCAGCTGACCCAGCAGATCTGGTGCTAACGTACTACATGCTGCTAAATGGTCCTTACTAACAAACAGTGAGCCTCGATGCACTTACCTGGACAATCTGGGCTAGAAAAAATTATCCAGGAATATCAATCTGCACTGGGAGCTGAAATTCAGTGTAATCAAGCTCATGAAAACAGGACAACAGAAGAGCAAACCCTACAAGTCAGATCTCTGATGCTTTGAAACTATCTTACATCCAGCATTTCCAAGCATACCTCCAGCAATTAGGACATCAGTTGCAATAGCAAGTGGAGAGGAAGCTCACACCCAAAGGGCTGCCATTCACTCGCAAGCTAACGCCAGCCAGCCATGATTCAAGGGAGAGCCACATTTCTGCAACACAGCCCTCAAGCTCCACAGAATGATTTGATTAGCGACACGGAGCGACTGGATTAGCACCTGCTGAGCTGCCGTAACTGGAGCTGCTGCATCTCTGCTGCAGCACCAGCTCCGGTGTCAGCCACACAGCAATAGCATTGCATGTGTACAACACACTTGGAGCTAAAGGTGAGTGTAAAGTGAGTGTATGTGTGTGTGTGTAAAGGTGCTGACAGAAAGGCAAAGCGCAATTGCCCCTTAAACCAACAACTCAGCGGATGCAAGCCCAGAACCTGCCAGACTCCCTCACCACGTCATGCTGAAAACCATTTGGAAGCAGATGACATCACCTGGTGTGACATATTTGCAAAGTTTAAGCCCAAACCAAAGCAAACGCTCATTTTCT